>NC_060150.1:20573220-20635447 GCF_021292245.1 Micropterus dolomieu
ACATCCTGCAACACCTCGACTCTCCAGGGACACATGAAAGGATTCTGTTCGTGGACTTCAGCTCAGCGTTCAACACCATCATCTCAGAAATTCTCAGCACCAAACTCACCCAGCTCACTGTGCCAGCCTCCACCTGTCAGTGGATCACAAACTTCCTGACTGACAGGAGTCAGTAGGTGAGGCTGGGGAACATCACATCCAGCACCCGGACTATTAGCACTGGTCCTCCCCAGGGGTGTGTGCTCTCCCCACTGCTCTTCTCCCTCTACACCAACGACTGCACCTCAGGAGACCCATCTGTCAAACTCCTGAAGTTTGCTGACGACACAACGGTCATCGGCTGATCAGCAGGCTCTCTGGTGCGGCCAGAACAACCTGGAGCTTAACACGCTCAAAACTGTGGAGATGACCGTGGACTTCAGGAGGAGCCCCCCCACTCTGCCCCCTCTGTCTCTAATCAGCCACCTGTTTACTGGTTACCAATTATTATTTATTCATCATTCTCTATCTCAGTGCTGGTCACACTGTTCATACTGTTATATTGTCATATTGTATATACTGTTTACCAAACCCACCTACCTCAAACACATAATACTTATGCATTCCAGCATCCTTTGCACTATGCTCCATCGCACTGTGTACATGTATTCATGTATGTGTAACTGTATATTTCATCCACCTTCAACATGTACATAATAATGGTAATAATAATTTACTCCTGCATCCTTTGCACTCTGCTCATTGAACTATTGTCTCAGTCTTTCTTTATTGTTGTTTATTGTGTACACATACCTGGCAAATAAAGCTCTGATATTATGTAACTTCTGTGTTAAAAAGTTTAAATGTCTTAGCAGCATGTAGGTGTTGTCATATTAGGCTCTGTCACTTTAAGAGGGTAACCTCTGACACTGAGCTGTGACCGACTATGGTTGTTTTTTTTAAGAGAGGCCTCCGGTTCGTTCATGTAGATGCCTGTCACCTGTCTAAACTTGTGATTGGGTAATGGGCGGGCCTAACAGGCAGAGCGGAGCAGAGTTACGAGTCAGCCTGCAGTCTGCAGATAGCAATGTTGCTAACAGCAAGCTAACGTTAAACGGACACTGTCTCACTGACAGCACCACGTGTGAGCTGATAAGCGCCTCTGGCTTTGAGGGAGACCATCCTGTACCTGTCTTCATCTTTCTGAGAGGATTGCAAAACATGACACCAGTGGGAGTTATCTAGACAATGCTGTGAAACTGAGCTTACTTTAAAGGGTTAAACATCGCTGTCCAACAAACAGGTGGAGGAAACAGCTATGAACTCAGTGACGGTCAGATCATAACGTTTATTAAACTCTGTGGAAAATGTTCAACAGCACTGCGGGGCCGCAACGAGTCTGCGGGCTCCCTGGAAAAAGTTCAGTCCTCCAGAAGTTTGCCCAGAGGAAAAGCCGTCTCTGCGCCTTTCTGCTGAAGTGAGCCTGCTTTGGTGAGTGAAGCATCGTTAATCATCGTGACTGTGAGCTGCTGCTCTGTGTATGGGACAAACTGTTGTGCTGGATCGGTTGATACCAGGCTATGGATTGCGGTTGTTGTCATGTAGCCGCTTTCATGCTGCTTTATTATCCGCAGTTATTACGCCAATATGGCGGCTGGCTGAGCTGGATAAAAGGTATGGAGCCGGGAGTGTAAATGCGCTCTCTCTCTCTCTCTCTCTCTCTCTCTCTCTCTCTCTCTCTCTCTCTCTCTCTCTCTCTCTCTCTCTCTCTCTCTCTCTCTCTCTCTCTCTCTCTCTCTCTCTCTGTGTGTGTGTTTTATGGAGCCATACTGTTTGTTGACATGTTAGAAACATAGCAGCAAGAGATTGTATTGTAGTTTTACTGGCATCTATATTTTCAAAATAGTATAGTTAATAATACTAGTATATACATAGTGTATATTTCAATGAAATTATTATATAGTCTAATATGAATATAAAAAATATTTATGCTCCGTGATGGCTGTAATCCTGATTGGGCTTGTTCCCAGTAAACGTTTTGTTCTTTGCAGTCAGTGCACAAATAAAAGCTGTAGTTGTTTTTTTAAGGAAAAGGTCAACTAGCGTATTTGAAGAAAAACTGCCCCACACATACAGATACATAACACATTAAAACAGGATTTTTTATGGCCGCTTGCCATAATGCGAACACATTTTTTACATCTCCTCATAGACCATAGCTCCAATTGCCACCAAATTTTCTCTGGATCATCATTGGCCTTAGCATATATAAAGTTGTATAAAGCTTGTTGATAGCTCCTTCCGTTTTCAAGATATTGACCAATAAACATGTAAAGGGTGTGGCTCAGGACATAAATAGACAAGAATCCGCAAGCGTTGGTCCATTCATCACAAAACTCACTGTATATGTCCACATGTGTGCCGGAAATATGCCTTGAAAGTTTCATTCAAATTGACCACTAGGTGGCGCTTTAAATGCATCGTAACTGGATGTGGAATGATACAAATCGAGCTATAGATCAGAAAATGGTTTTCCAGTTGTTAGAAAACTTGCAGGATGTGTTTTATAACAATGTTGAACCACATGTGTGAAATTATTTTGATGGCGATATTGCAAAATAAGGTATGAACCCGCGAATCGCAGCTTGCGGCTATATTTTTCATTGTTTTTTGTTTGAGTGTTTATATTACAATATATTATGCTGTATACATTTTCTTTTTACTCTGATGTATGGAAGTTACTTTATGTGTGTGAATAAAGTACCCTAAAATCCTATTCTTACCCTAAAGTCCTATTTGTTTTTTTCAGTTTTATACACAATTGTATTCTGTTAGCTAGACAAAAAACAGTACAGTAACCATTGTCAATGAAGGACTGGGCTAAGACTGAAAGGTGGACATAAGGGATATTTCAGTGGTCCTCTGCCATAGTGACAAAACATCTAAAGATTTTGACTTGCAGTGCTTACACAGTGCCAAAGGGAGGAAGCATTTTGGGGGCACTGACTATTTAAATGAGAAGGAAATTTAGTTTTGACGCGAGTGAACTGTTTTGGGAGAGGTATGAGCTTTTGCAGGTGAGCTATAGTGTTGTGCTGAATTGTAAGACTGTTTTGCCAAATGAGCTTAGAGGTCTGAGAATGTAATTTCTGTTTCAAGAAATGAGCCAAACCAATGGAGAAAAACTGTAATATCTAAGAAGTGGTCTTTGGTAGCTAAATACTATGTTGCCAGCATAATACCCTGACATGTGCTACATGCTTTTACTGAGATAAAGCTCTCAGAATCAAAGAGCTGTGTTCCAAGGTCACAGTTTTGTGCTGAGATACCAATTTGCCCACACAATAAAGCTTCAATAGACCAGTTTGGAATGCAGCCAAAGGACATAAATGGTTATTTTTGTCGTCTGAACAACTGGGCATGGCACAATATGAGATTGTTTTCTCTCCACTTACTTATTCTGGACTATTTGTATTGCAGTTGCTTTCTTCATGTGTTGTACAGTATTTTCCCACCTTTGATCCACAGCAACAGGTCTTCACTGGGTGTTCTTAAAAGGTCATGCTAAGAAACAAAAGGGTTGGATTTACTAACACCCCGAATAAAGAGTACTAAATTGCGTGTGCATTCAAAATATTGCATGTTTAATTGTAGTACCTGTTATGGGTTATCAACTAAGACTAACTTGCGTAGATGACAACGGGTGCAAACACAATGGAGGTGGCAGTATTTAAATGAGAGTTTCGCGTGTTTTATTGATTTCCGCCATGGAAAGTCAGGAGGGCCGGGTGGGAACTACGGGGGAACCAGAGAGAATAAGACATGAACTCCCCTAACAACGTGATGGGGGGGTCTCTAAAATATTGATAGTATGCTTTTTCGTCATTAATTTCTATATTTCTATATCACCCTGTATGCCCCATTCCCTCTCAGATACCATCGCTATTACGACCACTGCACTGTGAACAGTTGGTGACCATTCCCTCTGGCTGGATGAATGTTACGCATGAGCGCCACGCAACTTTCTAAATTCTTCCATCTCACGGAGAAAATAAGTCAGGTTGAAACAACACCCCCCCCCCCCCCCCCCCCCCCCCCGAAAGTTATGGTATGATTCGCAATGAAATGCAGAATTGCACGAAGTTTGGGCATAGCAGGTATTGTGTGACTCCTTCTTGTAACTGGCCCCAAATCAGGCCTAAGGTCAGCCAACAGCTCTAATGTGGCATGGCTGGAGAGGCGAAATGTGCACGTTATATGTTCCTCAACGCACCTACTTTTCAAACGTATTAAATACAGATGCTGTTGCACTCACATGAAATTGATTTTGTTTGTTAGATCACATTGCGTGTAGTAAATAAATGTATTTGTTACCCTCCTATTACTTTTCATAATAAAATTGAAACGCCCCAAATTGCATATTCATTAAGGCAAAAGTAGTAAATGAACAACAGGTGCTATCTTGCATGTCATTCTCCGTTCACACCGTTAGTAGATCAGCTTACATGTTAATTTGCCGGTGATAAAGTTTGCACACGTTTTTACTCACGCAAACCTTTAGTAAATCTGGCCATAAGAATCTCTGACGGAAGTAAAGACAACAGAAGGCCTTTTGTTTGGAGGCAATTTTAATAATTACTAAGCTTCCAATGTAGACATGAAAAACTAAAAGCAGACAGAGAGCAAAACAGTGAACATAAAAGTGGTTGTTGCAGTATAATGCAAGCGGGAAGCAAGGCATTTTCAGCCTCTTCTTGAGCTGGTTACTGAGGAAGAGGTACAAACACTGTGTCAATTTACTGGCCACTGGGATTTCCTTTTCCTAAAGCAACACTACATAACCTCAGCTGAACAGTGGCCACTGTGCACACAAGTGGCAATTATATAAAAATGTCACATTGCATATCTCTTAATTTTACAATATTCTCTTTGCTTTAAAAACATTATAAGGTAACCTGATTGAGAGGATCACAGGAGGAAAAAAAAATTATCTTGTTTCACTTTTGTGATGAATCCAATGAAATCAGTGATATGCTAAAACTGTACTGTAGGACTCATTAAGTCAACAAACTGGGCAGTATCTAAAGTAATTTAACACAAGCTACATTAACTACCATAAGCTACTGGTCATACCCAGTTGCAGCCTTAAACATCTTGGGCCAGTTTCAAGTGCACATTTTTCACCAGCTATGGTATTACTATAGTTTTTTTTTTTTTTGTGGTGCCATTTTATTAGTTATAGTAGCCTTATAATATTTAGGGCTGGCCCGTATGTCATATTTTGAGCTTCGACGCTTCGATAGTAATTAAGAGCGAATAACCAAAGCTTTGCCGCCCCCCCTCCCCTCATGCGGTATACTGAAAAAGGAGGCTTATCAATGGACCTATCATGAATCCCTCTTTCAATTCTTTAGCTAAGAAAGAGTCGACTGTGTGGGGTTCTGTGAGAGCAGACTAGAGGTTGTGGCAGGCGTGCGTAGTGTCTGGGAGGACCTGGAAGGAAACCGTGTGTGAAGCCGTTGATGAGAAAGTTGACGCACTGTCTATCTGGGTGATTTTGTAGAGCAGTGGCAAGGCTGTTTACCTTAACTGGTGTGCCGAGGTGCTGTACTAGTCATTCTCCGCATAACTCGCAGGAGAGGGAGGTGCGGGCTGCAAAGTTGCAGCAGTAAAGTTCGGAGTTGAGAGCTCCCCAGTATGTGCCCTGGTTAAATTGCTGGATGCGGCCGGCTGCTTTGATTAGCAAAGTGCACGTGGTAGCTATAGAACCATGCCCCTCCGAACCGTAAAACCATGTCTAACATGATGGAGAGATAATCGTCAAACTCCTGCCTCCGAGCAGGGAGGGCTACGCAGATGGTATCGCGAAAAAGAGAAAAAAAGAGAAAAAGGCTAAGGTGAATTCTGATGGAGTTGAATCCCTAGATCTGGAGGGTGAGGGGTGACGGAGCTGCACTGAGCCGAGGTTAGTCTGCATTTCCCTGTGCTGGCTGGTGTCGATTATGGATGGTTGGAGGAGCTGGGCTAAATCTATGTAATTACCGGCGAGAATTTGCTGACATAATGCGGGGGAGAAAGGTGAAGGTCGATAGATTGTTGAAGCTGTCTGAGAGGCTGGTGCTGCTGTGGCTAAAGAAAAGTTGTTAACACGAGCAAAAACATTCGGGTGTTGTGGAAGGAAGGGGGTGGGGATCGGGGTTTGGGGGTAAGAACAGACCAGTTGTAAAAGAAGGAGGAAGCTCAGGATCACCGCTTCCGATGTTTGGTGAGGCCCTTTGAGTTGCTGTACCGGGCTCTTGAATTGCTGCTTCAACTGCTTGAAATGAGATAGGAGCAGAAGCCATATCACTGTAATCGGCGGAAGGAAGGGTAGAGAAAGGGATGATGGGATGAAAGGATGTGTGTGCACGGGAGGAGAGTGCAACCTGTGAACACAGGGATGAGAAGAAGGCAGATTGCCTGAGACATGACAGACACAGAGGGAGCAGGCACATGGGGAAATACAACATGATCCCCGCCAGGGGGAGCTGGAGATGCGTGCTGAGGTCGTTGAGGCCCTGTGACGTCTGGCCGTGGCCGACCCTGGCGGGGAACCAGCGCCAGAGGCTTGGTGGTTGGTATTGCCGGAGGATTGATGGAGGCTTTGTAGAGATGGAACAATGTTGTTGGGCCATAAATAAGCATAATGACTTGAAAATGCGGGTTGGATGATGAAGGACCACTGCACTACTGCCTGTCACTGACCCTGCCAGTCTAAAGTGACTTAAGGGCTGCCTGGTCTTTGAACCTGTTTACTTGGAGCTGCTTGATCCATGGCTGGTTGTTCTCTGCTGATATGGCATCAGGTGTGTCCATAATCTTGAAGTTTCAGATAGACTTGAATAAATTAACTAGGATTTTTGGTCTGCCTGCCCTACAGACAGGACGATGATTGCGCCCCTCTTGTCCTCAATAATCCCAGGGGTCTGCCAGTGAAGTGGGACCTGCATAGCCACTGAACTTGTCTGTCCTGTGGGCATGTGCAGTGGTGCTTAACTGTGCCATTCTGGATCGTTCCTTTACAATGATTGTGTATCATGAATAACTTAACTTCCAGTCTGCACCAAGTTGAAGTTAATTTTAAGTTTATATTTTATGGGTGGTTGGACTTTTGGGCTTGAAGACATTTTCTCAGCCTTAAAAAACACACGAGTCATGCCAAGCTGTGACTTTATAGCACTAAGATTTGAAGGACAACCTTAAAAGATGAGTAAACTGAGTTCAGATGAATCCCCTTTACCAGTCTGATACTTAAATAACTAAATATAACTAAAAATAACAGACATACTAACATTTGTTAGTCTGTGGTAGTACATATTTTCTTACTTACTTCTAGTGGTATGTAGCAATGCAGTTTTGGATTTTTTGCTCAGGTTCTGAGATATCCGTCTCCACCCTAATAGTTAATTTGTACATTAGATAGTTGGCAAAGCAGTAGTTTAATTATTATTTATTATTTAGTATTATTGGACTAGTAGTTTGGTCTAAATCAGTAATCTTTGGAGTCAAGGGCAAGACTAGAGCAGCTGGAAACGTACCTCTCTAAGGAAGAACAGGGTCCATGGAGGATTTAATTTGTGAGAAATCTATCAGCAGCCCATCAGTTCTTTTGTTTCTCCTGTAGTAGAGCATCTTGTCATGCTGGGGAGAGCCACCCTGTCTCCATTCTGTCTGTGAGTTTTATCTCACCACCAGGCTGGCATACTGCTGAGAACAAATGGACATGGCATAACTTCAGCAAGAGATCAGCCCGTATGTATTCCCAAGGATGATGAAAGGAGTTTCTCTTGTCATGAGATTTTACAACACAAATACACACATCTTTTTCTATTAACCCTTATGCAACCAGTAGGGATGTACTTCAAACAATGGAACATATTTGGTATGGACTTTTCCACTGGATATCATAATATCTCGTCTATTGTGATTTTATCAGGTAAAAACATTAATGTTTGTGTTAGGCTCTGAATAATGTCTCAAGTCAATGTGCATTAACTGCTTTGATAATAACTGATTAGAACTTTGGTTCTGTTTTTGTGGTTCTGACCAATAGTCAGTTATGATAACACTGTAATTACATTAAGTCACTAATGTCTCAAAACATGGTGACGTAACAAAAAAAAATAGGTCCAATTGGCACAAACAAGCACAAGCGGTTTGATGGTCAAACAGGTTGTAAACAAGCAAACAGTTTTGTTAGATAAGCATCCACTTTATCTGGAGGTTAAACCAAAAGTAAAAGCACCCGTAATGCCGCTAATAATATACACAGGAAAACCGTGGGTGTGCACAACTAGGGTACGAACAATAAGTCAAAGTCGCAATAATAAATTTATCTAAAAGATGGGATGGATGATGATGGACAGAGAGTTTGGGTGATATTTTTGCTTTTTACCTTTTTTCTCTCTTCCAAATAAGTTTCTCCAACTGTAGCATGTTGCTCAATGGAACTTTCAGCAATGTTGCCTTGTTAAGAGTTTGTAGAAAACATTTTTGAGGGGTAAAGTACAAAGGTTGTAATATAATGTAGTTTGAGTGTTGAGACTGCTTCCCATTTCCTTAGGCTCATTAAACCCAATCAATAATCATTTGGATAATGTAGAAAATGAGTTATACTGCAAACCAAGCTGTTTTTTTACTCTCCAAAAATTCACATTATTGTAGATATAACGTTTTTAGTCATGCTTGTGGCATGGCTCTATGGATGGCAATTTCGCTTTGTCAGCTGGTTGGGCATTCCTCCACACTCCAGACTGAAATATCTCAACATTAGATGGATTGCCATGAAATTTGGTGGATACATTAATGGTATCCAGAGGATGAATCCTACTGACTGTAGTGATCCCCTGACTTTTCCTATAGCACCACCTGGATGTTGACATCCTTTGCTTTTTGTCAAATATGTCACCAAGATAACCACTGAGCCACCATGCTGCATTTTTGCTTTATAGCAGATACCTGGCTTCAGCAGACTGCCATCCTCTGTGACCCCAGCTGTGTGTGGGAATCTGTATATAGGTAGGATGCGTGACTGATCCATTGGTAATTATCAGTGACACCTCATACAACACTTACTGAAGCTCCCTTTGCAATATTTCTGACCATGTTGTAACTAATATATATATATATATATATATATATATATATATATATATATATATATATATATATATATATATATATATATAATATAAAATTTCGTTCAATATTCCATTACTTAAATTGCATGAATGAAACATCATTGGTATGTATAATGAAATGTTGATTCAGAGAGATGGAGAGATAGAGATATAGTAATAGTATAATAATAAGAAAGAAAAAAAAAACATGCAGAAAATACATAAAGAAAAATAAAAGTGAAATAAAATATGGTAAAATAGTATTAGCAATACTAAAATGTATGCAACAATGAATCAATACAAACATAAATTAACAATCCCAAACTTTTTCTAAAGGGAAAAAGGTATAATTGTTATATACTTGAGTTAGCATTTTCTAAAACCACAACAAGAGAACAAGTCTAGTCAACCATTACAATGTATGAATACATATTTACCCTTCCATTCATTAGAAATAATATAATAGACATATCAGACAGGCCCAACACATTTCAGAGTGCCATAATATGTCTGAATATGTCATAATTGTCACAGGTTTGTAGGATAGAGCAGGTTGGAGGACCCAAACGCAGGACACTGAACAGGTCAAGTTCAAAAAGGCTTATTTGACAAACATAAGGCGAGCACACTTACTTCAGAGTGACTTAGTCCAAAGTCTAAAATAAAGTGATCCACAAGAAGAGACACACAGGCGAGAGAAATCGGGACTAACGAGACAGCAGGGGAAAACAGAGAGACATGCAGGCAGAGGGATAACTCGAGGGTTACCATGAACACTTGACAGGCAGACAGAAACCAAGCATGAAGCAAACACCAGTTAATAACAGAAAAGACAGGAACTTAGGCGGGCACAGATCCAAATGGGAACAGAACAGAAACAAGCAGACTGAACACAAGGCACTGGCAACTGACACAAGAGAAGAAACATACTGGAACACAGAACAGACCAAAAACTAATCATACAGATAGACTACAAAACGTAACAGGAAAAACAGACTGAATTAAGAACCGAACACGGAGCAGACATGGGCAAAATAACGAACACCGAAGTACACAGACCAGGAGTAAAGTACTAAGACATTAACACAGAACTAGGAACTAAGACATGGAACTAAAACACAGACTAAATAACAGATACCAAACTGACAAATAAATAAACTCACAGAGAACTAAACTCAACAGAACAGAGGACAGGCCTAAACTGCAGATACAAAACAGTAGTACAGCACACAGTGAAACTCAGGACAGGATTGTGACAATAATTTACAGGCCCTGACACAGGAGAACAAGCTGTGGGAACAGACAATGACAAAACTTAAATATACAAAGAGCGAGGTGAGTATGATTGGACACAGGTGTAACACATTAGGGCAGGTGCAAAAAACCCACCAAGCAAACGTATAGACAGGAAGTAAAGATCATGCAAGACACACAAGGAAGGATAATTTTAAAATTAAAAAAACAACAAAACTCAAAACCAAAACCATCCATTTTATAAGTCTGCATTCTGGAAAATTTGGGAACTACAATTTATCTACTACCATGATTTAATAAATCTGGCTGATAACCTCTCAATTTACACCTAATTATTTCCAATTTAATGAAAAACATCTCTGATCAACAAAGAATGAGGAGTTGGGAATCAGGTGCTTTGCTAGAAGTAGTAGTATAGGCCTCCAAAAAGAGCAGTTAAAGCAGCTGGCTCAAATGTTGTTTCAACACTTACGGAAATAGTGCTTAAGATGTCCTGTGCAGAGAGGGGTGCGTCCAAAACATGGGAATGTATGTGGCAGGGGCTGAATGACATCTGTCACAAGTAGAGTCAACATTACCATAGATTCTAGCTATCCTGACTTTGGTCAGACGCACACTGGATCAGATGAAGGCATAATGTTTTGCTACACACTTCATCTGGAATTTCCTTTCCTAGATAGATAAAAGAGGGACCACATCACGCCTGTGTTGCACTCGCTACACTGGTTTCCTCTTCATTACAGGTTTGAATTTAACTTTTAAATGTCTAATGGATTTGCTCCGCTTTACCTAACGGAGCTTCTTCGCGTTCACACTCCTGCTAGAGTGCTGAGATCTGCCAATCTTCTCCTCCTCCAGCCTCAAAATCATAGACTGTAAATAAGAAGTGGACATAGTCCACTAGTCTTCCGGCGCCAGCGCAAGCAGGACGCTGATCCAGTAGCTCCGTACGTGTCGTGTTGTGTTTAATACTTTAAGTGTGTTTTTTTTTTAACTTTAACGTTCTTTATATAACACTAGCTGTGTAAAACTTTATATATCCTATGGATACAATTACTTTTTACAGACAACATAGCAGTGGAAGACTTGTTTATTCAAGGGAGAAGCTCCTTTCACTCCAAACAATGGGACGAGCCGGCATTTTCCACCACATACCTGAGGAGCTGAGGAAGAGGCACAGAGGCTGCAGAGCTGGAGCGAAGGTGAAGGCTAGGCTAGCGGCTAAGCGGTGGAAGTACAAGCCCTCGGCTCCATCGATAGTGATGGGGAATGTGAACTGTCTGACCAACAAGACGGACGAGCTGGCTGCTCTTGTGAGGACGGACAGGACGTTCAGGGAGTGCAGTTTACTTTGCCTGGATTCATTACAGTGAGAGCGGACCGGGACTGTGGACGCAGCGGCAAAAGCAAAGGAGGGGGACTCGCGCTGTTTATCAACAACAGATGGTGCAACCAGGGGCATGTTACGGTGAAGGAGATCGTGTGCAACAGAGATATTGAGTTGCTGGCGGTAGGTCTCAGACCGTACTACATGCCTAGAGAGTACTCCCACGCCATTGCTGTTGTTGTTTATGTCCCTCCGCGTGCGCACGCAGAGACCACGTGTGACGTAATACACCATCGCGAGACTGCAAACACAACATCCAGATCATCGCCATCTCCGGGGATTTCAACCACGTGACACTGGACTTCACACTGTCAGACTTTCACCAGTTTGTAAGCTGCCCCACCAGGAAAAACAGGACATTAGACCTCCTGTATGCCAATGTGAGGGAAGTTTACATTGCCGCTGCTTTGCCCCCACTGGGAATGTCTGATCATAACCTGGTCCTGCTCACACCACAGTACAAACCACAGATCCAGAGACAGTCCACGACCAAACGCTCCTTCAGGAAATGGTCTCCTGAGGAAGCGGAGGCTCTGAGACACTGCTTTGAATGTACTGACTGGAGCGTCCTGCAGGAAGCACATGGTGAGGACATCGAGGGGGTCATACACTGCACTACTGATTACCTGAACTTCTGCATGGACGTTGTGGTCCCCACCAGAACGGTACGCTGCTTCCCAAACAACAAGCCCTGGATCACCAGTAATGTCAAGGACATCCTGAACAGGAAGAAGAGGGCATTCAAGGATGGTGACGATGGTGAAGAGATGAGTTGAAGCGCGTACAGGGGGAACTCAAGGTCCACCAGAGAGAGGTGAAGGAGGACTACAGAAGGAAAGTAAAACAGAAGCTGCAGCACAACAACATGAGGGAGGTCTGGGATGGCATGAAAACCATCACAGGCGGCAGCAAGAAGAAGTGCAGTATTGCAGGAGAGGGAGATGCTGGGTGAGCAAACCAGCTAAACCTGTTTTTTAACAGGTTTGATACTCCAGCTCCCACTGCCAGCGATGGCCCACTTCACACCCCCATGTCCATCACCTCCCCCAATGCCACCACTATGTCCATCACCACCTCAGACTGCAGACCACCCCCACCCTCCACACACATGGACAGTTCAACACCCCTCCCCACCACCATCACCAAGGATCAGGTGAGCAGAGAGCTGAGGAGGCTTCGTCCAAGGAAAGCAGCAGGCCCGGACAGAGTGTGTCCAAGGATGCTTAAAGCCTGTTCTGCTGAACTGGGGGAGCCACTCCAGCATGTCTTCAACCTGAGCCTGCAGCTGGGGAGAGTGCCAGTGCTCTGGAAGACTTTATGTCTCGTCCCGGTTCCCAAGGAAAAACACCCCAGGGAGCCTGGTGACTTCAGACCAGTAGCACTGACATCACACATCATGAAGACCTTTGAACGGCTGCTGCTACATGTCCTCAGACCCCAGGTTCACCATGCACAAGATCCACTGCAGTTTGGATACCAGGAGAAGGTGGGCGTGGAGGATGCCATCCTCTATCTGCTCCACAGGGCCTACTCACATCTGGACAACGTGAGTGGCGCTGTGAGAATGGCGTTTTTTGATTTCTCCAGCACCTTCGACACCATCCGGCCGCTCCTGCTGAGAGACAAGATGACAGAGATGACGGTGGACCCCTTCTTGGTGACATGGATTACGGACTACCTCACAGAGAGACCACAGTACGTCAGACTGAAGGGCCACACGTCAGACACGGTGGTCAGCAGCACCGGAGCACCACAGGGGACCGTGCTCTCTCCCGTCCTCTTCACCTTGTACACATCTGACTTCCAGTATAACTCAGTCGACATTGTGATAGTTGGCTGCATCAAGGATGGACAGGAGGAGGAGTACAGGAGCCTGGTAGAGGACTTCGTGAGGTGGTGCAGGACCAACCATCTGCAGCTGAACACCTCCAAGACCAAGGAGATGGTGGTGGACTTCAGAAGGAAGAAACCACATCTCCAACCTGTGTCCATCGAGGGGGTCGACGTGGAGGTGGTCAGGACTTACAAATATCTGGGGTTGCAGCTGGATGACAAGCTGGACTGGACAGAAAATATGGACACTCTCCACAGGAAAGGGCAGATTCCTGAGAAGGCTGGGGTCCTTCAACATCTGCAAAAAACTGCTACAGATGTTTTACCAGTCTGTGGTGGCCAGTGTCCTCTTTTATGCTGTAGTTTGCTGGGGAGGAAGCAGCAAGAAGAGAGACGCTGGTCGACTGGACAGACTGGTGAGGAGAGCTGGCTCAGTGGTGGGCTCAGAGCTGGACTCTCTGGTGACAGTGGCAGAAAGAAGGACCCTGGACAAACTGCTGTCCACACTGGACAACGCCCACCACCCTCTGCACAACACCTTCATCGGGCAGAGGAGTGTGTTCAGTGGCAGACTCCTGTCCCAGCCCAGCTCCACAAACAGACTTTGCCATCAGACAGTACAACAGCTCCTAGTCATGGCAGGGAGGACAATAGACAAATGAACAATTTCTACCTCCATCTGCACTCCATTTGCACTGTTTACTGTTTTGGCACTGTTTTACTGTGGCTACTGTGTTATAAGTTATTTTAATTTTAATTCTATTTTAATATAGGTTTAATGTATGTATGTTTCGTATGCTACTGGATACTTGAATTTCTCTCTATCTATCTGTCTATCTAGTCATTGTGAAGTCAACCGCTGGTTTCTGGACTGCGGTTTTGAAGCCTCGAGTTTGGCCGATAGGGCGTCGTCATGTTTAGTTTTTGCAACCAGCAGCTCTGGACGTGACCATATTTGGATGAGGTGGTGGAGCTAACGGCCGTGTGTGTAGTTAGCTAACTTGCTTAGCTAGGTGCATCTGTAATCCAGGTTAACTGTCATTTTAACAGGGCTGACAACTTTGTCTAGCAAACAACAGTCTTAAAACTAAATAAACTCACCAGAGAAAGTGAACAGCCAACTCCTAATAAGCTTTTTCAACAGAGCTGGTTAAATTTACACAGTGCCGTGGGTTTGAGTCACTCTAGCCTGATTGACAGGTCGCCATGGTAACGACTTGTCAATCATAGATTATCCTGCCCTGAAGCATACTCTGCTTTATGGTCTATTTTCCTCTAAATGGGACCATAATTTACTAAATGAACATCATGTTGTATTGAAGAAGACTTGAAACTAGTGATTGAGACCAGAAACTCATTAGGAAAATGTTTTCTGAGATAATAAATCAGGTGAGGTCATTATACCATTATTTCTAATGGGACCGGACTTCTTTTTGAAACCAAAAGAGTTGCCCCCTGCTGGCCGTTCAATAGAATGCAGGTTTAAGGGACTACCGCATTCGCATCAGTTCTCTGACCAGTTCCCGCTTGCTCAAAACCAGAGGCAATCAAGCCTTTGGTGTCGCTGCCCCTAACCTGTGGAACAACCTGCCAGTCCATATCAGAACACGTCACTTTTCTTTCAGAAGGTTCCATCTATCAGAGAGAGGAGGAAAAGATTGGATTAGCAGCTAAAGATGAAGTTATAGAGGCCTCCTCAAGTGAATTCTTCAACCGCACCCAATACTGTATTATTCTGAGATTTGCAGCTGTAGTAAAATTTAAAATTAGGCAAAGCCTGTCCACCAAGGAACTTTGGCCTTAATAACAGAGCTTTGCCAAGTCGAGCTTTGTTCTTATTCTATACAAATTCTGACACTAAGCTATTGATTTTATTTTAAAAAAGAGTAGGGGAGAAAGACGGGTAGACACTGGAAGATGATGAGAAATATTGGGAGAGGTGTTAATGTAGCTGATTCATTTTGCAAGAGACAGCAGCATTAGTGAACAATGTTTGAGATCTTCCAGTAGGTACCAGTAAAATTAAACTTAAATAAGTATTCAAATTTATCTGCCAAAGTATGTGAAGTCAAGTGGGGCAATCTTGAATAGGGAATGTTGTAGGTGATAGTTACATGCTGCTACATTTAAGGTAAACACTTCAGATCCAGATTAATTTCATAACCTGATATCAGCCAAATGAAGTATGTCCAATGCTGTTGGGATAGATATAGAGGGGTTGGATGTGTATAGAAAGCAAACAGTCCTCATAAAGTCTTCTGTTCAGAGCCGCTCCTAATTACACCTGTTACGCGAGGGTCTGACTGAAGCTTAATGGCCAATAGCTCAATAACAAAGTCAGATAAGAGCAGAGTCAAGCTGTGGCTGAGTGGAGCAAGGAGAACTGTTCTGAGCAGGTATTATTAGTTCAAACGAAAGCTGTGGGAGATACATGAAGCAGTTTTACCCAAGAAACAAATTTCTTGCCAAACCCAAACATCTCCAGTGTATGAAACATACCTCCACTCCACATGGTCAAAACCCTTTTTCACATTAATAGAAATCATGGCTTCTGGTGCATTTGAGGAGGAGGGATTATATAAAACACTGAGAAGTCTTACAGTAAATAGACCTGTGTGTTTTGGATGGACCCCAGCTGATCTAGGTAGATATAGTGGGAAGGACAGGTACCAAGCACATAGCCAATTATTTGGATAGAAGTGTTAAATCTACCAACACAAACTAATGGGGCAAAAGTTTGAACTAACCTTAACCCTAACTCTTATTTGTCTTTAATAAAAAAGGAAATTGCGGCCTGATTAAGTGTTGGTGGCAATCTAAAGGAAACTAAATGAATCAGTAGTAAAAATGGGTGCTAGTTTATTAAAAAATTGGATATCCATCCAATCCTGGGCCCTGCTTGTATTGAGTAAGCAGTTTGTTTGAGCTCATCTATAGTGATTGGTACCCCCAGCTTTTTGGCTACGTCAGGGTTTATCTTTGGTATTTCTTGTGGACCAAGGAAATTATCCAGAGAAGAGGAGGCAGGATTTTGTTTAGATCTATCTAGAGAGGTATAGAACTGTTAACTGTTAAGTGTTAATTTGTGTGGGATCTGTTGTCAGGCGTGGGAGTGGGTCGAAATCTGAGGAATCTGATGGGTAGTTGGTGGTTGTCATAGTTGATGGGTGAACAATTCACTTGCTTTATGGCTGCGTTTGTAATAGGCACATTTCGATTTAAATAATGGATCAAAGTTGTCCCTCATATGCACTATACCTGTTAATTATACCTTCAGTGTTTCCATTAAGAGCAATGCCGAGACTATGGAAGTGAAGTGGCATGGGCCTTAAAAAAATTGTCAAAGCTTCTAAAAACACTGAAACTTATTTGTTTTTAAGTTTGATGCATTGAAAACAGCTTTAGAAACATGGATTTTAAAACACTTTAAAACTCTACTGTGATTGATGCATGAGGCTTGTGGAATGTGGGACTTACACAATACAGCAGCACCCCCACACAACCCACGCCACACTTAATGTTTTGAACAATGATTATTGAACAATATTTATAACAATAACTTTAGTAAAATAGATCGTGGGGAGTATGTTGCTCTTAGGAGCACATCCGTCCACTGCACCATCCACAACCTAGATGAGTAACTAGTATTAATCAGTGTATTGGTATAATAATATAACATGGTATACAAAGTATAATGTTAATATAATAGTGTACAGTATTAAAGGAGACCTATTATACAGCATTTCCAGTACTATATTGTAATTCTGTGACTCCTGTATGGCAGCTTGGCATGATTCAAAGATCAAAAAAATAATTTTCTATCTTATACTGGCCCTTCATGCAGGCCTTCATTTCAGTCTATGTCTGAAACAAGCTGTAGATGCTCCTGTCTCTTTGAGGGCCCCCTCTCAAAGCCCACTGTCTTATGATTGGCCAAGACCTGTACCTGTGCGGAGCAAATGACCATATATGGAATACCAGAAAAAGCTGAGGAGGTTTTGGCTCACAGGGAATTCTTTTAAATACTTTTACATCATAATTTGAAGCTTTGGCCATGTTTAACATGAAGATCCAGTATTGTAACAAGTCATAAAATATGGAAAAGCAAAGGCCTATATTTATTTATTATACAATATTCTTTAAAATTGCATATAATAATATACTATATAGTAGTGTTACTCAACGGGGGCGTTCCGAGGACGATGGGAGGCGCTGGAAGCAATATTTTGGAAGGCGGGGCGCTGAGCTGCTTTTGGGGGGCGTTTGTTGGTTGGAAATTCTAAGGCAAGTTTACACTTAAGATTCACAACAATACGAGTTTAAACTTTAAACTACTTGCAAAAAACTGTGGTCTGCAACATTAAAACCTGCCAGTTTAGTCCACTGCAACTGTATGAGACTGTGTATTTTTTCTCTGTCAGCTACTTGTGGTGCAGCTTTGTGTTGCCTTCACAGGAACGGGAAGTCAGAGTATCATCTGTAAAATTTTACCCACATGGCGTTCACTGTGTAAACTCTGGAAAATTGACGCTCTCTTTCTTGGTGGAAAAGCGTTTATTTCTCTGAGGAATACACAGTGAACGTCTTGTTATCGCGAGGGATATTCCGCTGTCGGACTCACCCTGAAAGCTTCGCTGCGACACCAGCGAGTGACATGGACCCACCTTGCGCTGTGAGTCGCAGACAGTTAGTGCCAAAGCGGACATGTACTGTAGTTTCAGTAGGCTATAAAAATGTAACATTAAAAACTGAAGCCCTGTCTTGCTCTGTTGGAGATTTTAAGTGGCACTTTATCAGAGGTGCTGAAGTTAATGTGTGTGGAATTATTCGTGAACTTTCTTTCTCATCATAGGGGTCAGTTAGTTTCGTTTTCCCCTGGCATGAGCACCTCCTCGTGTCATTCAGTTTTGTCTGTTAGACGGCGAGGGGATACTTCCAGTTTCAATATGAGCAGATTTGTTACAGTGTTTCCCATGCGTTCATTTATTTGTGGCGGCCTGCCACAATATCAACGCTGACCGCCACATATTGATTTTTGATTTTTTTTACTAGGCCTATTTAAAATCGTATTTGAGCTGCAGCACATCCTCTCGCTCGTCTCTCCCTCGTTAACACAGCTGCACAAATCTGTCCAACACAACGCTGTTAATGTCGGAGACCCAGCTATTAAAAGTTATTAGCAAGCATGTAAGGAGCCTAGCTAATAAGGAGAGCTAAGTTAATGTTAGAAAACTGCTGGGTTTTCGAGCCTAGCATGCTGTATCTGCGCCACAGTTACACTCCTTCTGTGGGAAACACTGAGTTATGATATAAGTTATTAACAGATGAGCTCATAAAGTCCAGTCAATAACTGAATTAAAATGGATTAATTTATTACTGAGATGAAAAGCGGCCACAAACACATTTAAATAGGTAACTTCCCCATAAAAGATGTGGTAAGACTTAATCATGTGTGTTGACTCAGCAGGGATGATATTAAATAAGTTGATCTATAGTAGAAAAATATTTAAAAGCAATAAGAATGTCTGAGAGCCTCACCTGTCACCTGAATTTTTAGACATTTCCACCATAAATTGGTGCAGAAAAGGCAGAAATTGGAGGAGAAATTTTCACCAGAATGCAGGAAATTAAGTGTTTAATGCTCAAAAACTTCTGGGGGAGGACCCCCATACCCCCCACTTATTAAGTGCCCCATCCAAGAAAACAGTATCTGGCTTCAGACACAGTTTCTGGGAGGAACATTCACTTATTGGTTAAATATAATTACTTTTCACATGGCTTTTTTGTTACCTTTTCCATGCTTTTAATAACAATAGTAACAATAAAAAATTGTGCGGGCAAATAGCAAACATCTTTTTTGATGGGGGGTGGTAAGGGACCTGGATAATGGATAGGGGGGCGCTGGCCCAAAAAAGGTTGAGAACCACTGCTATATAGTTTACCACTAGGATCATTTTAATTCCAGTTATGGCCGTTTCATTTTTGTGGGTTGTTTTCCTTGTGCAAGAAAAATGCTGTACACAGAGGTTAGTCTCTACTTGTTAATGTTAAGTGCTAACTCGTCAAAATCCTCACCATTAATGCAGAACAATGACTTTGAAACAGTTTGAAAGTTTGCTGTAACAAGTCAAACTTTATTTAATGTCCCGCCCCATCCAGGCTGTGATTGGTCAGTTCACAAAAAGTGACACTGATGAGCGTATCAATATTTATGAAAACTTAAAGGGGCTATATGTAGTGTTTCAATGAAATCACTTAAATCAAATTTTCACTGCCTTATTGTCAATGCGCTGTTGCCTCACTTAGAAATGAAACACACACCTGTTTTCTCTGTTCCTTGGAGCAGCAACTAATGTACTTTTAATGTGAGGACACCCTGTGTACGCTCCCATGCCTCTCTCAACACTGCAGCTAACAAAATGCACACCACAAAACAACAGGCTCCCAGCACAACACAAACTCCACGTAAGGATAAAAAACAAAGGTTTATGTGCTGAAGCCTGTAAGGCCAAACGAGAATCAGATGTCGTCTTGTGAAAACAGAAAACATCAGAACGGCTGGAGTCACGGGAGAGTCACTCACTGGCTACCGCGGAGCAGTTGCTAATGTTATTCAGTTCAATATATAATATGTAACGTTATGGCTTTCTCCATTACTTCACCAGCTAACGTGAGCCACATTATTATCCTGTGCATCACAAGTATTATGTCAAAAGTGTTGATTTAGACTACAAGAAAGGATGTAATGGTACAAAGCAAATGTGGAGCAATTTGTTTATACTAGCCAGGAGCAGCCAGCTACTTTAGCACAGATCTACGTTGTTTGCCTCATAACGTTCAATTTAGATTTATTGACGTTTTACCTATACTCGAGTACACAGCTTCTCCACCGTCTCAGTCACTGTAACTTACGTGACCCTCATAATATACAATATATACATAACATTCACTAGCAAGGACCATAATCAACAGATAATTAAATGATTAAATGACAGAAAGATGTATGAGATGGGTTTTATGGGTATTTATGGAAATGCCGGGAGTAACGTGATTGATGTGTGGTCCCGCTCCTGAAACTCTGCTAATTAGCAGCACTAACTGCACAGGACAACAACATAGTAGAAGAGCCAACCACTACAGTAAATTTACTTCCTGCTGTCTAACTGTTATAAACTGTGGCAACAATCTCATTTATAATATTCAGTCCAGCTCACATTAAACGTTTCGTTATCATCCAATACATTTCGCTGTGTTGACATTGCTGAGCCTCCGTGAAATATAGTAATGTTAGTTACTGAAAAGCAGCAGGAGAGCTAAAGCTGATGTATCACGTCGGCTAAATGCAGTAAATGTAACATTATCATGTAACAAGCATGGATTAGTTCAACCTCAAGCTGATAAAAATATTACTGTAACGTTGCAGTGGGAGTTTCCAGCATGTTGTGTGAAGCAGTCTCCCTGTCTCTCCATCGCTGCTGTCACACTGCCTTTTTTCCAGGTTCCAATATGCCAGCTTGCTGTGCTGTATGAACCAGGAACAGTTTGTGGCCGCTGAAAACTACATATTACCCCTTTAAAATATATTTTTAACAACAGCCTAACTAAATGGCCAGTGGGCCAAACCCAAACCTTGATTGTCTTGTTCCTGTTGTCTTCTGCCTTACCACGTAGTACTGTCATATTTTTGAACACACAACTCCAGTAGTACTAAGGAATGGTCTGATAAAACAACAAGGAGTGCAATTGTCAATCCTTGGAAGAGAATGATAGCATGCTGATATATTGACAGAGACAGGCAAATGGTTGTTGAATGGTTTAGATCACCACAGGCAGTGCTTCTCCAAATCTTATTAGAGCTGCAACTCCATAAACAGACATACCGATCCAACCCTTTTCTATTAATTCCACTGCTGACGCTGTTGAAAATGATAGACTTTCCTTTCCTTTAGGGAAAACAGAACTTCAGTGTCTGAACTGGTAGGGTTCTTCTTTTTACTCTTCAACGTAATTTTATGGAATTAACACTTGGACATATGGGGCAGGACACGTAGCCTTATATGGTATTATAGGGGCATTAATGTTAATTCTCATGGACACACGCTCAGTTGCACACAGAAGGCATTCATCACATTTAGAGGGGTCATTACACAGTTATCTGAAGTTAGATACATTTGCTTAATCTGACAGGACACACTTGTACGACATAAAGGAAGAAAAAGTTAAGATATGAAAAGGTTCTTTTCTCACATATGGATCTGATGCCATCTGAAACATTAAATTCCTTAAAAAAATATTGGGTAGTCTTGGCAGACATAGAGTAAACTGAGCCAGCAAATGCAGCCCCCTCCCCAGGGCTATAAATATAAATTAATATATTATATTAATTTATAATTTATATTATAACTAAAATTGCTACCCCCTTAGGCTTTTCCTTGGAATGATAAACAATACACCTGACCAACTCATCTTTTCTGTAATTTTATTTGACCATTTGATTTTAAGTGCATCTCCAGGAGTTAAACAAAGTCAGTGTCTAGTTACTGGAGATGGTGGAGCACTTTGCTGTGTTTAGTTGGTTGGTTTAAACCTACAGATGCAGCTGCAAAACTTGAGTACTCCACGTAATTGTCGTGCCGATCTTGTTTGGGTCATACATCAAAAATATGGGGGGTGCATCCATGTACTAGGCGTGGACAGAATAGTAGATGAAGAGTAAGGTGACCAAGCTCAACGAGAGGACAAATGGAACCATAACAATAATATTAAATATGACACATTTTAAGTCTGCAGATCTGAGGAAACTTTTAACAACGATTATCGCAAATTCGCATCACACCTCTTCCTTTCAGACTGCAGCTGAGATAGCGTTTGTATTCCCCAAATGCCTGTTTGTGCATATTCGATACGTACCTGGGAACCTTTTGCAAGCACTGGTTTCTCATTTATGCCCGTTGTCGCTAATTTGCATCATACCTACATCATACATGAATTTATATCTTTTCTATGTTCTATAGAAAATAACAATTTCCACTTAATTTAACATTAACCTGAAAGCAAATGAAAAAATTTATTTTTTTTTTATTGTAAATAAATTCAGGCATCAAGGGGTTTATCCAGCATTCACGAGTCCTCAAAGGTGTGTGAAGCACTGTGTGGCAGAGCGATCCACAGAGTAGCTGAGAACAGCAGTCCGAATTTGACACCAGGGCAGGCATGCAGCTGACGTTTCACTCCCCCAAACACAGCCCACTGCTTCGCAATGGAGGAGGTGTAATACAGCAGAGAAAATGTGCGAGATGCTTCACTTGCCCAGCACAGAATGTCATTATGGACATGAGTGAAGTGAACCCTGACAACAAAGGGGCAACTCTCCCTCTCGCAGGGTTCTAGATTCTCTATCGAGAAGGGGTAGCTCGTCTAGGCTGAGAAATATTATTTCTCCTGGCCCACCCCTCCAAATCTTCACGTCTGTCGGTCAGCACTTTCACCTGGGTTGTCAATGTGTTCACTGTGGACTCCAATCCACTTGTTTGGTTACTGTGTTCTGCAAGTGTGTTCCAGCTTGATAATAGTGTGGTCGTGATTGTCGACTTCCTGTTGTAGGTGTCCAACCATGTTTTGCATCTCTTTTTCAACCAAGTCAATCTCTCCACGAAGCTCAGACACCAACAGTTCAATTTCACAAATATTTTGTGATTTCTCCGATAGTGCCTTCCATCCATTTGTTTTTGTCAAGTCTAATTCACGCAGATTTACTGACATGGTAAACAAGAGAGATGGGGGCGGGGGGCAATAGCAACACAGCCCTCAGACCGTTCAACTAATACAAACAATAGCATGCACAGTAAACAGTAACAACACACAGTGAGCAGTGAATAGTGTGTGTGCACTTACCAACCTATCCAACAGTGGATCTCGACGTCGTTACACACACACACTAAGAGGGGACTAAAAAGTGAACAGGGGACATTTTTTAGGTCCCCTGTTGGACATGCTTTAAATCATGCTAAAATCATGTCTAAAACCCTCTGGTAAATTTTTTAAACTATTGTCAAGAGGGGACCTGCAGGTGTGTGAGTGTTTAAGTCCATACTCAGCAGTGCCTCTAGTGGATCAAGCAGAGATTTTAACGACTCATTCACACACGTCGTTCTTAACACTCCCCTATAGAGTGAAAGGCTTGTAGCCCCAGGGAGTCTACGAGACTGTAGAGGGGCTATTATACAAGCTACTCAGTAAAGAAAGCTGTCTCTTGAAACACAATTTCTTAATTTCTTCTAACAAAATATACAGTTGAGCTGAGTTTTAGTGGTTGTCTTGTGTTTTAAGATCAACATTGTATTAAAATAAAGGGCTACACAGAGAGCAGGAGAGTAAAAAGGATTTAAATAGAAAAACAACCAGGGTAGAATTATAAACTAAATGATTAAAGGTAAGATACTTTCTATTCAGTTTTAATTCATTGTTAAAAAGTATTTCACATCAGACTTTGACTACAGCTTTAAACTTGTTCAGTCCTAAAATACTAAACTGACCCGTTTTCACAACCACTGAATGTCAATACATTTTGTCATCATATCTATGTTCTTAGTCTACACTTACAGAAATGCATTTTATTTATTGATTTGCATTACAGAAAAAGGGACAACACTTGTACTGTGTGGAATGACAAGAGTCCACTGTTCACTGGTACCTACTGATACAAGTTCCCTCTTAGATAGCATGGGGTGATATTCACACTCCAACAAAAGAAATGAATAAATAAGCAAAATTAATCATACTTATGAGAAGAAATAAACTTAACTAAATAAGTGTCTTTATTTGGTATAATCTGTTATTTTTAGAAAATATAAAGCCTGAGTTTTAGTGAAATTCCTAAATTGTTTCAAGCTTCAGACTACTAAAATGATAGACTACCCAGTAGGCAGCAGAATGAGTATTTTAAAAGCACAAAAAAAGTGAAAGTAAAAACAAAATGAATAAAAAGGTCAGCTGCAAGATCTCTTTATTTTTAATTAATGGATTTAATACTATTTATTATCATACTTCTACTATACCTTTTGAAATGGTTCACTCTACGGTAAAGATACATGACGAGTGTTTGTATGTTGTCAAGGTCCACAGAGACATTTTCTTAAGAGAAAATTATAATCTAAACCAAATATGTAAATGCTCCGTACTTGTATAGCGCCTTTCTAGTCTTTTCGACCACTCAAAGCGCTTGTACACTACATCCACCAGTCACACACATTCATACACTGAGCCTAAGTGCTCAAACGGAAACTAGCATTCACACTCATTCATACACTGGCGGAACAGCCGCCAGGGGCAAATCGGGGTTCAGTATCTTGCCCAAGGACACTTCGACACGCAACCAGGGATTGAACCGCTGACCTTCCGATTAACGGCCGACCCGCTCTACCTCCTGAGCCACAGCCCTAAGCTGTAGTGTTGTTTTTTAGAAAAGTGTCACCAGCAATGTTCGCATTGTAGGTTTTTGAAATGTTGGCGAATAGAGAAGCATATTTGAGGGCTGTCAAATGGTGCAGCATCATAACAATGGAACTGAGAGTTTGCGTCAAGTGGAGAACACACAACCAGTGCTGCATTAAGTTCACACTGATATTTAGCAGGTATTTGTCTTTATAGGTTTTTACATCTAAGTATTGACAACTTAAATGTTTCTTTAGCATGTACAATTTAAATGTGTGTTAGTGCTTTTAATAGCCATTGAAATAGTGATGAGTTACCTATAGCTCTTCTCAGAACCATCACAACGTTGGATGGCTATTCATAACACAAGTTGTTCAACCACAAATAGAAAACAGCACAAAATATACAGAACTATGTTAAAGCAAACTTTATTGAATGTGCTTTTAAGCTAAGACACACACAAACTCCTAAACTGAAAGTTCCTCATGTGCCCCCCCCCCAGTGTTCTTACACTGAATAAAATTATAAACGCAACACTTTTGTTTTTGCCCCCATTCATCAACTGAACTCAAAGATCTAAGACTTTCTCTATGTACACAAAAGGCCTATTTCTCTCAAATATTGTTCACAAAACTTTCAAAATCTGTGTTAGTGAGCACTTCTCCTTTGTCGAGGTAATCCATCCACCTCCCAAGTGTGGCATATCAAGATGTTGATCAGACAGCATGGGTATTGCACAGGTGTGCCTTAGACTGGCCACAATAAAAGGCCACTCAAAAATGTGCAGTTTCCCTGTATTGGGGGTGTCCGGGGGGTGTCTGGAAACCAGTCAGTATCTGGTGTGACCACCATTTGCGTCACACAGTGCAACACATCTCCTTTGTATAGAGTTGATCAGGTTGTT
This sequence comes from Micropterus dolomieu, assembly GCF_021292245.1. NCBI lineage: Eukaryota > Metazoa > Chordata > Actinopteri > Centrarchiformes > Centrarchidae > Micropterus > Micropterus dolomieu. Next base: position 20,599,169 of record NC_060150.1, read on the forward strand.
GATTGTGGCCTATGGAATGTTGGTCCACTCTTCAATGGCTGTGCAAAGTTGCTGGGTATTAGCAGGACCTGGAACACGCTGTCGTATATGCCGATCCAGAGCATCCTAAACATACTCAATGGGTGAAATGTCCGATGAGTATGCTGGCCATGCAAGAAATCTCGTCACGGTATCTCTATGCATTCAAAATGCCATCAATAAAATGCACCTGTGTTTGTTGTCCATGAAACACGCCTGCCCATACCATAACCCCACCGCCAACATGGGCGACTCGATCCACAACTTAGACATCAGCAAACCGCTCACCCACACGACACCATACACGCTGCCGTCTGCTCTGCACAGTGAAAACTGGGATTCATCCATGAAGAGAACACCTCTCCAAAGTGCCAGACTCCATCGTATGTGAGCGTTTGCCCACTCAAGTCGGTTATGATGGTGAACTGCAATCAGGTTGAGACCCCGAAGAGGATGACGAGCATGCAGATGAGATTCCCTGAGATGGTTCCTGACAGTTTGTGCGCAGAAATTATTTGAGGATGCAAACCGATTTTTGCAGCAGCTGTCCGGGTGGCTGGTCTCAGATGATCTTGGTGGTGAAGATGCTGGATGTGGAGGTCCTGGGCTGTTGAGGGAATAGAGAATCGGTTTGTTATCAAACCCAGACATTTGTTTTACAGTACTTTAATGCCACTGTTCTATAATCGTTGAGGACTTCTTTGGTACCATAACAAGGCATCTGAGTACTCTCAGAACCAGGCCCCTTCTTTGGAGTCAGTGAGGTGTCTTCAAAAATATTCCTGCAAGAATTCTCCTGGCTCAGTGTTTGTGGTGGTGATTTTTCCAAAACCTGATAAATAGATTACAAAGCTGAATAACTGAATTATCTGTCATCAAATTCCATGAACAACCAACACTATCTCAGCAATTCTAACACTCGATGAGGATCATGTCATGATGCATTGTCACCCTAAGGGTTTGAATTTGTATCTACATTTATATAATACACATCAAAAATATGTACACTATGTATGATGGCAGTGGGTATTTCTTATTTTAATTGTTGCCTGCTTAGCTTGACTTACTTGCTGAGAGTTGTATGACAAGAATATTGTTCTCATATCTGAACACAAAATCAAGCTATAACTTTAAAACATTTTCAGGTTTTACCTTACATGGCAACATATAACTATATATACTGTATAACACTATGCGCACACTTTAACAATGCACCATTTCCTTATAATACATTAGCAACCAAATTAAAGTTGTAGTTAAATACAGTATTGAACAGAGAATCTTATGTTCTGATCTAATACCTTTCTCCTTGTAGATGAATCCTTTCTGAAACTTGGCTCTTTCTTTCTCAGATGCAATGAAGTTGCAAGACTTCCTTTTTAGGAAAAAGCCTTCTGGGTCTCATTTTCCTGTGAAATGTTTGACAGTATATCATACATCATATGCTGTCTTGACTTATAACGAGTTCATTTAAGATTATTGTTTATACAATAAGTGATGAACAGCATGATAACTTGGGTGACTTTGTAAAACAATATGAAGCTATCAGTACTTTTTCTGTGTACTTATGTGTATATAGGAATGTAAGGAATAAAATACAATAAAAGTAGAATCAGTTAACATTCTATGTATTAGTATAAATAACATTCATACTATAAACACCCTATATACAATATACAAGTAACATTCTACATAGGTGTAAAAATATCTACACACTAAGCAATCAATATACAATAACAAACTATCTGTACAATCTGATACAGTCAGAATATATGTTATACTATATATATATATATATATATATATATATATATATATATATATATATATATAGATATATATATATATATATATATATATATATATATATATATATATATATATATATATATATAAATATAAACATGTGTATATATATATATACATGTTTATATTTAAATTTGATAGTTTAGTTACAAACAGGCTTGATGAAAACATACAAGGGGGATTGGTAAAAATGTCCAACTTACCTCTCGCTTTGGTCTTGAGGATGGATAGATGAAAAAAATTTCAAAAGAACAACACAGGTGAAATATGTCTACATACTGTTAAGATAGACAAATGGATGACTGGTAAAGGAGTAGTAAGAATAGTACAGACATTTTAAGGTTGGTTTTTCACTTCCACAAGACTGCTATGCACCTTCTCTGAGGAGCCCAGAATATATACACAATCCTGACTAGCTTTCTGGACAGTGATTGGTTCTTAGGATAAGACATCAAATGCTAACTACTGCTGGCATAGTAATGCAATGATTTACTTTTGTTTACTGTGGTAGACTTGTCAGACATACTGCTTGAAGGTATTGTTATGGATTTTTTAGAAAGAGTTACACATGTCTTTAGTTAATGATGTAGACTTAAAAGAATCCTTTACATTTAAGTGACTAGAGCCTATGTGATTCACAGAAAGTTTTATTGTTGAAATGTTAAGAGCTGTCTCTGAGAAGTCATATAGGGTGAGGTTTGTTAAGTTTCAGTCATTGTCCTCCATTGTGTGCAGCGTGGGGGATGGTTTCTTGTTGCTGACGATGGTCGTTAGGGCGTCAAGATTGCTAACTGGTGACTTGGCCTTTGGTAATGCAACTTCTCTGGAGTCTTGTGGGAGATATTTTGAAACTATAAGTGGATGTACAATACTCCACTTTTATTGAAAATTGTACCCTACGTTACAAGCTACTCACAAAAAGTAGCTAAATAAGGTGTTTTACATCAGAAAACATCTACTAAGAATTAGCATAATAACCATACATATGTGTACACCACAAAAAAATTGGGGTTGAATAACTTTTAAAATATCACCAAATTAATTTTAAAGCGATTGTGTATAATATGGAGTTAATTTATTACACTAGTATGGACAAAAATACAGCAACACCTACGCATTACTTTTATGACATCCCATTCTAAATCCATAGGCAAGATTTCCCTTAACAACCCATGAAAACACAGCACCTACCAAATTTATTAGGACAGGGGTAGCACCTTTGTCCATATAGTGTATTTGGATTGAAATCTATCTCAAACAGTCATCAGATACCCTGCTGGTATAATAAACTGGCCAAAGGAGGAGATAGAGGCCACTGACATCAAGACAAGAAAGCTCCTCACAATGCATGGAGGGTTTCACCCCAAATCCAGCACCCTGAGACTGTACACCAAGCATAGTGAGGGAGGCCGAGGGCTAGTGAGTCTCAAGACCACTGTCCAGGATGAAACGACAAAGATCCCGGAGTACATCAGGAAGATGGCCCCCAAAGATGAAGGGCTTATTGAATACTCAGGCAGCAGAAACCCAAGGGTGAGGACAAGGAAGATTAAGAACCTTAATGGAGAGACAAGCTGCTGCACGGCATGTACCACAAACAAATAGAAGAAGTGGCTGATATCACGAAATCCTACCAGTGGCTGGAAAAGGCTGGACTAAAGGACAGCACAGAAGCACTAATCATGGCGGCACAAGAACAGGCACTCAGTACAAGATCAATAGAGGCTGGGGTCTACCACACCAGGCAGGACCCTAAACAAATCATAGTATTAGGGATGAGCGAGTACAGCATTATCTGTATCTGTGTTAACCATATGAATTATCTGTATCTGTACTCGGACTAGGCGGGGCCTAACCCATAAGTGGGCGGGCTTTAACCGGTATGTTATTTTAAGCATGCAATTGATATGGGTTGATCAGAAATTGTTATATTTATTGCTGATTAGAAAACTATTTACATGACAGCATCAGCATTGAGCTTCAGATCAATAGTTTTGATCAGGATTACAAACAAACTATATACAGAACAGGTTTTGCAACAATGAATACAACACATGCGGTTGTGTGGTTCACTTCTTACCGGGGTAGATCTCCATGGTAACTTATGCTGAAGGCTAACCTGCTCCGGAGCAGGTTATGTTCCAGAAAAGAGATTAACTCTGTGAAAACGCCGCCTACTGACCAATCAGCTCTCTTGGAAAATGACATCACCATCTGTAGGAAATCCCACAGACTGTTTTAGCCAATAGGCTGCTTTATGTTTGCAGCGGTGATGTGGAGAAACTCTTGACTATGGCGATCCTACACAGACTAATTAAAAGCCTTAGGCTAATGTTGCCTACAGGTTTTTACAGTACAGCAGGATCAGCCTACTTACTGCCTTTACATGTGTTTAATATTTTTTATTTGCTCTCAGTCCTTTTCACACACCCTGACGCAGCCGTTAAAATAAATGGATTTTATTATTCTTATGAGGCTGAATGTTATGAGCAGTTTGGTAGGGCTATTGAAATACTGAATTTTATATATGATTATTTATAATATGAACGTAGGCTATCTATTTAGGTTAGTATAGCTTTCTAAGGCCTACTATAGAGACTCTAGTCATGTTCCGTCCCACCTTTTGCGATGTGGGTGCAAAAGGTGGGACGGTGAGTTTTCAGCAGCCTAAATGTTGAGATTCAGTCTTTCAAACATTATTTGAGCACATTTTATGGCATGAATGGAGTTTTCGTTTCATTGCTTTATGAAGTTAATTTAGAACAATGTTTGGAACACTTTTGAGTGTGTTTAAATAAATTAATCTCATTTTTGAAGTGGCGACAAGTTTTTTTAAAGTGAGGGATAACGACCCGAGTCTTTTAATGTGGAGACGCCGACACACAGCCGAGCTGAAAGAATAAGGCTGATATTTTCATACAGCTCATGAGAACACTTTTTATCAACACATTATTATAGACTACCCTTGTTCATTTAGACATTCACACTGTCAGCGACTTTCTGTCTCCCTGCCTGTGTCAGAAGCGGGCGTGCTACTGGCGTATTTCTGAAGTGTTAAAGTTTAATCCTCGTTCGTAAAAAATATGACGCTCTGCTGACAGTGGACCTGTTCATGTCTGTGATTGGTCATCTGCTGCTAACACTGCCTCTTTTATGTGAACGCGCTCCCAGCTGGATTGGGAAACCCTGGGTTGATTTACCAAGTTGATAACCAGCTTCGTGGTACCGCTTATCCCGATTGCGATTGTTAGGGTTAGTGAAGCCAGATAACGAAAACATATCCTGGGTATGTTGAACTCGCTTCGTGGTACAGGCCCGAGGTATGTGTGTGTGTGTGTGTGTGTGAGTGAGTAAGAGAGAGACGGGGGGGAGTGTTTGTGTGTGTGTAACTTAATTTGTAATATTATTTTAAATAATTTATTTATACCACAACTACCTTTATTTTTTTTTTATGAAATACAGCAAGAAAGTGTCAGACACTGCGTGAAGTAAAAAAACTGGTTAGAGCCAGCTGACGGTTTAAAAAAGAAAAAAAAATCTCCGACAGGCAGAGACGCAACGCGAGTCGCATTCTACCAAGCACCACGTCTGAACAAACCCCACGTTTACCAGAACTCTACTGGTTAATAAGTAAGTAGTACAACAAACCGAAGTAAAAAACAAACCTGAAGCTGAAGAAACCCTAAACGTTAACGGAAAAGACCCGTGAACCTGAGTGACTGAGGGAGAGACAGAGAGAGAGCTGCTCTTCTCAGTGTTCTGCGTGTGAGTGAGCAGAGCGGGACACAGCAACACAATAAATCTGTATGTGTGTAGGGCGCTGTGACTAGCCTATCACAGAACGCAGACACAGTCAATCCGATTATTCAATCCGAGCACAGATATTGACTCGTATTACTTGTATAATACTCCTACTCAGCAAAAGTGCTTTATCCGTACCGGATACTCAAATCTACATAGTATTTACAGTAAAAAAGCAACTGTGAATCCTGTCCAATCTCTTGCAATATATAACTTTATACTGTTGAAATTGATAAGACATATTGAAAGAGTGCAACACTGCATTTTCAATCATTGTCATCAAAACAACAACAACAAAAAACTTACAGAGTACACTGTTATATTGATAACATGACTAAACATTTTGACTATCTTGTTCATAAACAATGACACAAGGACTTGTCATTCTGATGGCACTGACATGTTCTATGACATAAAAATTTGCTTTTGAGAAATAGACTAAGGATATGGAGTAAGTTACGGGCTTTTGCAGGTAATCGACTGTGTTGTGCTGTTTGTTCAATATGTTTCGAGAAACGCACTTACGGTTTTGCAAATGTTAGGGATGATTCGAGAAATGTACTAAAACGAGTGAGAAAAACTGTAATAGCAGCATCAGAAGTACTTAACAGTAGCGGGAGTAGGGCTATGAAATTATGGCAGCATCAGAAATAGCGGGAGCAGTCTAATAACAATAGGCTATGCAGGCAGTGTGGAAATTCATGTGTGATTGTTATATTGATATTGAAAAAAAATATATCACAGTAATTATTGTTTTATTGTCCAGTCCTAGCATGAACATTTATATTTAGTGGACAGTATTAAACAATGTTATGTTATGAGATATAGGCTACATAAAAAGTCTGACATTTAGAAAACAGTGTATATCCACTTTGACTATTAAAGCACCAGGCATCATCAATGTAAACATGGAGTCTGCCTCCTCTCCTCTGCCAGAGCCTTGCGCTCTGACAGAACACGATTTCCTGTTGCTTGGCCCATTTCGTCCAGACAGACATTTACCTGGAGTAGCCGTAAGTCCAAGCTGGGCCAACATGGCTCTATATTGGCTCTCTTTTCTGTTCTCTGGGGCGATCACAGCACCCGCCGTGATGCCTGGTCTGTTTGATTGAGTACATAAACATGCATATTAAGCAGTAGTAATATATCAGCATAGGAAATGCCCTGTTCAAAGTAAAATTCAATTAGCCGATCCACCCTGGGGCGTTGTGCTGGGAGCAGCCGAGTGGACACAGCTGTGGCTCAGAAGGAAGGAGTATTGCGACGGAACACAAAACTATTGCGACAGAACGCATAAGTAGTCCTCAAAAAAATTCTGGACCTGACCCACAGGGAGCTCCATAGTTACTGCTTGTATTTATATACTGTACATGATACTCAGTATACATATACTAAAATCTTACACTGTCATTATGGAGTTGTAATTTAAAGCGTTACTGATCAATCACATGAACACATACTGTAGGATGTATTATTTCGTTTTTTGGTCCACTAACATTTAGTTATACAATTTAATTCTTCATAGAATTCTATTTTAATTATTCCCGGTCATGCCCACTTCCCTGACCTGATATTATATATTTTGGGAGCTAAGTTTGAGAACTGCAGCATAAATAAATCTGTAAAGTGGGGGGTGTCTTTTTCATTAAAGTAAATTTAGTCTGATTAGACAAAGTGATGTGATCAGCATTCCACTGCCACACTGCATCCCTGACTTTCTTAATCAGGCTGCAGTGATGTTGCCTCTTTTTGGTCATTAGGTGCTTGTAATCATCAGACTGAATGTGGCTCTGAAGGACACAATGTGTTCTTTTGAAGTGTAACTAATGCATTCCTCTGCTCAGCCTGCCTTTAACATAGTGTGCACAACATCCAGCAACCCTGTCATGACTTCATTAATCCTAACTGGAGGAGTCACTAGTTAGTTTTGTGAAAGTGAACTAAAGCAGAGGACCAAGTCATGCTTAATGAAGTGAGACTTTCATCAATAGAAGCCTGCTACCTCCAAGCCTCCTCTATGAAATACCCCCCAGGTAGCTGCTCCTGACAGCTGCTCCCTTGTTTGAACATCAATTTCATTTTCAGCACTCCTTTGCCCCTTCCTCACAAAATCCCACAACAATTACAACACAGATAAAGTGTTGTAAGGGGGAATGCTGCTAATGAAATGTGGCCTTTAGGGCCACTCATGTACAGTTATGCGTCAATGCAGTGGAATTGCTTCAGGATAATAGTGTGTTACCGACTTACCATCAACAGCCGCAGGAATTTGTAATAACCTTCATGTGAAACATTTAGCAGGGTTTGTTTATTCCAGTCTTTTCTTCTTTTGATTCTGATAAGCATTCTTCATCGCTCTGAGGGGAAACCTTCTTTTCACCCATGAAAGCTGTTAGGATTTTGTTATATTTCTCAAGGACACACACACACGCACACAGGTATTGCTACACATAGAACCAATCCTATTTTATGTTTTCTTTAAAAATGAATTGATTATCAGGCATCAAGATGTCTTGATAATCCTCCGAGATACTAAATGTTTCTGTTACACACTTCTCTAAATCAAACGCAGTGTCATTTCTTTGCCATTTCAAGGCACAACTGACCATCAAGTGTGAACACAATTAGGTTCTTAATTTTAAACACTGTCTTTTTTTAGAGAATAATGCACATGGATGTTGATGGAATACCACATGAATTTATATCCATAGATGAAGCATTGTTTAACCACACAAAAATAAGAAGGAGAGGGAGAAACATTATTGGCCACAGAGCTATTTTGGATGTCCCGGGCTGGATTGGTGGTACAGTTTTTTCTGAATGCTTAAGCACTAACAGTCATTCTTGAAGCACTATTTCTAAAACCCTTAAAACTTGTAGCCAAATCATTTACCAAGTGTGCCAAACTGAATGCACATTCTCTGCTTTACACTCAGTTTGTAATTTTATAACACACTTCTATCAAAACTGTAAACATTACTATACAGTCCCTTTCAAAAGTATTGAAACGATAAGGCAAATTCTTTTGTTTTTGTTGTTCACTGAAGACATTTAGGTTCAAGATCAAAAGATGAGACAAGAGTTCAGAATTTCAGCTCTCATTTCGTGGTATTCACATCTAGATGTGTTAAACAACTCAGGACATACCAACCTCTGTTTGAACTCACCCATTTTTTAAGTGAGCAAAACTATTGGAACATTGGACTGACATGTTTCTTGTTGCCCAGGTGTTGCTTTTTAGGTTGATTGTCCAAACATTAAATAGCTCTACATGACTAGTCTAAGTTTTCATCCTTGGTTCAAACCTATAAAGACTGCATTTTCTGTTAAAGAGGATAAACCAACATGAAGACCAGAGAGCTGTCTATGGGACAAAAGCAAGCCATTGTCAAGCTGAGAAAAGAAAGAAACTACTGGTGTAGTGAGCAACAGACATCGAACAGGTCGACCAAGGAAAACAACAGTAAATGATGGCAGAAATATCGTGAGAGCTGTGAAGAAAACCCCCAAAACATCAGTAAGTGACATCACCAGCGACCTCCACAGTGCAGGGGTGAAGGTATCACAATCCACTGTTCAAAGAAGACTCAGAGAGCAGAAATATAGAGTCCACACCACAAGATGCAAACCACTCATCAGCAGTAAGAATCTGAAGGCCAAAGAAGTAAAGCAGGAAAGAAGTACAGAGATGAGCCGCAAAAGTTCTGGAACACAATTTTATGGACTGATGAGACCAAGATTAATCTCTACCAAAGTGATGGAAAGGCCAAAGTGTGGTGAAAGAAAGGAACTGCTTATGATCCGAAGCATACAAGCTCATCTGTGAAGCATGGTGGAGGTACTGTCATGGCTTGGGCGTGCATGGCTGCTTCTGGAACAGGCTCACTAATATTTATTGATGATGTAACTGATGATGGCAGCAGCAGAATGAATTCAGAAGTGTACAGAAACATTTTGTCTGCCAATTTACGAAATGCATTGAAACTAATCAGGAGGAAGTTCATGCAGCAGGACAATGACCCAAGGCACACTGCCAACAAAACAAAGGACTTCATCAGGGGAAAAAAGTGGAAGGTTTTAGACTGGCCAAGTCAATCACCTGACTTTAACCCAATAGAGCATGCATTTCACCTCCTTAAGAGGAGACTGAAGGGAGAAACACCCCAAAACAAACAAGAACTGAAAGAAGCTGCGGTAAAAGCCTGGAATAGCATGAAGAATGCAACAGTTTGGTGATGTTGATGGGTCGCAGGCTTGAGGCAGTTATTGCAAGCAAGGTTATGCCACCAAATATTAAATGTGATTTAGTTGTTCCATTACTTTTGCTCACTTAAGAATGCTGTGGTCTAATACAAACTGTGATATGTCCTAAGTTGTTTAACACATCTAGATGTGAATACCAGGAAATAAAAGCTGAAATTCTGAACTCTTGTCTCGTACTCATCTTTTGATCTTAGACCCAAATGTCTTCAGTGAACAACAAAAACAAAGGAATTTGCCTTACCAATACTTTTGGAGGGGACTGTATTTTGCTTCAGTATTGTGCCGATTGGCATTCCACATTGACACATGTGAAAACACTTTTTGAGTTTTAGTTCACATACCAATCAGAGCTGGAGCAGTTTATGTAAATAGGCCACAGGTAAACATTTGTTTTGGCTAGCAATGGAGGCTTTAAAGGGGTGAGAATTAGAGAAAGAAAGAGGAGAACATGGACGAGGATTGAATAAAGAAGCAGAGGAAGGGGATTCAGGAACATAACTGAGCTACCGTGGTTGACCATGTTGTCAACCATGAGATGAGCTTGAGGGAGGCTGGGCAACGGATTCCACGAAATCTGAGCCGCTATACTGTTGCAGGTATCAGGGGCGTTTCCAGGCTCTTGAAACATTTGGGGTTTAGCCCAGCCCAGAAATCGTTCATGTTTACATGAGCTACATTTTAATTATTACATATCATAAGGATGTTTATAATTACAACTGATAAGTTAACACTGATATTACTAATGGGGGGTCCTTAAATGTGCATGTGGCAGCTTTTCACCTCAATGATAAATAAATTCATTTTAATTTAGTCTGGGACTGTACTCGATGAGAAAAGCGCACTGCTCTTCATCAGAGGTGGAAAACCGAAACTGAAAACATTGTGATCAGACAGAAATATCCACACAAATGTTAACTTCAGCACCTCTGATAAAGTGTAACTCAGCCGCTTCAGAGGGAAACATCCTGGAGCAGAGAGACAGTCCAAACAGCGCACAGGTGTCTGAGTGAGGAGGATAGAGACACAGAGAGCGAGTAGCAATAATATTGCTACTCATCATCTGATTATTTTAAAATGAGAAGTGGTAAGTAACTGTAAGAGCTGTGCAGCATTGGTACTGGTTATGTAATATGTACTGTAATTACAAGGGTCTGTCACTACTGTAAAACTAATCAAATATTTTTACAAGAAAACCAGTAACGGGTTGATTGTTGACCCCAGAGCACATGTTTAAAGAGTTTTGCAAGAATTGTTTGCTTTTGCAAGAGATGTATATTGTTTTGTGTTTTTGGTGTAAGGTTTTGTGGTTAGTGTGTAGAGTTTTGCAAAAATAGAAAATAGTTTCAAAAATTTTGCCTAAGCAATCAGAAAAACTGTAACAACACAATATGTGCTGCCATCACAGCAAGCAGAATGGAGTTCTTCACCACCATGCCAACCTGGGTCCTTACAATACAGCTCACATACTCACTTATGGATAGAATACAAAACATTGTTACAGCTGAATGCCAAATGGAGGCAGAACAGATTCGATACATCGATACTGTGTCCCAGAAATGGTTTCATCAGCATCCACAATTTTTAATCTCCCTTTCTGAGTCCCATTGAGGACAATTTTTTAAGCACGGAGGTGGAAGGTTTAGGATCTCTAGCCTGTTATGACCCTGGGGTCATATTTTGTTATTTGTTTATCTCACCCTGCACTGTCAGCTGTTCTCCTCCCTTATAGTGTGTGTGTGTGTGTGTGTGTGTGTGTGTGTGTGTGTGTGTGTGTGCATGTATCCAGGTAATGGAGAACAGGTGGGCACACTGGATTGGTCCTGCAGAGATGATTGGTCGCCTGGATGACAGCAGCCATTTTAAGCCCCTCTTACATGAACTCCCTCTCTCTCTCTGCCATTCCCAACCTGAGCCTATGTACTGTGTGTATGGTCTGTGTTCATTGTGAGTAAAGAACTGTTGTGAGCATATTAGACTTAGACTGTAAGTGAACCTGTGTAGTGAACACATTGAACTTTGAACAGCTTAACTTTGTAACTCCAGTTATTGTCATTGACAACCTTGTTTTGTTGGCTTTAGCCATTTTTGTTTGTTATATACAAATTTTCTTTGTTGTAGCTCTGTTGTTCAGCTACTAGCAGTTTAGTAGGAGTGAGAATCTCTTTTTGTTTGCACCCTTTTTCTCCTGTTTTTTGGAATTAGAAGCCTAGTTTAGAGCTTTGTCTTTTCTTTACTTTTTGTTTTTGGTTTAAGAAAGCTTTAGATTTCTTAGAGTGTTTTGGTTGTTATTTTGGGCACTGCTCATCTCATAAGCTAATAAAAACTGCTAAATTGTATTTCCTGTGTTTTGGCCTTGCTTGGGAATGGGAAGAGTGGAACGCCACACCTTTTTGTTGCGTCCAGGATACCCCTAGACCTTAGGACATAACAAGCTCGATACCAGAATACTGCTCATGACCAGACTGATGCTCTGTGAAAGGACGGAGTCACATGACACCAGGGAGGGAAAATGGCTTTTGTTGCCAGCAGTTTAGACATTAATATCTGTGTGATGTGTTATTTTGAGGAGACAGCAAATTTACACTGTCATACAAAAATTTACAAAAATGTGAGAGGTGGATTCACTTTTGTGAGATGCTGTGTGTGTGTGTGTATATATATATATATATGTATATATATATATATATGGTATATGTTGTAGCATGACTACATTGTTTTTATAAATTTATGAGAATTAATACCAAATTATGAATTTTAATATTCAGAAAATATTAATTCATAAAGATGTTGTTCCGCGGGCACCACCGGAGATCCAATTCGCCCAGAGTCTCCGGATCTCTGAGTATGGTTTTAATAATTATACAATTATTCACTAGTGATCAGTTAGTTAATAATCGATCAATTATCTTAAATCAATCAGTCAGTCTCGTATCGAAGGGGTAAATTCTCGTGGCAGGGACTTGGAGATAGGCAATACAGTGAAATTCAATAACGGTTATATGCGGTTATATGTTAACATCTTATATGCGGTTAAAATATACATCCAAAAAATAAACAATGGCTAAACAATGAGAATGTGGGGTTCTATTGTAGGGAGCATTTGACTCATACGGCGGAAGAGAACTAATGAAAGTAGTTAGATGATACTAACTCGATTAAATTTGTCTAGGAGTTTAAGGACTAAACATAATGGATTAACAAACTATTGGACATCACTGACCACAGAATGTAGGGTTTTGGTCTTACTGCATGTCGCTTCTCCCAGCCGTGTTGCTGGCAGACCGCCTCACACTGGCTGAGTTCCGTGCGTTCTCGGTTAGGACAGCTTAAAGCTGTCGGCCAGTCGCTTTCTCTGCCAGGGAATTGCTCCGGAGGTCCGTCTTTTGTCGGCTTACTGAAGAAACTCGCAGTGGGGGCCTTTCCAACCCTGGCTCGGGTCAGAGGTTTGGTTGTCCTTTGTTACTGCTGGCGGGCCCACTTGGCAGGGTCCGACCTCAGTGGGAGCAGTGTAATTTTGCTCGAAGGATAAAGCTTAAAAAGAACTTGGTCATTCTTGAATTAAACTAGTGTAACTCAACGGTCTGATAACTTTTAACAAAACAAAACCAAAGAAAATAAAACGCAAGTAAAGTTGCTGGAAACAAGGGAAAAATCGATGTCGCGGCGCTTCGCGTGTGTGGCTTGAAAACGAACAAAGGCTTTCGTTGCGCCAGGTCAAACTGCTTAGGGCGCGTGCCGAAGCGCAGTTGGAGAGCCAGGAAAAAGCAGAGGACAGAGAGAGCGAGACAACGTGGGTCGCTGCGCTGTTGGGCCATGGTTCCCAGAGGGCAGTCCTTTGTTCCCCTGAGGGAGGGCTTGTCTTTTCTTTAACTTTTAATATGTCTAATCAAAAGAAAAATCTATTTGCGCGTATTGTAATCAAATATCTTCCCACAATCAAATCTTAATTATCAAACGGGTATACCGTTCTTAGCTTTAGCACTTGATAAAAGGAAAACAATTGTCAGTAGTTCAACTTTGAGGTTAGCATTTCAGAATGAATTACATCAGAGAAGAAGAACTTAACTAGCTTTCAGGATATATTGGCTGTTACACGTTCTTAGAGAATATAAGCAAGATACATGAATGGCATTAGATTATGGACATGTAAATACAGAGTGACATTTATACATTTAACGGCCTTTCAGACGATGGCATGTAATACTTATTTTGTCCACTTGGTGGAGCTCGGGTTACATGAGGATAGCTTTGATTAATCCTAAAACAATCTTCTCAGGAGCTGGGGAATTTAGTCATTTAAACTTAAATTTGAGCTGGAAAAGTAATCGAGTATAGGATGACATTTCTTTATCATTTCTAAAGGAAGTATCAGAAAGTATTGTGAACAAAGCATTGATTTACAACATAGAATGAATAAGGTCAGGGATCCTTGCTGAAAATTAAACACTGCAAAATTAACTTATTTAGATTATTTTTAACAACAAATAACACCAACATGGTAACATAACTACTCAAATGGAGTGGAGAGACCTTGTTAAGTAACTAAAAGATTATTTAATTAAACAAGGTAATGGCAAGTTATGAGGAGACAGTATTCCTTTGTCCACACAAAGGAATGTGGACTGTGTCCTTTCTCCGGCGTCTGGAGTTTCTCACGCCTAGGCGTGAAGAGGAGAATATCCTTTGATGAGAGGTAATTAAACAAAGAGGGAGGTCAGTTGCCATGGTTTACGTGTCGGGGGCAGTTTAGGGTTTCCTGCCCTCTCTTAAGAAGAGTTTCGATAGGCTGTTCAGGAGAACGCTAATCTCTGGTCAGTGTTTCTTTGTCATTTTAACAGTCAGGCACCAAGGCTTATCACGGCTGCTGCCAAAGGTGGCCAGTTTTACGATCAGACTGCCTAGAAACAGCACTTAGGGAGAGCGAACCTTTCACCTCTTCCTTTGGAGTCTCTTCAGCCGTGTGTTGAGAGTTGATATCTCACCCCCCTCCTTCTCCCAGAGAGAGAGAGAGAGAGGAGGAATTTTGAGTCGCCAAATTATTTAATATAAAATGCACAAATCCACACTGTTTGTTCAAAACAGTGTCATCCTCAAGCTTGGGTCCTCTCGGGGCCTGGGAGTTTGAGGGTTCTGTGCAGTATCTTAGCTGTGCCTAGGACTGCACTCTTCTGGACAGGGACCTCTGATGTTTTACCTGGAATCTGCTGAAGCCTCTCTCCCAGTTCTCTCCCCGATTACCACTGGCACCACTGTTGCTCTTACTTTCCACATCTTTTCTAGCTCCTCTTTCAGCCCTTGGTATTTCTCAAGCTTCTCATGTTCCTTCTTCTTGATATTGCTGTCGCTTGGGATTGCCAGATCTGTCACTGCAGCCTTCTTTTGCTGTTTGTCGATCAACACGATGTCTGGTTGGTTAGCTATTACCAGTTTGTCAGTCTGGATCTTGAAGTCCCACAGGATCTTAGCTCGGTCATTCTGCACTACCTTAGGAGGTGTCTTCCATTTTGACCTTGGGACTTCCAGCCCATACTCATGGCAGATGTTCCTGTACACTATGACAGCTACCTGGTTATGGCGTTCCATGTACGCACTTCCTGCCTGCATCTTACACCCTGCTGTTATGTGCTGTACTGTCTCAGGGGTATCCTTGCACAGTCTGCACTTGGGGTCCTGCCTGGTGTGGTAGACCCCAGCCTCTATTGATCTTGTACTGAGTGCCTGTTCTTGTGCCGCCATGATTAGTGCTTCTGTGCTGTCCTTTAGTCCAGCCTTTTCCAGCCACTGGTAGGATTTCGTGATATCAGCCACTTCTTCTATTTGTCTGTGGTACATGCCGTGCAGCAGCTTGTCTCTCTATTAAGGTTCTTAATCTTCCTTGTCCTCACCCTTGGGTTTCTGCTGCCTGAGTATTCAATAAGCCCTTCATCTTTTATGGGCCATCTTCCTGATGTACTCCTGGATCTTTGTTGTTTCATCCTGGACAGTGGTCTTGACACTCACTAGCCCTCGGCCTCCCTCGCTATGCTTGGTGTACAGTCTCAGGGTGCTGGATTTGGGGTGAAACCCTCCATGTATTGTGAGGAGCTTTCTTGTCTTGATGTCAGTGGCCTCTATCTCCTCCTTTGGCCAGTTTATTATACCAACGGGGTATCTGATGACTGGCAGGGCGTATGTGTTGATGGCTCGGATCTTGTTTTTCCCTTTCAGCTGGCTTTTCAGGACCTGCCTTACTCTTTGTAGGTATTTGGCTGTGGTGGACTTCCTTGCTGCCTCCTCATGGTTTCCATTAGCCTGCGGCACCCCAAGGTATTTGTAGCTGTCCTGAACATCTGCAATGTGGCCTTCTGGTTGTTCAACCCCCTCGGTTCTGATCATTTTCCCTCTTTTTGATACCATACGACCACACTTGTCCAGTTTGAACGACATTCCAATGTTGTTGCTGTAGATCCTGGTAGTGTGGATCTACATTGATGTCATCCATGTAGAGGAGTTGAACGATGGTTGTTCTTCTTTGGAACCGGTATCTGTAGCCAGTCTTGATGATCTGGCTGAGGAGGTTCAGGCCTATGCAGAACAGCAGCAGGGATGGTGCATGACCTTGGTATATGCCGCACTTGATGGTAACTTTGAGTTGGCTTCCAGACTTGTTTTCCACAGCCCAATTGAGTTCTTGATGAAGGCTGTTAGTGTCCTGTTGATCTTGTACATTTCCAAGCATTCCAGTATCCATGTATGTGGCATTGAATCATAGGCTTTCTTGTAGTCAATCCAGGCAGTGCACAGATTGGTCTGCCTGATCATGCAGTCTCGAGTGACTGCTCTATCAACCAGTAGCTGGTGCTTGGCTTCCCTGGTATTACTGCCCATTCCCTTCTGGGCCCTGTCCATGTATTGAGCCATGTGCCTACTCATCTTAGCTGCTATGATGCCTGACAGGAGCTTCCATGTTGTGCAGAGGCAGGTCATTGGCCGGTAGTTGGATGGAATTGTTCCCTTCTGGGGATCCTTCATGATCAGGACTGTCCGTCCTAGGGTTAACCATTCTGGGTGGGTCCCATCCATCAGCAGTTGGTTCATTTGTGCTGCCAGGCGTTCATGGAGTGCAGTTAGTTTCTTCAGCCTGTAAGTGTGGATCATGTCAGGGCCTGGTGCTATCCAGCTCTTCATACCTGGCACTCTTTCTTGGATGTCTGCCATTGTAATAGTTACTGGATCTTGTTCTGGGAGATTGCTGTGATCTGTCCTTAGATCCACTAACTTCTAATTGGTGTTGTGGGATGCCCCTTTCTCCCATACATACATACATTCCAGTACTGTTCAGTCTCAGCCCTGGGTGGATGATCTTGTGTTATTACCCTGCCACTGAGAGTACACTTTGGATGGTTCGGTGGAGAACATCCGGTTTATTCTCCTGGCTTCTGCTTCTCCCTTGTATCTCTTTTGGCGGGTAGCCAGAGTAAGAGTAAGTCTTTGTTTGGCAGTCTCCAGGGCCTCAGGTATCGACAGCTTGTTGTATTTCTTAGGTAGCCCCTTCCTTGCACCTTTCTGTAGCTTTGAGAGCTGACTAACCTCTCTTTGTGTTGTCTTTATCTTGGCTGGTGGTGTTCATCTTATAGCCAAGCATCTCTAGGATCACTGTTGCTGTGGCGTACATCAGCTCATTGGTCTCGGTTATGGCTCTGTTAGGAGTAGTATGTAGTGTTGCATTCACATCTTCTAGCAGACTTTCAGAGGGTATTTTGTCACTTAGCCTTGGCAATCTTCGTCATTGTACTTGGGGGTCCAGCTTGGTTATGATCTTCAATCGTCAGTTGCCCTTATGTTGAGTGATTCTGTGCAGTAAGGGCTTGTTGTTATTGGCTTGGGACCCAATCTCTGAGTTGCCGTTTGCGGATGTTAGAACACTGAGCTAGGAGTTGTTTCTTTGTCAGTGTTGATGATGGGTTTCGCAGCACCCATAAATCCCTATATTACCCCTCTCACTGGGATTGCGTGTATAGTAGCATTGCGTCAGATCCATATTTTCTGCTCTAGTCCATGAATATCTTGTTCCAGTATCCCATTTGTCATCAGGTTGCCCTGGTTCCCTAGCACCTGATGCGGACCTTGTTGACCCGGGCGACGTCCAAGTCGGTATGGCTCTTTTATTAACGGTTTTACTCATGCCTGAGGTAGGCAAGTAGCATTAAGGACCTTGTCTAAGGGTCCAAAGTCAGTTGCATTAACCACTAAGCTATCCACACGAACACACACACGAACACAAGGATATACATCTACTGGCGTATATTATATATATTGCACTATTCACTGCTCACTGTGTATGGTAATGTGTGTATCGGGTGAATGGTCGGAGGGTTGTGTTGCTACTGTAGTATATTGTGATTTGTTGTTGTCTATTCTTATTTTGTTTATGCCCCATGGTCTGTACGAAACAACATTTCGTTCAGCTGTATACTTGAATGTGACAAATGATGATACAGTTTGACTTTATTTAACTTTGATTTTGACAACGTGTTCAGCCATTTGTAGTGACCTTTGCAATGAACTTCTGCCTAGATGATTTCAACAGAGTACCAGTATAATTCATTGTGATCAGCATGACGTAACCAATTGATAATGTAGGAAACAGCAGCCAATTGTACATAATCATTTGCTTCAATGTGTCAAAGCATTGGCAATATGTTCAAAACAATGAGAAATTGTTTTTATGATGTGCACAAGTGACGAGATGATGCGCAGGTAGAACAAGTAGTTTTGAGAATTTCAATTCTGATCTGAAAATTTAATAGTAAAACTATTAAAATAGATAATTAAATAGAGAGAGATAGGCTTTACATATAAGGTGTGTACATACTTTAGACAGGGGTTGCACTATGCACTTTTAATGCTCCAGTCCTCAAAAGGGCTTTGGAAAATGGCTCAAAAGGAAATAAGAGAAGTTTTGCAAAAAACACAAAGTATTGTGAGGTAACTCAAAATATATTGTGTGGGAAAAGAAAAGTAGTCTTCAAAAAAATTCTCGCCCCCTCCAGGACTCCTTTCTGTTCAAGTGCGATTTATATAAATCATATTTAAGTATTTTTTAATTATCAAGTACCCATTTAATAATTACAAGGTTCTGTAATACTGTTACTGAGGAACAGAAAAAATGTATGACTTCATATAAACAGATCATAAACAGTGAAGAGACTGAATACATATACTTTTACTCTTTTTACCACGTTTCTTCTGAAATGCATGCATGAGTAAATCAGCTGGGATAATAGCCATCACTTCTCATGACAGTACGCTACTACTGGGACAAAATTGAAAATGTTAGAAAAAGCTCCTATTGTTACAATATACACTCGGGGTATGCAGGTTTATTTATGGTTCTCTCTCCCCCTTTATTCCAGACTACTTCCCTTGTACAAATCTAGTAAGCACTGGTACATTGTATGTAAATTGACCAACGAGGCACACAATGTGAGTATGAAATGATGATCCCGCACCTGGCTAGATGAGTTTAAGAGGTAAAGACTTCACCAAAACTGAATTTACTGAAATAAGTCTGACGGCTTAATCTCACTTTGTGAAACAGTCGCAGTTGTAAAACACAGCCCTCATCTTTTCATTTCCCGCCCTGCCATTTACCTGTTCCTCCCTCTCTGTCTGCCTGCAATCCTCGACGACTTTCTGTTAGGATTGACTTATGACTCCAGTTTAACTCTTGGCCACAGTAAATGTCCTGCTTATAGTTTTGCTGTAATATTGCAATTTATCTTGACAGTCATGGTGGGCACTTTTGTAGGACAAGTGCATGTGAAGAAGGCCTAGAGGAGCACTGGTGCCAGGCAGGTGAAAGATGTCTCTTTCATTCAGCCGTGCAGCTTGGCTCGCCTTGCTGAGCTGAACAGCAGGTACAGACACAGTGGCACTTCACCTAAATTAATAGTTGACCTGCTGTGCACGTTGCAGAGTGAAGAGTTATGGCCGGAGCGCTGCAGCAGGACAGGCAGCAAACATGGCTAACAAAAGGGTGGAGGGATGTTTGATGAGGGGAATCAAAGCAGAGGCCAAGAGGCTAAGATGGATGGATTAGCTTTGTTATCAGAAAGGCCACGTAGGCGCTGCACTGGACTGGCTTATCATCACATCCAACTGGCTAATCCAATTTCTGCCTTTTCTGTCTCGCTTGTCCATATTCAGTGATGTTTCTAAATTTGTAGGAGCTGACTGAAAGTGTCAGGTTTAAGGATTTAACAGCTTTCGGATACCAGAACTTTCCTACTTGGACTCTATTAAGCAGTTTATTTAACCCACAGATGCACAGGTCACTGGAACATACATTGTTTCATATGTGGGTCAAAAATGAACTGCGTCAGAATCAATTATCGTCGTTAATAACTTTTATATTACATTTCAAAGATAAAAAGATGATCAGATCATCATCTGAATGTCAGATTCAACTCCATCATTGGTTGTAAGACCATTTTAGCTGTGTATCTAACAGCCACAGCAACACTGCATGCAAAGAAATACAAAACCAGTAAGCTACAAAGCTGTTTAGTTATGTCAATTAAACTGCTGCACAGTGATGTTAGTTAGCTATGAATTAGGCTAAGAGCAGACACTCATTTGAGCTAAAAATCCAGATTTCAAACATCATCAAAATCAATCTGTAAACAGTGTGTAAAATATATATATAATACTGAAGCTGAATGATGCTAAGGTCATTTGAGGTGAGGTTCACAGTAAATAATGTATATACCTGCCAGAAGTAACTGATAACTATGATAGGTTGTTCTGAATGTCAATATGAAAATCTTAAGTAATTTTTTCCCACTTTTGTAAAGTTGGGATAATTATACACATGGTTCAAATTACGTGTGGGATTGGGGGGGTCTGACCCCCCTAGTTAAGGCTTGGACCCCCCAAAAGAGGCAAAAACAACAGTTCAGGGGGGTCTTTCTGCAATTGTAAATATTACAATATATTTCCCATACTCATGCCTTTTATTTAAGAATATTGAAATACAATTTCTAAAATGCCTCTAAAATGGACCGTACCATATTTTAACATTAGTTGAACATCTGTCTGCCCACATCACTCGCAGCGGCAGCTGCTCCAGTCCGGTGCATCACACGCTAATAAAGACACTGTAAGTTAATGTCAGTAGTTAACTATCCAGCTGCTTTAATACACTTGTTTTTCCTACCTTCAGAGTTTCGGAATTAGCATTTCTTTCACTTAAAATAAGCTATCAGATGTTAGCTAGCTGCGAGCCCACCCTGTCATTTCATTATCACTATGTAATTTCAAATTTTATGTAATTGTCAGCTAAGACTGGTGCTTAGGCATGAACAGTGAACTTGGGGATTAGTTATTGTAGAGATACATTTTTACGTCAATATAGTTTATTATTTCATTTTAAGTTTGTTGTGAGTCCTTTCACAATAAACATGGCATTTGTTTTAACTCTGGAATTCCCAAAAATTCCCAATTCCCCAACAACTGTGTCTGACTACTGCTTTATTAGACGCCGATTATATCATTCACAGTCAACATGAGCAAGAGGAAAGGAGATATTTGCTAAAAAAGAATGATATGAATGATAAGAATTAGGAATTAAATACGATAATGCAGACTGTATTTTATGATACAGATTTTTGGTTCTTGTTCAGCATTGTATGGGTCTGGTTTGAGCGGTCCTGATGGTCTGCTGTTGTGTGTCTGACTTGCTGGCAGTTTGCTCTAGAATACTTGGTGACCCCTAACTACAAAAGTTGTTGTGTGGTATGGGGCACCTGTGAACTGGTGTAATGATTTTCATTTATCATCATCTACAGACTGTAGACATTAGTTAAATAAACAAGGATATTGTAAGCTTTGTAAGATTTTAGTTCACTGAAGCAGCCTGCGCTGTACTGAGTTTCCTCTTTTGACCTGGAAAAAAAGTTGAAAGGTTGTCACTGTATAATTCGCACCCTGATTATACATAATGTTATTTTCCTGACAAAGTGAACAAGGTGTGGTGATATATTAAAAACAAGACTTTGAGGGCTACCTGGAATGTGACATGCTGAAATATTTATGTCACCAAAATAAGTGTAGCCAGGTAATTTCTGAGCCACCACTAGTTACCTTAAAATGAAATATGTGCATTGACACTTGTTTAGGAGTAAATGTAATTTAATCTTTATTAATTTTATCTTACTGTAAGCAGATTAATACATTTTTCAGTAGCAGAGCTCAATCTTTACAAACATAGCCTATTTTTTTTACGCCTCTTAGTATCTCAGAGGATCAGCACACATTTATTACAATGGATTTGCTCTCAAAAGAGCTTTTAAAAGCAGATTTGGGATTTTTCATAGACACAAAAAGAACAATGAAGAATGTTTCAAATCCCTGAGAGGATAATTCATTTTGAAGAACTGGGGGGGGGGGTTCAAGCCAGGTTAGTCATGCAAGCATGAAATCGATATGACGTGTAAATCAAAAATAAATTAGGTTTTCTTTTGTTCTCTATGAACAATCATTTCAAATTAATTGCGGAGTAGACTCCATGCTTTAAAGTAATGGTCCAGCTCAGATCCAGGACTGCTTTACATAATGTATATAGCGCAGCCTGGATTTAAAACAATTTACTTCTGGGGTTAACCAGGCTAATGACATATTAATTTTCTGCAAGGGGATGCTACACAGTGCATAGAAGTAAATGAGATTTCCATTGTCCACTGGCACCCACAGACCACTCTGTGAGCCTTGTGTTGGTGCAACAAAAGCTGCTAGGGATGAGATTTAAATGATAATGGGATTGATCCCTAATCTTGGAAACAATGGTGTGAAATTCTAAATAATAGCTAGCATCTGGTTGATGCTTTTTGAAGGGCATTATTATATATTACAAAAACTTGCAGACTTCTCAACATATAACAAATGAAAGGGAAGTTACTGTGGGTGTGGGATTTTTAAGTTTTCAGTTACTGCCCTGATTTGATATTTTATTGATTCCCAAGTATTTCACTGGTCAGGGTCATCTACAGAGAAGCTCGCCTTGAGCTGGTATGGGGTCAGACTGCCCACTTAGTTGTCCTGCAAAGGTCTGACCTTGAGCACCACATTTGTTTTAGTTATTGCTACTTATTAGGACCACAGGCATCAGAGGCTGGAAGATGCAAGGATGAAAGACGTGCGTGAGGAGGGAGTTAGGACTGAGACAGATTATAAATGCCTCTGATGGAAAATAAAACATCAAGCCCTTGGCATTTTTCCTCCAACCTTTTATTCTTCAAAAGTGTCAGTGCAGAGATGTCTTAATGCCACCAGCATGCATGACAGTGTTTTTCCCTGGAAAGTTTAACTGTCCACTCCTATGGTTCCCTCTGATTCTTGTTGCCACATCCAATTTAGAATCTGTCGAGGAAGACTGCAGGAGCAGCATAATCACTCT
This sequence comes from Micropterus dolomieu, assembly GCF_021292245.1. Lineage (NCBI taxonomy): Eukaryota > Metazoa > Chordata > Actinopteri > Centrarchiformes > Centrarchidae > Micropterus > Micropterus dolomieu. The sequence goes on from NC_060150.1 coordinate 20,622,492, forward strand.
GGGCTCTACGCTATGCGATCTGACACAGGAAGTGTCCAAGATGTTTACCTTCACTAGTGTGGCCCACACAAACAAAACACACACACTTACCACAGCAGAAATATTAGGTAAACGTGTGTAACAGCAGAAGTGTAATGTGCAGATGGTGAAAGGTGGTAACATTAAATGGGGTTCAGTATACCATGTTCAAAAAAGGAGTCCATATAAATGATTTTGATGATTTATGTGAATGGTAAAAGTACTGTACTTATGGCGTCTTTCTTGTATTCTTACCAATCAAAGCATGTACCCACCATTTTAAACACATTCATACACTGATGGCAGAGGCGGCCATGTAAGGGGCCAACTACGCACCATTTGAAATAAACTTATCGTTCACACACATTCACGTACCAACTTGTCTTTAAGATCTTTTGCCCAAGGACACTTCGACATGCAGACTGCAAGAGCCAGGGTCGAACCACCCTACAGCTCCCTATAGATATATACACACACTTGTAATTTCAGGTGTATCATATCTGGTTAAAACCCAGATGTCTCAAAAAAATTTCTCAATGAATGAACTTTTTTTTTTTTTTTTTTTTTTTTGAATTGAAGATCTTTACTGATCATCATATATCCACCACTTTGGTCCAGACTAAAATATCTTGTGAAATATCTAAAAACTATTGGATGTATTACATTTAAATGTCGTACAAACATTTATGGTCACTAGAGGATGAATCCTAATGACTTTGGTGATCTTCTGACTTTTCCTCTGTGGTCAAGATTGTAATTTGTCTCTTTACTTTCCCATTAGCCTCAGCTGTACTGTACTGTGTTCAGTGCTAATTATCAAATGTTAGCATTCTAACAAGCTAAATGGAAAAACAAACCCCCACAAATCAGTTTAAAAACTGCAAAAAGGAAAAGATTGTGGTGGTTTAGAACGACCAAATTTTTTCCATTACTTCCTGGCCAACAGACTACAATAGTTAGCTCTAGTATTAAACATCATACCTGCTTTAAAACATAAGCACTTCCCTGGCAGCCTGGTGGGGGTTTCTTAAAATATCACCTATCTCATGCAGACATACTCCAATTTGGAACAATCCTGACATCCTGCAAAATAAGAAAACACAAAATTCCCCATTGTGGAGCGATAAAGGTATACGACATCTAGAGCATGTCATCTAGGGCAGTGCCATTATTCCATTTCAGGATCTAGTGGCACAATATGGAATCAGCAATTTAAATTAAATTAAATTAAAGGAGGGAGTATTGTAGTGAGAGCACTGTGTCAGGTGTGTCTGCAGCAATGGCAAATTGTTTACAGGGCTCACGAGTCCAGTAGGAGGGCCCCTTAGCAGAATTTTGCTTAGGGCCCCAGGGAGGTCAGGACTAGCTCGGGCTGTAATAGTAAGTTAGTTTTACACACGAGAAGTTGCAGAGCTGCAGTCTCTATTCATTAGTCTCTGTAATTTACACTGTACATTTCCAGCTAAACTGAAATTTTCTCTCTACTCACCTACCATTCACTGGCCTTGTGCAGAGTTAGTTGTGCACGTCCACTGACTTGTCAAGAATTGCGGGTCTATTCCAAGCACTGTTTACAAACAAATAGACTAATATTCTTTGTGTGGTTGATCAATTGTGAACATCCCATGAGGTGCATGCACAACTCAGCACAACAGCGACGCAGCACACACACACACACACACACACAAAAAATGCATACACTAAGCCCCCCCCCAGGGTTACAATTTTAAATTTATTAAAAGCTTCTTTCTTTTCACATAATTTACAGCATTATATGTTGATATTAGGTTGTATATTAACTTATTGTGACAAAACCGGTAGTTCTATGTAAAATCAAACTTTGAGACTATTGGATCATAGAATCTTCGACTATTCGGGGTCAGCCCTAGCATAAAGTGGTTCCTGTTGATGAGAAAGGATTTATAGTCTTCATACTTCTGGTAAACTATTAGCTCAGGTCCTATCTGTTAGACACCATCTGAAGTTGGATCCTCCTGGATCCATATTCTTCATATACTGTATGTTTTTTAATTTGTCTTTATCCGGCTTGGGGGTCGATTACAGAGGGTGTTGTGGGTTCCATTCCTTTCCCACTGCTTTGATTCACAGGGTTTACACTGCAGAGCTTGTTTTGAAAATGTATTCTCATAAATGTCCTTACTGTACCTTACCAGCTCACTGCTGCAATTGAAGATAAGAAATGAGCTGGTAAGATAGGTGACTGATGGTGATATGACACTGATAGAATATCAATTAGATAACATATGCATCTTCTTCTTTGGCAAACTGGGCCCCACCCAACCGAGCATGGACATCTGATGATCCCTAAATTAAATTTTTTTTATGCTGCATGTCCTTCCTGACGAACCCACTACATCTATCCAGCCTTGGGATTGACAATTAGGAATGCACAGGCTCATGCATCCCTGAGGAGCAGTAGTAACATATGTATAACGATATTTTATTTTGCATTGCATTATATTACTTACATCATCATACAATAATAGTATTTACTATATTGTCATTATTGTGCTTTTATAGTACTATGCTATATCTGAGTATTCTCTGCAATTTATAATATTCTTCATAGTATTATATTATTACTGTGTAATGTGTGTACATTACATAGACTTCACATATATAAAATACAATTTATATACTTAATTATGTTATTATGCATATTATATTTATTAGTTATATGGTACCTATGGTACCACACATCATGGTTACTGGAGTTACACTTCTTCTTTTGCCCAAATATTTGCACAATTCACTTACACAGTATGGCCTATTGGGTATTGAAATGTGTATACATCCTTTCTCTCTAATTTATTTCATTTTATTCAAATAGTTCTCTTTCTGTCCTCTTACCTCTCAGACTGTCTCAGTGCTGCGGTAAGATCTGAATTCCCCCTCCAGGATCAATAAAGTTTCACCTTGTCTTTATCTTATCTTTGCAAAAATAAAGTTGGGGTTGTGACAATTATTACTGTCCAATACACCTTATCCTACATTACACTCCGCAGCTAGGGTGGATGATTGACATTGTGTGACTGTGACACAACAGACTGAGGTTAACATTTCTTTCCTATTTTTTGTTGTTGTCATTTTATGCCTTTTTTAGTTGGCTGACAGAATATAACAGAAGAGAAATTGGGATGTTGTGGTTCATGGTGCCTTAAACCCTTAAAGGCTCAGCCACCAAGGTACCCCGCAAGTAGCTGTATTATTTAAATTTAATCATTGAGGTGGCAAATCAGAAAACCATGGTCATATAGCGTGTTTTGGGGAAAACTTTTTTCGGGACATGTTGTTTTCCCCCAACAAAATAAGTGAAATAAAAAAAAAAATGCATTACTTTTTAGTGTCAGACAGCCAAACAATTTCCAAAATACAGTTAAACAAAATGTACAAAATTATTTAAATCTGATAATATCTTTTCAAATAATGAGTAATCAGGTCTAAAAATATGACAAAACAGTTGCCTACTTTCAGTGCATGACTACTGTTTATACTCAGAGCCAAGAATACAATGTGGTTTGTATACAGCCCTGGTGGCCCATAGTGCAGTTTCATGCTGTTTCATCAGACTGAGACGGAGCAGACGGGACTGTAGCTCTGGCTCTTCCAGGTGCTGTGTCATGTGTTTATCTAAATGAGGTAAAACAGTACAGACAGTCGTTGTGTACCTCTAGCAGAGCTGGACAGTAGCTGTGCAGCAGTGTATGAGCACAGATGAGAAAATTGCTGCAAAAAGGCTCATTTGAAATGAACAACCACAGGTTAATATAGTGACATTGTTACATTTATTTGCATTTTATTGCTATCCTTTTATCTCTATGGACATCTGTATCTTTTCCCAATGGTCAGTCAAACCTTGTGGCCTGGGCTACTTCTGCAGTCATTATTTTTACTTTTTCTTTAAGAAAAAATACTTAATAGTAGCACCTTTTCTCCAATATATGCTTTTTACATTGGATGTAGTTTTGCATTTTGAATACTTCTCCCCTTCTATTTGTACTTCTGCTCTTGAAGTGAGATTATCCTCGGGGGACAGACAGCAGAGGCAGGAGAGAATAGTAGCAAATGATGACGAAAAAGGAGGCTTGCCTAAATATAAAAAAGGTTGATGCTGTTGTCTGACACCATTTTGTCAATATTTAAAATACTGGCAGCCCATTTCTCTCACTGAACAGGAGAAGTGAAGTGAGGCAGAGGGATAGATCAGAGAGACTTTGTTGAAGCCTCAATATGCATTTATTACACAGGAGGATGGGGGGTTGTCATATTCCAGTCCTATGTTTTCACTGTTAATGGATCTGGTTTCTCTGGAAAATATTCACTCTAGTTGTTAACATGTTAATGACTGGGTGTCTGCCACAACACAGTGAACCACTCATGATGCAATCTGTTTTTCTTTTAAAGTATTTGTTTTTAAACATTGTGTTTTATTCATTTGTAATCAAATTGTACAGTATAAGCGGTCTCAGGCAACATACTGGATACTTACATTAATACTCAAACTCAGTCGATCACAGCTCAGTCTTTTCCCTTGTAAATGTTGCTAAAATGAATAATGATTTTCCTTCCTTAATTCAGTAAGATGTGGAATTATGAACCTTGTCACGCTCTTGTAAATGAAAACCGCATCAGCTCTGACACATCATGTCATTTTCTGTTTCTCTGTTGTTTGCCAACTTCTAGCTTCCTTTTGCATGCATTTGTTTGTATAAATGTTGGAATAGTCTGTTTTGACTTGTGGTTTTATCTTTCAGAAAATTAAAAAAAAAAAAAAAAAAAAATCAATATATAAATCAATATATGGTCTCAAAATGTAACTTTGTGGACTGAAACAAACAAACGCTGACTGACTCTTTCCTCAAGTTAATTTATTTCACAAGCCGTAGCTGCATTTGTGTCTGTCCTGGCAGCTCAATAAATGCAAATACTGTATATACAACTACATATTTATTTGACTGCTTTGAATGCTTTATTTGTAAGTCATTGAGTTTCCTGCTTGAAACCATTGACTGAAATGAAACAATAAGATATAGGAGACATTTTGAATTACAGGAACAATTCTTTTGCGGAAAGAATTTGCAGAAAACAGTCTACGCTTCAAACCAAAAAAGAAACTACAATCTGCATGTTCTTGTCAACTCTGTACGTTACTGATGGACATATTTGTTTCCTCAATGTGACATCACTGCTGTGGAGGCGCAATGCACACAGGCCTGAGGCAGTGGACAATGACAGGACAGAAAAATGAGAGCTAAACAGGAAATTTCAGCAAACACAGCAACAGCATCGAGATGGCCATTACAACTTCTGAAAGTTGGAAAGATTCCTTCCCAGAGGACATGCACTATGAGTAATTCATGTACTTGTAGTTGTCTTTATGTATGGAGCTGGTTGAGATGGAAAAAAACATCTTCTCAGCATGTTGAGCCATCATTGATGAGTTCAGTGTGTGTGGACCAAGACAGCTGTGAACAGGGGCGTAGCTAAGAAAGTGCATATGGAGACACGTTTCATTGTTTTATCAGCTGTATTCATTCGGATTGCTTTCTTCACTGTTTGGAGAGACATGAAGTTCTCTTTGAGTCGCATTTTTGGGGGAGGAGCTGCCTACTTTTAACTCCAGGCTTTACGCCGTTTCTTTACTTGACAACTTGAAGTTGTCATGTAGTGTCGTGAGGCGCTGAGTGCAGAAACTGAGAATTGAGGTGTGGACCCAAAAGCAGACTATAGGTGAGGTTGCAGTTCGAATAAAGATTTAATGACACAAAAAAACTAAACAGACTTACGCTGGGAGCACAGCGGCAAATATCCAAACAAAAGGTAACTCCAAACAAACATGTCAAAATCTCAGAACAAAGTACAATCCATGAAGTAATCCAAAAACGCAGGGAAGGCACAGAACACTCAACACAGACGACGCAAGGACGTGACAAAGACTGAAGAAACAAGCAAGCACACACACACACACACACACACACACACACACAGGAACTAACGAGCGGGGTGGGAGCAACACAGGTGAAGGGAATAAGGACTAATCAGGCACAGCAGACACACAGAGAATAAGACAGAGTGCAAGAGCAAGGAAACCAGACAGGAAACTAATACAGAACAGAATAAAGAATAAAACGAAAAGACTACAAACACAAGCAGAGACAGATCCAAAAATAAAGGCAGAAGTAACAAATAAAGCATCAAGACAACAATATACTAACTAACAACAGGAACAAAGCTAGACAAAACCACCAGGCACAGAAGACTACAAAATAAAACAGGAAGTGAAGTTCACGGAACACACAAGGACAGATCTACCAAAGTAAAATAGGGAACGGCTGCAAAATCGGGACATGGACAGGACCAAACTAAAACATGGAGATAAAAGACTAAGGACAAAGACCATAAGTAATGAAACACAGAAGTACATAGACCAAAAAACACTAAACATGAACTAAAGCACAGGACTAAGAACTACGATGAGAGACAAGACAGTTACTAAGAAAACTTAGAGCGAATGAACAAAATAATAAACTAGACTACAAAACTCCAAACCATGACAATATCAAATAAACACAACAGCACAAAACCAAATCCTAACACTTAGTGGGTAAAAATGATGTGTTGCCATGGTACAGCCTCAAAGCAAACAGCATTATTAGTGATGGCTACCCAGATAACACAGGTCACCTTCTGTTGTGTTATGATGGATGTGGAGGCAGCATCAGCCCTCAGGTGACCCAGGTAATTGGCTCTTTCTTATGACAGAGCTAATGGGAGAGAAAGCTGTTAAAAGGCATCAATTGTTTCCCACTGCAACCACCAAGCTCACTGAGCACACAAATGAACCCAGTTTCTTAGTTTGGTTTTGTTGATCTGTTTTCACTTGTTTTACCTGTTTATTTTCTTCCATGAGCCATTTAGATAGATAGATACAAACATATATAGTCTTTATTGTCCCTCATGGCAAACTTGTCTTCACAGTCTGTACAGAGCCTCATGCATACCTAACATACACATACACATAAATTAACCACACAGCAACAAAAACAGGTTATAGGTTGGGGGTGGGAAGGCCAATTATTTTTGTTCCTGTTGATGCCAGTTAACATATTGGAGCAGTAGAGGAGAATGGGTTGGAGTATGCTCTTGTACAGTAGTAGCAGGTGACTGGGAGTGACAGAGAGTGCTTTAAGTTTTTGGATGGCAGAGAGTCTCTGCTGACAGTGTTTATTGGTGTCATTGGTGCGTTAATCAAAACTTAGTTTATATATTTGGGAGAGTCAAGGTATTTGAAGCACTCTACCATTTCAACAGGTTCATTACAGATGCAGGTGGGGTTGTGGGAGATGTCCTGAGTTGTTCTGTGTGTTGTGGGTTCACTGATTACTAATTCTTTAGTTTTACTAATGTTCAGTTGGAGGTAGTTGTTGGTGCACCATTGTGCGGTGAGAGGTGAAGTCTTGGTAAGCTGAGGTAGAATTACTGTCATTGAGGAGTGCAAGTACAGCAGTGTCATCAGAGTATTTGAAGTATGTGGTGACAGGTAAGGGACTTACACAGTCATTGGTGCAGAGGGTGAACACGAAGGGGCTAAGGGGGTCCAGCGTTGGTGGTGATGATGGGGGAGTTTGCCATGCCTACCCTAACTGATTGAGGCCTGTCACTGAGAAAGCTGTGAATCCAGTGGATGAGGGGGGACGTGGGGGCATTTCATGATCATCTGATGCCGCTGGAGTGTGTTAAATGCAGAACTGATGAAAGGGAGTCTGGCATGGTTACTGGGTGTTTCCAGGTGTTGCAGGAAGGAGTGAAGGAGGCATGCCACCGCATCCTCAGACCCCCTTCTTTGTAGACACACTAATACAGGTTCAGTTGTTGTTTGATGGCTGGGAGGAGAGTAATCACTACAATATCTTTAAATTATTTTGGAACATTTTAGTTTCAGTTCAATTTCTGTTTCATCATTTGTATTTTTAAGTTGCCAGCGCCAGCCAACATCTCCCATGCACAGCACGTCCTCCAGCCACCATGCAATGCCAGCCAAACTAGCAACGAAGCAAAATCAACTAGCTTAGCTGCATGCCACCACCAACAAACCCACCCGTCAAGGGCCAAGGACACCAGGCACTAGCCCAGAACAAACCGAAGCACAGCTCCGCCCCACACACACTGCACATCCTAACTTTAAACTTCAGTCTCCAGAGGAGTCCGACAACTGGCCGTCAAAGAAACGAGGGACCACGGATCTGAGGCCAACGAAGCAAACCAGGAACGCAAACTAGTCCCTCCAAGCCAGGGAGATGCCTCCCCCAGACTCCAATGCGCAAACTAAACACCCAGCAGCCATCCAGAGACCCTGCACAGAAAAAAACAATGCATCAAGATGCATCAACAATTGCTCTACAATTGCATCGCAGCCCTCCGAACCGCAACTGAATTGACCCGTTAGGCACCCAGAGACCCCCACCCTCAGTAGCCAGGGCACCCCGCGACCTCCCGAAGCGCAAAGTACCCAAGACCACATGTCCCGGGGACACACACCTTAGTGTCATCCTGAACTGGAACATCTGGAATATAATGCTAAACCTCAGAGCAGAACAGTGGTTGAGATGGGAACAATGAGTTTCTTAACTTCTTAAGACTTGTGTTTACAACCTTTTAGCAATGGTTCTTTAGATTGTTTAAATTAATAAACATATTTACATACATTCTTAACATTATGTATTCATTTTGTTTGCCCAACCGGCACACAAAAAGACAGAACTATCCCCTTCACAACCCACTTTCCTAGCCTGCACTGGGTATATTCAAATATTCAAACAATTCCATGGCTTGCAGCAGATTGTACAATGGTAATAAGAAACAGCATCTCCAAATCAGGCCAAGGTACACTGCCATAAAATGGTGGAATGCCTTCTTTAGGTTGTGAGCAAGTTGATGCCCTGAGTGATGGAGTATGTTAAGGTTTTGTTAAAAAGTGAGGGTAAGATAGATTGGTGCAGGGTCAGCAGGAATGCAAATGTAATGGACTGTGATCATATAGTGAAATAATTATAAGATCCCAGATTGTTAGCTAAAATTAGTTTCCATTGCGGGATGTCCCTAAGGGTCTGGTCACAACTTGGGAGGAGGGTGTTGTTGGAAGCTATAATTCTATTTCTAGTAGGTTATCTCTTATTTCACCATATTTATTCTACTTCACTACTTTTATTTGCTCACCCTGTTTTTCCCTTCACTTCTCTTTTCCCCAAAATCTCACAAACAATTACACCTCTGGGGTCTCATTTATAAATGGTGCGTACATACAAAACAGGGCTGGAAATGTGTGTACACCACTTCCCAAGCAAAGTTTGTGATCTTTAAAAAACAAATTTGATGGGAGAATGTGCGGTCCTACACACAAACTCTAAGCCTTGCGTACGCACACTGTAAAGCCTAATAAGTTCAGAATACTCAAAATATGGTGGAAAGTATTTTCTAGTAAGTATGTAATTACTTAAAAATTACAATTTATTTGAACTTAATAGTTAAGATTCTGATTTTATTTGTTGTTCACTGTACTTAAAAATATAGCAAGAAATTAATTAAAAATGATAATTTCTTCAGACTTAAAAGTTAACATTTTAAATTTAAGTGCACTGTAGTTTAGCATATGTAGTCTTTTTAGTTTTTCCATACTCTATTATTTTGATGCAATAGTACTTCATTAAATAAGTCCACTAACTCAAAAACTATTCCTGTGCATAACTCATAAGCTAGTAACTTCTTCACGTGTTTAAGTTCAGAATACTTGATAAAAACAAAACAGACACACACCTTCAACTGTGCATTGTGCATTTTTTAAAATGGTTTTATCAAATCATGTCTGAACATGTTACAATATTTTTTACAAAAAATTCCTACTTGCTTGAACCATGTGCATTGGATGGCCAAGGGTGTGCAAGTTCTATTTCGTATAGGCTTCGCCCTCTAAGGCTATCACTACTGGGTTTAGCCCTCCGCGCCTGCGCGGCACTGAGAAAAGTTGTCTACGCCCACCCACAGCGTGGGCCTCTCCTACGTCCATAACTTGTATATATACACAAAGGTGATACCTAGCCTTCGGCTCCCATTTTTCTTCAGCACTGAGCTGTCTAAAGAGCAGAAGATTTCCTGGCGGGAAATAAGAGCGATGACTTCTAGCAAGTCGGCCCGAGCGGGGTGGGACGTGACACGGGCATCGTCCTGCCAGGGACCTCCATCCCCCATGCTGGGTGCGCCTCGGACCGAAGCACGCTGGCCAAACTCCATCAAAACATTCCTATACAGTACATCCCTGGCGTGTTGAACAGAAGGGTGGACATCATGTCGAAGGGGGACCCTCGCCCAGATGAGTGGCGCCTCCATCCCGATCTGATGGCCCAGATCTGGCTTCAGTTCGGCGTGGCAGAGGTGGATCGGTTTGCCAACCGGGAAAACACTCAGTGTGCCCTGTGGTTTTCACCTGCAGGACGTCCCCCTGCTAGGGGTGGACGCCTTGGCGCACCCCCTGTGGCCTCCCTGGCTGCTGTATGCTTTTCGGCCGGTTTGGCTGATCCCCGCCTTCAGGACCGCCTATAATTTTTCAGCCTTGGTGGGGATTCTGGTGGCTCCGGAGCGCACAAGCACGTCCTGCCTCCAGCGCTTGCTGGCGGGACAGCCAATCAGTAGTTGTCTGCTTCTCGGCCACTGAGGCTAGGTCTCTCCCGTGAGGTGGCACCATCCAGGGGTCGAGAGCCGCCTCTACTCAGTCCTCTTACTCCAAGCAGTCGGCGTTCAAACGCTGTTGTTTAAACCAGGGGTTCGAACCGGTGGCCTGTCCGCTGCCGGGGGTGCTTTTGTTCCTCCAGCTGCTCATGGTCAGGGGTCTGGCATTCAGTATGGTTAAAAGCTGCTGCCATCCTCTGCCCAGTCCGTGCGCAATCCTGTCAAGGCTGCCTGGCGCCAGCCTGGCCTGTTCGCAGCGCCTGTTTATTCACTACTGGGAGCAGTCCAAGGGACTTCCCCTGTCGGCGCAGCGCCTGTCTCACTGGCTGTGCAAGGCTATTTCACATGCCTATTTGTCAGCCGGAGAGTCCCCTCCAGACGGCATCAGGGCGCACTCCACGAGAGACATCTCCTCCTCTGTGGCGTTCCACGGTGGGATGACGGTGGACGACATCTGCACAGCGGCTCCCTGGTCTTCCCCGTGCTCTTTCGTCCGTTTCTAACTGTGGGATGTCTCCTGTTTCTCGCTGACTCACTCAGAACTGAGTGATTTGGCTGAGTGATTTTCCCTTGTGAGTGTGCGGTGCGCCCTCTCCCACAGGCTGGTGGGGGGGAGCAGCCACTGCTCACGCTGGCCCTGCTCTGTGTGCAGCTGATGCGGTCGCTGTCGTGACCTGTGTGGACCTTGGTTCTCAGTGCTAAAGAAAAGGCATTTTGGGAGCCCAAGGCCAGGTCTCACCGTTGTGTATATATATACAAGGTGCGGACGTAGGAGAGTCCCACGCTGTGGGTGGGCATAGACAAGTTTTCTCAGTGCCGCGCAAGCGCGTGGAGGGGTAAACCCAGTAGTAATGGCCTTAGAGGGCTGTGCATATACTCATACAATCTGGAGTTACAGTACGTAACTACCGTTATCCTTTCAGACAACAACCCAAGTGAATTATATGACCTCTGAAAGTGTGTTCATTAGTAAAATTACCTGGTTAAGTGCACAACATGATTGGACACCTCTAATCACCTCCTAATTTTTGTATGGTTTTGGGTGAATGTTGGTGGTTGTGTGTATATCTCTGTGCAAGTATGTGCGTGGTTGTATAAATGTGTATAAATGTCAAAACACACATACAAGAACCAGGAACTGAGTACCTGCTAAAACCTACAGCCCGCATTCTTAAAACAGCAATTAAAAATATAGCCGCAACTTGTGATTCATGGGTTCATAACTTTTTCGCAATATAGCCATCAAAAACATTTCACATACGTGGTTGAATATTGTTACGAAACACATTCTGCAAGTTTTGTAACGACTGGACAAGCATTTTCTAATCTATAGCTTGATTTATGTCATTCCACGTCCAATTATTATGCATTTATAACGCCTCCTATTGGTTGATTTGAATGAGACTTTCAGGGTATGTGTGAGGTGCTTATGTAGACATATCCTGCAAGTTTTGTGTTGATTGGACAAACAATATGTATTTTGTAGCCTGATTTGCGTTTTATCCCCTGCAGTTTGTTTGCGTTTATAGTGCCCCTGGGTGTTCAATTTGAATGAAACTTTCAGGGCATGTTTCATTTACTTATGAGGACATATCCTGAGAGATTTGTGATGATTGGAGAATGAATATGTAGTGAACAACGGTGTGGATTTGTGCATTTTACATTGAATAAATTTGGAGCTACCCTAAATTCCTTTCTCCTCCCCAGAGAAGAAGGGGAGGGGTCAAAGTTGCTTTCTCTAAGTGCTATCCCGACCATAAAACTGGCACCTTTTTGATTCCGAAGCTGATAACGCGGGGCCTGACTGTTAAACTGACAAAGGGACACGAGCCAGCCATTGGCATCTCCCTGAACAGCCTATCAAAACTGGCCCCCCACACACGTTTCCGTGGCAACTGACCTTATTCTTTGTTTTATTACCACATCAAAGGGATACTCCTTGTCTCACCTAAGTGTGACATAGTCCAGACACTGAACTTTCAATGTAAAAGGACTGCAGTCTCCAAACACTCAAAGCATTTAATTAAATCTTTAGTTACCTGATTACGTTTGCCTCTATTTGAGTAGTTATGTTAACTGTTGTTGCTATCTGTTGTTGATATTAGTGCTGAAAAGAAGTTACTTGTGCAGTGTTTTTATTTTCAGCAAGACACTCCTTCATCTAATGTAATCCAAGCTTTCCTCATGTAACCTGA
>NC_060150.1:20635547-20655104 GCF_021292245.1 Micropterus dolomieu
AAGGACTGCAGTCTCCAAACACTCAAAGCATTTAATTAAATCTTTAGTTACCTGATTACGTTTGCCTCTATTTGAGTAGTTATGTTAACTGTTGTTGCTATCTGTTGTTGATATTAGTGCTGAAAAGAAGTTACTTGTGCAGTGTTTTTATTTTCAGCAAGACACTCCTTCATCTAATGTAATCCAAGCTTTCCTCATGTAACCTGAGCTCCCCCAAGTGGGCGAAATAAGTATTACATGCCCTCGTCGGAAATGCGTTAAATGTATAAATATCCTGACCAATAATGTGACAATTGTTTCCTGTTACCAAATGCTTAGAACAGTACAACCGTTCAACCATTGAGGTTCGATTGTGGAAAATATTTGATTATAATACGTGCAAATAGATTTCTTTTCTTTAGACATTAAGTTTAGAAAGGCAGTCCCTTGGGAAACCTGAGACACCCCCTGGGGAACCACGCCCCAGACAACAAAAGAGCGACACGCAACCTGCTCTCGCTCTCTTCTCTTCGCTGTTGGCTCTTCCACTCTGCTCGGCCCTCTGGACGCTTCGGCACGTGTGGCGTGCCTCGCCAGGCAACGCCCAGACTCGGCCAGCGAAACAAACAGGCCTTTGTTCGCCTGAAGCTACACACCTGAAGTGCCGCGACATCGATCTGCCTCCAGTTTGTTTTATTTTCTTTATTTCTTTTGTTTAAAGTTATAAGTCAGTTAAGTTACACTGGACTAATTCAGGAACGACCAAGTTCCATTTTAAGCCTTTTTCGTCGAGCCAACTTCACCGAGGTCAGACCCAGCCACGTGGTCTCGCCAGCTACAACGAAGGAAACCTGCAAACAGCCGAATTGCCAGACGGAGGAGGCGTTTTCAATCAGACACGGAGAACCCTGGAGAATCCCTAGCAAAAAGCCAGGATCGGCAGCTAGCATGGGACCCGTGCAACAGGCCGAAAGCAGGCTGTCGACAAGCAGTAAGACTTAACACACGTCCTGTGATCAGATGTCCATTTTAACTCCTAAATTATAGCATTAGTTTACTTTAATTAGCTCCTATGCCGTATGAGTCAAATGCTTCCCACAATCGAACCTCCAGGCTCATTGTTCAGCAAATGTTTATTTTCCATGTATCCAACCATCTTTTTATCACCTTAGTTAGAGAATAAATTCACTGTAATATAATCAAGAGCTGTGTGTGTTGCCTATTTATAGTTCCTGCCAAGAGAATTGACCCTTTAGATATGAGACTGACTGACTGATTTAAGATAATTGAGCGATTATTAACTAACTGATCACTAGTAATAATTGTATAATTATTCAAAACTACCTAGAGGTCCGGAGACAACTCCGGTGGTGCCCTTAACGAGGAAATTTAGATTTTATGAATTTTAATTCATAATTGGGTATCAATTCTCATAAATTTATTAAAATGCATAACTAATAAATTCAGGTCTGCTACAAATATGTGATTTATAGTGTAATTTGTGTAATGCTAAGCACCTTTCTTCAACTTTTAGCTTTTAGGAGTAATGGGGCGGCTGTGGCTCAGGAGGTAGAGCGGGTTGGCCGTAATCGGAAGGTCGGCGGTTCAATCCCCGGCTCCCCCTGGTTGTGTGTCGAAGTGTCCTTGGGCAAGATACTGAACCACGAATTGCCCCTGGCGGCTGTTCTACCAGTGTATGAGTGAGTGTGAGGCTCAGTGTGCTTTGAGTGGTTGAAAAGACTAAAAAGGCGCTATACAAGTATGGAGCGTTTACTTCTTATTTATATTGATTCAGTGTTGGGCAGTAGCGTCGCTACAAGTAGCGCCATTACTAGTTTAACTACATTTCTCAGTAGCTTGGTGGTAGCATCGCTATTTTCTGAATCAAATAGCTTTTCAGTAACAAAGCTCTTTTATTGACCGAGTAGCGCAGTAGCTTCCACACACGCTACATTTTCCCAAGCATTTCTGGGCTAATGTCTGCAACTTTGCTGCAGGGGAATAAAGACAAGCGCAATTGAGTTCACTCTCTACTGTGATAGTTATTGTAACACCTCTTGTGAGAAGGATCAGGGTCCAGCTGGACAGTTTTTTCTCTAGTGAGGAGGGAACTTTGATATGTAGTGGCAGAAACTTGTTTCCATGAGATGAGCTTAGCTGCAATGATGTGACACTAAGAAGGAGAGTTTCTGTGTGTCTGATTTAGCTCTCTCTCGCGCACACACACACACACACACACACACACACACACACACACACACACACACACACTGAGCAGGTTTTTAGTCTTTCTTCTATTGCTACTGTGGAATGAAGTTAGTTCAATATAAACTAGGCCTATATGACCTAACTATAAAATATTAAAAAATTTAAAGTAGCTTAGATTTAACTAAGCTACTTTTGCCACGTTGCTGTAGCTTAGCTTGCTACATTTCACAGGGGGGTAGCTTTTGTGTAGTGAAGCTTCATTTAATGTAGAGTAGCTAGTAGCTTAGCTCACTACATTTTCCAAGTAGCTTGCCCAAAACTGTATTGATTTAATATCTTATTTATACGTATACTTATTTAATTAAATTGCAGTCTTTTGCGATTTGATAAGGAAACAAAGCCATATGGTGCTTTCAATTTTAGTTTGTTTGACAGATAGGCTACTTTGGAAAATCAATGGCAAAAAACAATGACATTTAATGTTATAATTACAAGTTTGTGAATGTTTTCGCTTCATTAGGAAACTGTGCAAAAGAGATAACTGGAAACACTGGACTGTACATGAAGTCATATTCCTATTTACAGTCAAACAGGTGGTAATTTCAATGGGACATCATAAGCATTAGTATAATAAGTAGCTAAATATTTACCAGCCAGTTGCTAATGCCAACCAAACTAACTCTTATTGGCATTAATTAACCGGTTTTGATGCTATTATGCAGCTACCCGTTATTGTGCATGAGACACATTTAGTTACTGGTGTTAACAGCAGATACCTTTTAATACTACAGGGCACAGAAGTCTGGGGGCAGCTAAACAAACTATTGTCGGGCAGTCATGATCTGACTTTATGCTGCATACAACATGAGTCTGCAAAAGTGAAAGGAGTTGGTTACCTGGCTGAGAAGGTTTTGGTGTGCAGCCTGTCGGATGCAGCTCTTCATCTAACAGCTCACTGTGTCTGCTGCTCCTGACTGTTGAATTACTCAGTGCAATATTTCAAACTGGTCCGCTGTCAGAAAACTGACAGAAAATGACGGTTGTCTTGTTGTGGTGTACACGGAAGCGGTCAACGCTGATCTCACTTACAAACAGATTGCCTTTCCTCTGACTACTTCAAAATAAAAGTCAACTTGTGTTTCGCCAGTTAAATGCTTTCAATGTGAAGCTGCAGCAGCAGGGAATGTTCAGTTGGCATTAGCAGAAACTTAATCCAGCATATTTTCACAGCTTACACTGCATGATAAAGCTGCTCTTGCAAAAGTGGTCGCAAGTTTTCCTTGCACTTTTTTTTAACTCAGTAACGGAAGTGATTGAAAATATAGCAAAGTTCAATACTTTAAACAAAACATACTTAAGTAAAAGTGAAATTCCAGATTTAAAAAACTACTACAAAAAGTACACAAAAAAGCTACTCAATTACAGTAACATGAGTAATTGTAATTTGTTACTTTTCACCTCTGCTGGACACCACAAACACACATGCTAGTGTATGTCCAAACGTGCATGCGCGTACACAAAATTTGTAACTTGGCCTACTCCATCATTAACATGTCATTTTTGAGATTGAGTAGGCACGGTTTAAGTGGTTTACCGTCATCAAGACCCAAGTACTTTCGGGATGAAGGTAAAAGTGTGAATGAGTTTCAAGGGGTAGTCCAAATGCAATGCATACATTAACCCAAACAACAGAGCAAATGAATCAGCCAACCCAGGGATATCGCTCATCATAACATCATCTTCCACCACAATACATTTATCTGACGCTTTTATCCAAAGCAACTTAGCTAACACACAAAGCTATACATATCAGAGGTCGCACGCCTCTGGAGCAACTAGGGGTTAAGTGTCTTGCTCAGGGCCACAATGGTGGCTGTCTCACAGTAGGAATTGAACCCATGTCTCCCACATCAAAAGCAAGCATCTTATCTTTGCGCCATCACCACCCCGACAATAGCAGTGTTTGCAAAACTGAGATGAAGTGGACTTGTGACCACGGTGACAAGACCAACAGGAGTGTCACTCACATCTGGATCTTCTGACTCCTCCACCTGGAATATGAATAGCAGGTCCAACTGCTAATTTAACTTAAAAGGAACTAGACAATTTTATGTATATGACAGGTGACTATTTCACAGGTAGGTAAGTATATAGGCAGGCATTTAACTATTGACTATTCTACATTCTAACAACAAACTGGTAGTTTTACAGGTAAATATTAACAATGATTCATTATTAAACAAGATAAACAACCTGGTAAAGTATACAATATGACCTCATTGATAATAATTACATTAGTCCACTGAGTCTGGCTGCTCCATGGTTTTGTTCTGTCCTCTGCCCTGCGTCATCTTCCACTGGAAATGTCTCAGAAGCAATTCAGCAAGGGAGCGTTTAGCCTTTGTGGGGGCTTTTTCTTGGCACAAGAGGCACATAATCATTAGTCTGTATCTTAGTTTTTCAATAATTTCTTAACATACAAAAAGTACAAAATATATGAAAATGACAATTGATATAGATTACTTAAAGTTATAATTAAAGAAAATAATAAAAATAGAATGGAAATATATTGTAGTTGAGATCAACTTTGGTATCCTCCTATTCAGAACCTAGACAAAAATCCTAAAGATTACTCAAAGAACCTCAAATTCATTAGCCTACTAGAATCATTGGACATTCAACTTAACATTAAATTATTATTCCAAATTCTTAAAGAGAGATAACTGAGACAATTTTGCCGGAGACCCATTCCCTTCACCCTCTGGAATCAAGTCTACCGGCCACTCCTTGTTTCCCAGACATAAACCCCTAAAAACTGCAGCCACATAGGCATCCGGCTTGCTTCTAAACTGCGTCACCACTCTTCTGGTGTTCTAGGTACTTTTCCATCGTATTAAAGTTCATCAAAACAAGTCATTAACCAGGAAGAACTTCAGTCTTCCTCTGAAACACACAAACCTTTTAAACTTTGATGGCAACATGGTTTTCACAAGAAATCAAAGGTGAAACATAGAAATTAAGGCAAAACAGAATGATTTGTTTGTTCTCTTATGATAACTGTGATTACATTAAACCCTCTTAACTATCAAGCTTCCACATCCAGATATTTATTTCCCCTTACTCCAGTAAGGCTTCAACTGAGGCCATTACATGTGAACATGTGGGTTCACAGGTCAATTTTACATGCTTAGGCTATTTTAACCCTTTCTATATGACATTTACATAACTGAACAGTTAAAGAGAGTTCAACTCCTTGAGCATTTCAGAATCAGAGAGTTTTACCTGCCTGATTTTGCAGACATGTTTAGATTGTGTGGATTTGGTAATTAGTAGAGCCCAACCGATATGGGATTTTTAAGTCGGATGCCGATTTCGATATTTGAGGTTTTTAACTTTTTAAAATCCGATATGCTGATATATCGGCCGATATTCTTTTCCCCCCTTATTTCAAGAAACACATAACATAAACAAAGATAATCTCTAACGTGCAGCAAAATATAATGAGTTTAGATAAATATGAGTCAAATGTCTAAAACTATAGAAAACATTTTTAAAATATCTTTGTTATAAATTATAGAATACTACTGCTAATGAACATTAAATTCTTTGGTGGACATTCCTGCAGTCAGCATGCCAACAGCATGTTGAGTGCAGGAATGTTGGAATGTTAGTGCTCCTCCACTGATAAACATGGCATTAGCTTTGTGGCTAATTTCACAACAGGCAGCGTTAGCGGCTTTAAGTGATGTTAGAGAATATTTAGAAGTAATCAATTAGAGAGAAATGAGAGGACAGGTCACTCGAACTGTCACACTGTTTCAGAAATAAATCTACGGTAACATTAAACACACTGCTGTGCCAGGAGAGGGCAGTGAAAAAAAGGAGGATTAGCAAGTCTGGTCTCCGAAGAGGAAAAGTGATGAGGGCTATTTTTTATTATCACTTAAAGGTTCAGTGTGTAAGATTTAGTGGCATCTCGTGGTAAGGGTTGTGAATTGCAACCATCAGTCCAGTCTACCACTGCCCCCTAACCTTTCAAAGAGCATAGGACAACTACGGTGGCTGACACAGCACAAAAGGTGTCTCTTTTGAGACAGCATAGAGTAGCCAATCAAGAAATGAGGGTTATTTAGGTATATTTATTAAGAAATTTTGCTTACTTAATTATTCAGTAAAACCATGTGTTATTGTGACTTGGCCACTGACAGTTAACATGGAAAATGTAAGCCAAGAGTGTGAAACATTGTCACTGTTTCTTCACCGCAGTCCATTATAAACCACACATTAGATAAAGTTTATACAAACATTGACAAGGGAAACACATAAATTCTCTCTGTGATTATGGACCCTTGCCAAAACTGCCCGCCAACAATAATATCTGGCCTGCTGCCAGATAATAGTGCTTTGATAGCGGCAAAAAAATATAAGCAAATAAATGCTATAGTGGTGCGGAAATAGATCTCAGTCATGGCAGCAACAGTTACTCACATAATCACTTCCTCTTTAGTGGTTTTGCCTACAAAATAAAAGCACAAGAAGCTTCTTTATTGTAATGCAGTATTCTGAATGACATTAAAAGAGCTGCCTGCTTGACACACCTCTGAAAGAGCCATCAGAAAACGTGATTGCCCTAAATGTTCTCTACCTGTAGATACTGGGGAATTGCAAAGGTAATTGCAAGGTTGATGGATGCGGATCAAACACTGAAATATATACACTGCAGCACATGCCGTGATCTGAGAAACATTCGCTGCAAAAAGGTTGTCCCAAGGTAGGATTCTCTTCAGGGCAGAGAGCCGTGTCTGGTATGCGTCTCGGACTCACAAGCATTGACTAGAATAGCCGCGATTAGCTCTGGCAGCCGTGGCGCAGCCATAACGCGAAGCAGGCAGACTCAGTGGACATTGTGGGTAAGAGTTCTGCAAATGCACTGAATATTTACATTCAAATTCTTAAAGAATTGTGGGTCCTGCACATACACGTGCATAAACTTGTAAGGACAAAGAAAAAAAATAATACGATAAAGTGTGGGACCTGCTTCCCCACTGGTCTAGTGCATGTTGGGAACATATAAGTAGGGGGATAATGGGTTTTCTCATTTGGTCTGAGGTTGCATTATAGAAAATCTCACAAGTTCACTAAGGTTTATAGGTTTAGGTTTATAGGGAAGCATGGTTGTGCTCACCAAATTTCATAGCATTTGGCCCTGTAGATTTCAAGATATGTTACTTCTGAGTAAACTGTTTGACAGACTGAAAGACCCTGATGCCTTGCATGCTAGATTTTTTCCATGGCTTATAGGGTTGGGTATCATTTAAAATTTTACGATACCAGTACCAAAACCAGTACCCTTAAAGTGATACCGATACCAAGACTACTTCATTCGCTACCTTGCATAAAATACCACCCATTGAACCCATAGTAGTTGATTGGTAGCCTATTATTATTTTTATTGTTGTTATGGACAAGCTAGGTTATCTGTTTTATTTTCTTCTTGTTTCAAATAACTGCTACACTTCTTCATGTGCCTGTTATGATGTTATGACGTGGCTCTGCTAGATAAAAGGTAATGCCCTGGCCTGGCAGTGACAAATAGCTTTGTTTTTATATTAGATTTGATTACATTTATGTTTAAGTTGAGATTTACAAGAAATATTTTATTGCTTCTGTGTAAATGGAATACTGCAGGTAAAAAGCACCTTATTTGTTTAAAGTGTTTGCAAACCACATGTTATTGCACTTTTGTGTATATAGCAGTACATTTAAATTAAAAGTGGCAATACACTACTTTAGAATTCATTATTAAATTTTGCGCCTAACAGTGAGGTTATTCGCGATTAAAAATATTAATCGTTGCCAAGCACTACTGGAGATGTTTCAATTCTACTCGATACTGGGCTCATACCCATCTGTAATGGCTTAAAGCTCAAAACACAACCAACTTACAATGAAGATAGTAATGGTGGCAGCCTCTGCTGTCTTGCCAGTGCGTGCTGCCTTATGTCTGTACAATGCCAGCAATTGACTTGAAACTGAAAATAGGCAACATCTTTTCTGTTAAAATACATTGTTGAGCAACATGGTCATATGCAAAGTATTAATTATTATAAAAGTGATAGTGTCGCGATCATTTGGTTAAAAGGCAAACATCATCAGTGATGTCAAATATTTGTGTTGTCTTTCCAGATGTCTCAAAGGCACGGTTTCCCTCTTTGAGCACATGCTCCACTTCATAGGAAAAAGGGGCCACAGATAAAATGTCAGGCCAGGTCTTCTGACACTGGCTTACAGGCACGTGAGGGAGGATGTCTGTATCACAACTTGCACATTAGCTGCTATCAGTTTCTGATCTGACTACTTTCAATATGCCTTTCTCTGGTAACTCGTGAATATCAGCTAGACAGCTGAGTTGTCCACCAAAATCCAGATCTTCATTCTGCAGGGTAAACTCAAAGTCCAGTCTTGGCTTGACTTTCTCTTGTAGTATCTTGATAAACTCTTCCACGGTCTCTGGCCGCTCTGTCAGAGTTACCTTTATGGCAACATCAGTGGTAATGTAAACAGGCAGCAATTTCTGGGGTGCTGCCATCACTTAATGGACACATCCATGAATGAAGGATTAAAATGGAAAAAAAGGCAGATTTGGTTAACAAAATATATGTAATCAGCAGATCATCTCTCTTTATCTCTGCTGTATTAAGAGCTGGCAGCCTGTGTGTCTTTGGTCACAAAATTCTGTCTGTCAGTACACAAAAACGGAAAAACAGAAAAACTATCTGTATCGCCCGATATGACTCAAAGACTATCTGCAATAAAAAAAACATGTTTTTTAAATCACAAGATGTAAATCTACTTTCACTGTAGCAGTGTGGATCGCTTAAGCATCAACACCAGCTTTCCTTCAACATTGTATGCAGAAAGGGGTGAGCTGTTGTTCTTGCTCTGATATGCTGTGGACATATTCCCTGGGCACAGTTCATATGATCTCAGGTGTTCAATGTAGGATGATTTGTGTTCTTGGCAAAGAAATGTAACATCGTTGTTCACAAGGAGGATCTGTTAAATTTTGATGAACTGTGGCATCATTGACTCATCATCAAATGTTGGGGACATGACCAGCTCCAAGATGTCTTTCAAATCCATAAATACAGTCCAAGCACCATCTCCCTCAGGAACTGTATCACCAATCATTAATGGGAGTAGTCTCAATAGAGGCCTATTTTTGTGGCCATTGCCGCCAGTATTCTTCTTTCCAGCAAATTTCTTTGAGATAGGCTTTGGTTTATCAACTTTGACAGTGTGTTGTTATGGGAATGACAACAGTTTTCTTGTTCAAATACTCAAGGTTAAAATACTTGAGTGGAAGCATCTCCTGAATACACAGGGCCAACTCCACAGATACAATGTCCTCAAAAAGATCATGCAGGGCATCAAGTGGGAAACTAGTGGTTGGATGAAAATACTGCAAACTCTCTCTCAAGATCCCTTTGACACCAAACTCACTTTGAACATCCCCTTACAAAACATCCTGCACATCACAGTCATGACTGGCTTTTGTCCTTACACTAAATTCACTGTCTCCAACATCACAGGACTAAATTTGGTCTCGCGTAACCTTGCAGAATCTACAAATAAATCCTGCTCTGAAAGACTGTATAAAGCCTGCTAATGCATGGACAGATTATCAGACACAACACATAAAACAGTGCCCTGAACTGACTGACCAAGGCACTCAATGAACACACCATCTTGTTCAAGAGTGGAAAGACCTTTTAACAAAGGACCTATCTTGATGGCTCATGTAATGGCCCTTTTGTGAGGTCTTGGTGTATTTAATTCTGTCAAGGATGTCAGTATGTTTGAACATTTCCTGGATCATCTGGAGTATATGGACGTTCTGTGTCTGCATGCTCACACTGAACAGGATCCTCACCATCAAGGTCTGCTGGGCTTATGACAGGGACACTATAATTTTCTGTTGACACAATGTCATGACAAATGTCTAAACTATCTGCATGGGACCTACTTTTGTGTGCGTTAAATGATGAATAGACATTTGTGCATAGTGCTTAGTTACAGTTCTTAAATGGGCATGTTACACTCTTGTGGTTTTTTAAGTGACCCCTTAAATGAGTGAATAGGGTTGCCTCTGAAAAGGGCTGTTTGAAGTCACACAATGGACAGGTAAAACGTGCATGTTCTACTTGTGCTCCTTCACTTGCACCAGTTCTACACGTGTCTTTGTGAAGCCTTGATAAATATATTTTCAGTGCATTAAATGTTTGAAATGTACAATGCAAGAGTCATATAGACATGGCAAAGGGCTAACTCTTGAATAATGGCTATGTTTCAATCGGTAGTGCCTAAATAACTGTGCCCAGGTGAATGAGGAGATGAGGAGCACACAACTTGCACTTCCACTTCATTGATTCTTTGGTACAATTTCAGTAACAGTCCTTGGGTTAAAAATAGAAGTTCGGTTAACATAAATGTCAAAGCCCTATGTTTTAGTGACCAGAGTGATTAACTCCTGACTGATTACTTTCAGACTCTTTAAAGAGGTCATATTATGCTCATTTTCAGGTTCAAAATCTTATTTAGGGGTTGTACCAGAACACCATATTTTTGTCATGCTAAACGTTGCTGCAGCTCCTCTTTTCACCCTGTGTGTTGAATGCTTCTTTATTAATCTGTAACAAATGCATCTTTCATCCATAAAGTTTTAACTAAGCTCTGTCTCTACATCACAGTAACAACTTTATGTCTGTAAATGACAAAGAATAAGGTTTTAAATGTTTCCTGTAATGCTTTGTCTTTATTTCATGTTTCCTGTTTAACTGGAAGTTTATTTTGAAAGGACACTATACACATGTAAGAAACGGAAATTAACAAGAGAACGAGGGAAAATAGTACCGAAGCGGTAATGGCACCTAGAGAGAAAAAGAGAAAGAAGTGTTAAAATGAATGGGGAGAGTAAGATAAAAGTACTTTAGCACCAGTCGAGAGTGGCTACAAGGTATGTTTACTGCTATAGTTTGTGTCTGAGTAAATTTAAGTGTATTTTGTGAAAATTGCTAACTTTCCAGTTATATGTTAAGCTAATACATTGTCTTATTTTCAGTCTGTAAATTTCTGTTTAGCTCTTATGTTGGTCTATACATTGCTCACTGCAAGGAAGTTCAATAAAAGACAATAGACCATCAGTCAAGGCTGACCTTTTTTCGACCGGATAGCTACAATATCCATTGACTGCCTGGAGGGTAGCTAGAGTTTGGAAGGGAGAGGAGAGGTGGGTGCTGTAGCTCAGTGTTTTTCCACCAGTGTTTTTGAGGGAGTGTCGGAGTAGCCGCTTGGCGAGCATTATGACGTGCATTTTGCTTTCATCCCTGTGTCGTCACAGGGGTGAAAGGGAAACGGCTGGACTACAAACGAGCTGTTTTCAGGCAGTTCAGAGCAGAGTTTTCTGTGGGAGATGGGAACTCCCTTTGGGGTGGACTTTGGGCTTTAGGTACCCAATGTATATGTGAAACTTGCTTGGACTACCGCAGTAAGGTCGGTGCTGTGCAAGTGCAAGCCCCGCTCTCTCTCTCTTCTTTCCTCCATCGTCACAAAGGCGTCTCGCTTCAAGGATGTGGCTGAGGCCATTTTGAGTTCTCCGTTGTTTTATTTCTACACTTCAACATCTTCAGATTTTTGTTTAGGAACAGAATCTCATCAACATGTTCTGGGGTAAGTGCACTCCTGAGCTGTAATAATATCCCCTGCAGTAGAGAACACTGTCTCTAAGGACACAGTAGTCCCCGGGAAACACAGGTATTTCTTTGCCATGTGTGACAAGAAAGGATACTTGGTCTGATTCCCTTTCCACCAGTCCAGTGGATTGACAACACCAAGCAGCAGGGGAGCTTCCTCTTTGTATCTTGAAATCTCCTCCTTTGCCTGGTCCTCTGCAGTTTTCTACTTCTTTGCAGGTCCTGTAGCATATGTTGGACCAAGCAGGTCAGCTAGAAAATGCTTGGATCTCTTGGATCGTACAGCAGAAATGTCTTTTTGCACAGGACCTTGATTGCCATGCTCATCCTCTTCTGGCACCACATTCACATCAGTCTCTGTCTCCCTTGTCTCCACTGAGTCCACTCCAAGCTCATTCTGCTGAAATAAACAGCAAAGCAAATTTAAACATTAGCTTTAGAGAAAAAGTATATAAGTCCAGTATAATGAAAGAATTCAATTTATCAAACTATACTGCATACACTATACTATAGATGTTATGATAGATCTTTTACTGGTTTGTGATTTTAATGCTGAAAATTTGAATGACAACAGCATAATGTTTTAGTATATGGAATTGTTTATCTTACCTGTAATGCTTTGCTCCTTGTAGCTTCTGCAAGGATTGTAGCATAGATGTCCTGGCCTTGGTCTTCTGAAAGGAAGGGCAGGGCCTTAAACTTCGGATCCATAGCTGTGGCCACATAACGTGTCTCCTTGTTCAAGTACCTCTTGTTGAGATCCTGGCACATGGCAGATTTGATTTCCTTTGTCAAGTTGGAATCAGTTGGGCTGTCTTGTAGATCATGGATCAGCTGGGCAAGGAGTGGTGCTACAACTGAAAGTGTTGGAGTGGTCTCTTCTGACATGACCAGTGTAGCTACCTTCATAGGGCTTCATAGCAGTGACAACAGCTGTTATGTCTACCTTACTGATGGTGCAGATGTACTTCTCTTTCTTCCTCACCTCAGCTGAGCAGAGGGCACCATGGATGGCTGGCTGTTGTTCTAGGAAGCGCTGCAGCATGTCATGTGCACTATTCCATCTGGTAACTACATCAGTGAGAAGTTTGTGGTGAGGCAGATTTTGTTTTTCACGCAGTGCATGGCTGGCTGAGGTACTGCGTCTGAAAAAGTTGGTTATTCTCCTCATTCTTCCCAGCAAACGGGCGACTGGTGTTAGCTGCAGTGCGCGCTGGTAAGCCAAATTCAATGTATGCGCAAAATATTTAATATGTAGCATACTAGCTGGCTGCGCTGCGACAGTCATGTTTGATGCGTTGTCTGTGACGATGGCGGGGTCCTTGATTTTTATGTCCCATTCCTCTAATGCATCTTCCAACACCTCGGCAATGTCCTCGTCTGCAAAACAAGAGAAATCAGTTCCCAGTCCCTTTGATGTGGTGCGCCGTGATCGTAACATACGATTCAGTTGCCCTCGATGTCCAGCCGTCGCATGCAAGGGCCACTCTTTCTGCTGAGCCAAGAGATTACAATTGAGATTGAGATTTGAGATTTACAACTTGCTTCACCTCTATATACATCCAGGGCACAGCTACCTCAGTAAAGTGTTTGCGAGTCGGGATCACATATTGCGGCTCTTTTGTGTTTGCCATATACCTCAAGCCACGGTTTTCAATGACACTTTAAGGGCGCAAATCATGACAAATGAAATGCACCAACGACTCCGTTAATTTAAGAGCTTGAGCTGAATTAGATGGAAGTTTGTAATCCAGTGTAGTCTGCTTCTGTTCGCCAGGTTTCGGTTGCTTCTCTTTCAACGTCATTTCTGCATGGCGTCTGACGAGGTGCGTTCGTAAGTTGGTTGGGTTACCTGAATATTTTATAGCAGCGTGACAAAGCTTGCATATTGAGTTTTTTTCATCCAAGTCCATGCTCCCTGGTTTGTTTTTAAAACCGAAGTGCACCCACACATCGGCTTTATATTGTGAAGGGGCCAAAGTAATTTTGTCAGCTGAGTCTGCCAGCTTTCACTACCGAAAGTGGCGCTCTATGGTGGCACCCAGCAAGTTGGGGGAGAGTAAAGCCGCCATACTGCGAAATCTACAGGAAGTAGAGGCTGTAGTTCACACCTGTTCACACCTCTTTAAAACTTGATTTATTTATTTTATTTAATTTTTTTGAGCTGTGTGTCTCCATATTTGTCACGGTCCAAGAGCCAGATCATGACAAATGGGGGATCTAAAACCATTTGGTAATGTTGAATCTTGCCTACTGTGACAAAAATGGGAGCTTGTCTATTTTCTTTGTATGGTAAGTTTTCTAATGCAGAGATAGAACCTGTTTGTTTTCTGCTGTTAGGTTAGAACTAGTATTATTTGTTTCACTCTCTTGCACTATCGGCATTAGTAAAGGTTTGCGGTTGGCCTTTGGAGGATAGTGATTTAGTCAAGTATGAAGTGAATTGTTAGACAGTGTATAAAAGCTGCTAGGTACTAGTTTGGGAAGCCTCATAGACTGGAGTTTTGGCTTTGGTTGTTATTGAGTTTCTGTTGGTACATAAATTTGGTTGGTGTGGTTAGGGTTGGAGCTTTAGCGCTGTCTTGTGTAGGACTAGCAACAGTATTGGAAATTTTGGGGGCCATGTTGAGTGTTTGGTATGCACATGTTGGCATTGGAGCTTTCCCTGGTAGGATGAAGGAACATTTTTCCTTTGGGATTCGTTCATGCTACCTTGGTAGCACGGTTAGAGCAGTTGTCTCGGGGGCATATCCCTGGATTCGAGGGGGTCGCTGTTTGTGCAGTTGCCTTTCTCGCTCTGGTGGTTTTTAGTGCACAAGTACCCACTGTAAGCAACTGCATGAAGACTAGGGTTGAGGTTAACAAGTTTCTGGGTAGGTAGTGGCTCTGACTTTTATATTTTTTGCACACCTGATACTGTCTTGTGATGGTCACTGTTGCTACTTTTGTTCGGTCTCCATCTGGGGAGCTTTTGAATAGTTGTATAAAAATTAACTTTTGAAGCTCACTGAGCAATATGGTAATGTTGGAGGAATTACGGTTATAGGAGGAAATTAAAGGATTGTTGAGGTCTGCTTTAATGGAAAATTGTGTCTTGCCACCTACGATGCAGAGTCGGGGTGATAGTGTCTTTGAGTCTGTGGTTTCCCCTAAAGTAGTTTTCACCTTTTGAGCAACAAAAACAACTTCTGCTGTTGCAAATGGTGGTAACACATGAAAGAGAAAAACTGTGTTCAAATAATGCGACTGCTGGAGCTGTTGGTTACACTTCTAAATTTTCTTGGTCTGGTCGAGGAACTAGCATTGGCAGTGGGGAAGTGTTATCCATCTAGGTTAATCTGTGACTTGGTGGGTTGGCCAGCTAGCTTTGGTAACATACATTAAGTGCTATAGCTCATGCTTTGATTAGGATTTGTTTTGTTGTTGCGATGTTTCATTGTGTTGTGCGTCTTGGGACGACTTGGTTGGCCAGTGAGCCTTTGCTCCGAGGAAACTTTTGTTGTGCTTCATTGGTTTAGCACTTGCATAGTAATTCCAGTTTTGTGAGCATTTGGTTGCCGGAATGTTGGTGTGTTATGTCTAGCAGAAGGCCAACTCATTCATATGAGATGAGCTTCGGGTGCTTATTCTGATGTGAACTTGGGTCGAGGACCTGGGACCTCGCACAGGTGAGCCAGTGTTTCAGATTGTTGTGCCTGAGAATTCGTAATCTGGTGCTGAAAATTGCTCATGATGAGTCTGGACATTTAGGTGTGAGAAAGACATATGACCGTGTCTTGCTGTTTCTTTTTTGGCCAAAGCTGAAGCGCGAGATTTCCAAATATATTAAACTGTGCCATATCTGCCAGGTTACTGGTAAATCCAGTCAAACTGTTTAACCAGCGCCACTCTGTCCTATTCCAGCTATTGGCAAAACTTTTGATCATTTGATTATTGACTGTGTGGGGCCCTTACCCACATCTAAATCAGGTTGCTCTTATCTGTTGACTATTATGTGCCAGACTACAAGGTATCCCGCTGCCTATCCTCTGCGTTCGATTTCAGCGAGGTCAGTGGCTAAAGCTTTGACACAATTCTGTTGTTCAAAATGACCAAGGCTCTAACTTTACTTCCAAAGTGTTTTCACAGGTGCTGAAGCAGTTGAAGGTGCAGCATAATCGTGCGTCAGCATATCATGCACAGAGCCAGGGGGCGCTGGAACGTTTCCATTGAACCTTGAAGTCGCTGCTCTGCACTTATTGCACTGAGCTTGGGGGAGATTGGGAAGAGGGACTACCCTGGTTGATCACCCAGGGAGGTAGTGCAAGAGAGCACTGGATTTAGTCCAAATGAGCTTGTTTTTGGTCACACAGTGTGCAGACCCTTAGCTGTCTTTCGGGATGGTTTGGTGGATGGAGATCCACCGAAAAATTTAATGACTATGAATGGTTTTTGTCATCGCCTATATACAGCTGTTAAGAAAGCCTATGAGAACTTGGAAATGGCCCAGTCAAAAATGAAATTGCTCATAAATTACTTTGTTATACTTTCAACAGGGTGAGTCTCAATATTTGTCACGGTCCAAGAGCCAGATCGTGACAACGGTACGATTGAGCATAGTGCAAAGGATGCTGGAATAATATGTATGTGCAGGAATTATGTACTTAGGTAGGTATGTCACGGGTTTGGGTTGGTTGGGTGTGTTTTGTATTTGTTTCTCTGTTCATTCCCTACCCTTGTGTTTGCTGTTCTCTGTAGTATGCGTTACTTTGGTCATTTGTTAGTCAGGTTTACTTCTTATGAGTTCATCAGTATTTCTAGTCTAGTCTAGTTCGTTGTTTGGATTTTTGGACTTTGTTTTCACCTGCACTGTAAGTTTTTAAGTGTTTAGTTTATAATAAACACCTTCAAATCACCAGTTACCTGCTCCGTGTCTGCATTTGGGCCCTCAAACTCTGTTTCTAGCTTTCAACCAATAGGGCAGAATGTAACAAGGTAGGTGGATTTGGTATACAGTACAATGAAAATCAGAATCAGCTTTATTTGCCAGGTATGTGTATACATACGAGGAACTTGACTCAGGATTGTACATTGCTCACGTTGTGCTTGCTTATACATTAATAAAACAATAATACAGTCACACACAGGCTACAGTATAGAGAACATATATACACTATAAACAAAAACAATACTAGACAGATCGAGACAATAGTGCAATGAGCAGAGTGCAAAGGATGCAGGAGTAAAATTATCATTATGTACATGTCGGAGGTGGATGAGATGGACAGGTAGACATATGTAGAGAACAACGTGACATAATCCAGGACAGCCGAACTTTCAATGTAAAAGGGACTGCAGTCTCCAAAGACTCAAAGCATTTAATTAAGTTTAATTAAATCTTTAGTTACTTGATTACGTTTGCCTCTATTTGAGTAGTTATGTTAACCTTTGCAGTGTTTTTATTTTCAGCAAGACACTCCTTCATCTAATGTAATCAATGCTTGTTCATAATACTTTCCTACAAAATTCCTTTAGAAATGATGACAAAGGAATGTTTTACGATACTCTTAACCGCCAGCTTGAATTTAAGGATGAATCAACAAAAATTCCCCGGTTCCTAAGGAGAGGTGATCTTTGATTTAATCTAAGCTTTCCTCATGTAACCTGAGCTCCCCCAAGTGGATGAAATAAGTATTACATGCCCTCGTTGGAAATGCCGTTAAATGTATAAATATCCTGACCAATAATGTGACAATTGTTTCCTGTTACCAAATGCTTAGAACAGTACAACCGTTCGACCATTGAGGTTCGATTGTGGAAAATATTTGATTATAATACACGCAAATAGATTTCTTTTTAGACATTATGTTTAGAGAGGCAGTCCCTCGGGAAACCTGAGACGCCCCCTGGGGAACCACGCCCCAGGCAACAAAAGAGCGACACGCGACCTCGCTTCGCTCTTCTCTTCGCTGTTGGCTCTCTTCCGCTCTGCTCGGCTCCCTGGACGCTTCAGCACGCGACGGCGTGCCTCGCCAGGCAACGCCCTCAGACTCGGCCAGCGAGACCGGCCTTTTGTTCGCCTGAAGCTACACACCTGAAGTGCCGCGACATCGATCTGCCTTCAGTTTGTTTTATTTTCTTTATTTCTTTTGTTTGTTAAAGTTATCGGTCCGTTAAGTTACACTGGACTAATTCAGGAACGACCAAGTTCCATTTAAAGCCTTTTTCGTCGAGTCCACCTTCACTGAGGTCAGACCAAGCCACGTGGTCTCGCCAGCTACAACGAAGGAAACCTGAAAACAGCCGACTTGCCAGACAGAGGAGGCGTTTTCAATCAGACACGGAGAACCCCGGAGAATCCCTAGCAAAAAGCCAGGATCGGCAGCTAGCGTGGGACCCGTGCAACAGGCCAAAAGCAGGCTGTCGACAAGCAGTAAGACTTAACACACGTTCTGTGATCAGATGTCCATTTTAACTCCTAAAATCATAGCATTAGTTCACTTTCATTAGCTCTTCTATGCCGTATGAGTCAAATGCTTCCCACAATCGAACCTCCAGGCTCATTGTTCAGCAAATGTTTATGTTCCCTGTATCCAACCATCTTATTATCACATTAGTTAGAGAATAAATTCACTGTAATATAATCAAGAGCTGTGTGTGTTGCCTATTTCTACGTCCCTGCCGAGAGAATTGACCCTTTAGATATGAGACTGACTGACTGATTTAAGATAATTGAGCGATTATTAACTAACTGATCATTAGTAATAATTGTATAATTATAATTATTATAATTATTATTATTATAATTAAAACTACCTAGAGGTCCGGAGACTCTAGGATTATAACAACTCTGGTGGTGCCCTGAAACGAGGAATCTGGTTTGATTTTATGAATAATAAAATTCATAACTGGGTATCAATTCTCATAAATTTATTAAATTGCATAACTAAATTTTAGGTTTGCTATACATACATGTACAGTGCAAAGGATGCTGGAATAATTAAGTATTATGTGCAGGTCTTACGTACTTGAGGTAGGTGGATTTGGTATACAGTATATATATATACTCATCATTCATGCAGCACACCTGGACACACCACCGGTCACTGAACAGATCTCTGCCTCACTGCCACAAACAACTGTCTCCACCTGCTGGCATGTAAAGCCGTCTGCTCCCAGCGCTGTTCCACAGACTTCTATTCCTGTCATCATCAGGCATAGACCAGTAAACCGAAATGTGCACATCCCACACAGAAATATTAGTAATCTCTTAAGGATTAGGACAACTGCACCAACTCCAGCACCCAGAACAAACTCTTTTAAAATGGCTCTCTTCAATGTGAGATCACTTTCAAGTAAGACTTTTATCTTAAATGATTTTATCTTGTCTGCAAATCTAGATTTTATGTTTTTAACTGAATCCTGGTTGCAAATGAATGACTATAGCCAGCTAGCTGAACTGTGTCCGCCTCAATATGATTGCTTTAGTCAACCGAGGGTCAGTGGTCGTGGTGGTGGGCTAGTGAGCGTGTATAGGAAAAATTTTAAATGTCATCAAGTACGCTGTGATGAATTTAGCTCCTTTGAAGTTCTCACTCTTAAAGTTGGAGGGCTGCAACCTATCATATTTGTTATAATT
>NC_060150.1:20655204-20660459 GCF_021292245.1 Micropterus dolomieu
ACAGCCTTTTCACCTGTTTAACCCAAAAATCTATTGATCGACTCCAGACTGTCCAGAACTCAGCTGCCAGGCTTTTAACCAGAACAAAGAAATATGACCACATTACTCCTATTTTAGCTTCATTACACTGGCTCCCAGTATGTTTTAGAATTGACTTTAAAATTCTATTGATCACTTTTAAAGCTCTTCATGGTCTCTCGCCTTGTTATATTTCTGACCTTTTAGTCCCATACGCACCAGCACGTACCTTGAGATCCTCGGGCAGAGGTCTGTTGTCTGTTCCAGAGTCTCGACTGAAAACTAAAGGGGACAGAGCGTTTGCTGTCAGGGCCCCGAGGCTCTGGAACAGCCTGCCCGAGGAAATCAGGTCGGCTGAGTCAGTGAACTCTTTTAAGTCCCTTCTTAAAACATACTTTTATAGGAGAGCTTTTCCCGATCTTATTTGACTTTATTTTATCCCTTTTATTTTATTGTATTTTACTAATTTTATATTAAATTTTCATGCTCTTATCTTTTTTTTTTGTATTATTCTTTACACTTGTTAAAGCACTTTGTAACTTGTTATTATTATATACAATATACAAATATAACAATATGACCAGTATGAACAGCTCTGAAATAGAGAATGGTGAATAAGTGATAACCAGTAAACAGGTGGCTGATTAGAAACAGAGTTACTGGGTTATTGCACAGGAATTGTTCCTGACACTGTGAGTCAGAGTCAGCTGTTCATCAGAGTGATTGCTTGTGGGAAGAAACTGTTCCTGTGTCTGTTGGTTTTGGCGTACAGTGCTCTGTAGCACCCACCAGAGGGAGAAGCTGGAACAGGTTGTGTCAGGGGTGAGATGGATCTGCAGTGATGTTTCCTAACTCTGGAAATGTATAAGTCCTGAATAGAGGGCAGGTTGGCTCTGATTATTATTTTTTTTTTCTGCGGTCCTGACTGTCCGTTGTAGTCTGCTCTTGTACTTTTTGGTGTGTCGAAGTGGATCAGCAGCTCCTTAGGCAGGTTGAGTTTCCTGAGCTGGTGCAGGAAGTACATCCTTTGATGGTCCTTCTTGATGATGGTGTCCGTGTTGGGCTCCCACTTTAGGTCCTGGGATATAGTGGATCCCAGAAACTTGAACGATTCCATAGCAGACTAAGGGCTGTTGAGTATGGGGATGGGGGGGGCTCCTCCTGAAGTCCATGATCATCTCCACAGTTTTGAGCGTGTTAAGCTCAAGGTTGTTCTGACTGCATAAGAGAGCCAGCTGATCAACCTCCCGTCTGTAGGCCGACCCATCACCATCAGATGTTAAAATATCTTTGTGTGTACGCACTTCCTGTGTTTTGTTTGTACGTAACTGTTACGGCCGGTGGTAACAGCCGTGTGTTTTGGTTACTGTACATGTGTTTTCCCAGTTTTCTAAGCAGACTGTGCAATCCCCGGCTGAGGATTGGCTGGTGTCGGTGAGGATCTGTCTGCTCCCGCCTACATCTGTCCTTAGCAGTCCCAAGACCGTCCACCAATCTGTGTGCTGTGGTTAAGGCCTGCTGCTATAAAAACCACCATACTGCCGTGCAAGGGGCGCTCTCTGTCATTAACTGTTTTGCCTCTGTGCTGACCACTGTTTGTATTGAGCCTAACGTATGTATATTGTTTGCTGGTTGCAGCAGCTTCACTTCTGTGGCCTGCTTGTGTTTGTTACTGCTATTACTGAGAGTCAGTATTTATTTTGTTGAGAGTAGTCTTTGTCCTAGCTGTTTAGCTAAAGACTCTGTTGCAGCAGCTTATTTTACTACTGAGAGTCAGTAAGTGTTTATTTTTGTTAAGAGACACACTTGAGTTAGTTTGTGTTTAACCGTGTGTCTGCAGAGTTGGGCTAGGTTTTAGAGTAAGTACTGACACCCACTCTACATGTAGGATTTTCCCTTGTTTAGTACATTAGGCTTCATCCACATAGGCTCCCTGTGTTTTGTTTTGAGACACCCAAAATAGAGAGGTTTTGTTTTCACTTTGGTTTTTGAGTTAGTAATCGCTGTTTTGGAGGGATCTCTTTTTTGTTATCTTGAGTTTATGTTTTTGCAGCACCCACTTGCCCAACTTTAGTTTGTGAAAACCTTGTCAACTCTCTTGTATAAATAACTTTTCCACCATACCAAGTACATCTGGTTTATGGGTACGTCACCTTTCCCCTAGTGAGCTGGGACGTAACATAATTGGGGGCTCATCTGGGATCATTAATTGAACTGTGTGGAAAAGCTATTTGTTAACTAGAGAGTTAAGTGGTCGCGCACTTGATTGTAAAAGGAGTGTGCAGCTGGCTAATTGGGCACCATGGCTGCTTGTTTTGACTTGCGTACCTTTTTAGCCAATCCAAACCTTGAGCAGCTTGACGCTCGTCGTAAGGATGACCTAATATGTATAGCAAGCCACTTCAGGATCACGGTAGCTAAAACTTTGTTAAAGAAAGATCTTAAGGCCCAGGTTATTGATAAATTGGTGGAGCATGGAGAGATTGCATTACCTGAGCAGGCTCAGCAGCAAGCTGAGTTAGCGGCGCTTCCTAAAGACATTCCTTTAGAGGTAAAGGATATGACAGTCTCTGGGTTGGCCAGCGGTTAGGTGAGCGGATGAAAACGCCGTTCACCCTGCCATGTTATGATCCATCCCCGTTAAGCAGTGCTCGTTCCAGAGATGAGGCTCGGCTAAAAGTCCGACTTGCCCGTCTCCAGCAGGATGCTGAGAAGGAACAGCAACAGCACATGCAACTCCAGCTGGAGGTAAAAAGACTTGAGACTGAGGCTGATTAGGAAGTGAGAATATGGAAACTTGAGCTTGAAAACTCAAAGGTGGAGAAAGATTCTCCTGCTGCTCCAGGTATGCTCCTCTCCTCCCAGTGATCTGGTTATCAATTCAACTAAAGTAAGTTTTGATGTGAGTAAGCATATAGCTTTAGAGCCTACTTTCCGTGAATCTGAAGTGGACTCATATTTCAGCGTGTTTGAACGTATTGCAGCTGCATTAGAGTGGCCGCCTGGAGTTTGGTCACCCTTACTCCAGTGCAAACACCATGGTAAAGCTCAAGAGGCCATTGCAGCATTATCCTTAGAGGACAGTTTAGATTATGAAGCTGTTAAGACTACCATTTTGCGTATATATGAACTGGTTACGAGGCATATCGTCAAAAGTGA
Organism: Micropterus dolomieu; assembly: GCF_021292245.1. Taxonomy (NCBI): domain Eukaryota; kingdom Metazoa; phylum Chordata; class Actinopteri; order Centrarchiformes; family Centrarchidae; genus Micropterus; species Micropterus dolomieu. The sequence goes on from NC_060150.1 coordinate 20,658,382, forward strand.
AAAGTGTTCTTTTTGACAAGTGGGCCGCTGCCTGTAAGGTGACAGATTTTAATTCTCTAAGGGAATTAATTCTGGTGGAGGACTTTAAAAAGTGCCTCCCTGACCGCATTGTTGTGTACTAAAATGAGCAGAAGGTACACACACTGACGGCAGCTGCTGCTTTATCTGAATATGTGCTGATCCATAAGACTGCTTTCTCCCCAGTCTCTGGTAACGGATCACGCCGTACCCCAGGCTCACAGTCTAGCCCAGTTAAAGTACAGCCTTTTGAAAACTGATGAACGGGAGTGCTACTATTGTCATCAACGTGGCCATGTCATTGAACATCAAACCGCAACACTGATAAGTGTGACGATATTGATGTCTGTTTCAAACCTTTTGTTTTCGATGCGCACATCTCTCTTACCGGGTTGCCTGCTGACCAGCAGCCTGTAAAAGTTTTAAGGGACACTGCGTGCTCCCAATCGGTGATCTTAGCGTCAGCATTGTCTTTCACGGAGCAGACTACATGGGGTTTTGGTTCAGTGCTGCGTGGTATTGAAATGGACTATGTTCCTCGACCTGTATACCTTGTCCACATCCAATCTGATCTAATCACTGGGTGTTTTCCTGTAGCTATCTGTCCGGAGTTGCCAATTCAGGGCATCGTAATGCTAATGGGGAATGACATTGCTGGGGGTAAAGTGATGCCTACTTTAGAAGTGCTGGATTCACCACGGTGTAGCGAGTCCTACACTGACACTAAGAACTCTGCTAATGTGTTCCCTGCTTGTGTGGTTACACGTGCGCAAGCCCGAAGGAATAACAGCGATTCAGACATGTACTTCTGATAGTGTGCTTATGCCAGTGTTTGCAGGTGAAGCTGACTTAAAGGAAGTGCAGAAACCCGACATGAGTTCTCAGCCTGGTGAGGTTCAGACAGAGAAGTCTTGTTGGCGCACATTTAAGTTGTTTTGCACGCGTGTTTCAGGCGTGCTGTTTCCTTTGGCTTAAAATAATAAAATAAAATAAAATAATAAACTTTCAAAAGTCTGAACTTAACGTCGGATATGCCAATCCATTTATTAACATAACGAAAAATAAAACATTTATTCAATAATAACTTAACTCAAGTCAGTCTCCATAATTACACGCCGTGCCTCACGATCAAAAACCATGCACCTCGCAGTGCGCCACACCTGCACTAATTACCCAATGTCTTAAGTAGACTTGTGGCTGCACACAGCGCCAACCCATGGCTATACACAGAATGGCTCCAACACAACCGGCCCCTAATTGTTCATGGCACTACAAGACATAACAATTATAAACATATACATGTATGGAGACATAAATGCAACAAAAACATCTTAAAATAAAAACAACAAACAAATAAACGAACAAATAAACCCCTATTTGGTGTGTTTGTTCACTTTTACATTGACTGTTCTACCAATAGGCCTAATTTTGTCACTGGTCTCTCAATTATGTTTGTTTTGGTTTTGATTTGCACAGATCTAACTATGCCCGATTTGTCCGGAAAAGATTTAATAATTCTTCCAATCATCCAAGAATTTCGTGGTGCAGTAGCATCCGCAACCAAAACGATATCTCCTACTGTAAGATTACGTTTTGTTTTGTTCCACTTTTGTCTCTCCTGTAGAGTAACGAGATACTCTTTTGTCCACCTTTTCCAGAATAAATCTGAAAGATACTGAGCCTGTTTCCATCTTCGTCTTACGTACTGGTCTTTTTGATCAAACAGGCCTGGAGGCAAAATTGGTTTCCTTTTCAAAGTAAGAAGATGATTAGGTGTCAGGGGTTCTAAATCATTAGGATCCTCAGAAACTCTCGTAATTGGTCGGTCATTCAAGATTGCTTCGGCTTCGCATATGACTGTGACTAAGGTTTCATCAGATAAAGTCTGTAGATGTAAAACAGTTACTAAGACCTTTCTGACCAGTCTGATCATGCTTTCCCAAGCACCACCATGATGTGAAGCTGTAGGTGGGTTGAACGTCCATTTGATGTTGTCATGAATTAAAGCTTTCTCAATTGATTTGTTGTTTAACTCTGCAATTGCTCTTTTTAGCTCCTTC
>NC_060150.1:20660559-20676947 GCF_021292245.1 Micropterus dolomieu
AATAAACTTTCAAAAGTCTGAACTTAACGTCGGATATGCCAATCCATTTATTAACATAACGAAAAATAAAACATTTATTCAATAATAACTTAACTCAAGTCAGTCTCCATAATTACACGCCGTGCCTCACGATCAAAAACCATGCACCTCGCAGTGCGCCACACCTGCACTAATTACCCAATGTCTTAAGTAGACTTGTGGCTGCACACAGCGCCAACCCATGGCTATACACAGAATGGCTCCAACAAGTCTTCAGCTCCCAACTGTTTGCCAGTCACCCGAGAACGCCTCGCTGCTGCGCAGAGAGCAGACCCAACACTCCAACGATGCTTCTCCAGTGTGGTGAGTGACATCCGCAAAGCAAGTGGTGAGAAAATAATGTATTCTCTAGACAAAGATGTTTTAGTGCGCAGATGGTCCCCTCTGTTAGCTACCGACTCTGACTGGGATGTTGTTTATCAGGTAGTTGTACCTTCGGTTTAGACAACATGTGCTATCGGTAGCAGTGATGGAAGAGCCTGTTAGGAATGTGGTTTTTGTGTTCATGTCTTTCCTGTTTAAGTCTGTTTTTGGTTCTGTGTTTCTCTGTGTAGTCTTGTTCAGTTAGTTCCTAGTCCTGTACATTAGTTAATATCTTGTGTTTACTCCTGGTCTTGTGTATTCCCTTGTTCATTTACTGGTTCTGTTTAGCTCTGCATCTCAGCCCTGTGTTGTGTCACATTCTTGGTTATTCACTCTGCCCCATGTCTGCTTGTCTAAGTGTTCTCTCTGTTACCCCCTGTTGTCTCTGCCTGCCTGCCCCTCTGTTTTCCTGCTGTCTCTCTGCCTCCCTCGTTAGCCTCATGTCTGTCACCTGTGTTACTCCCGCCCTGCTCGTTATCCCTGGTATATATGTGTGGTCTTTCTGTTCAGCCCTTGTCCGGTCATTGTTGGTGTTACTCCCCGTCAGTCGTGGCTTCAGTCTCCCAGTCTCGTCCAGTGTTTCTATTTTCTGCTCTTGGTGTTTTGGATTACCTGTGTTGGATTTTGGTTTAGTTTCTCATTATGGCTTTTTATGGACTCAGCCACTCTTCTGCCTTGCATCCTGCGTTTGGGTCCTCCTCAACCTGCCTCACCACACCACTTACCGTAACAGAGCCTTTTGATCGTGTTTTTAATTGACTGTGTAGGTCCATTACCCCGTACAAAGAGCGGAAATCAGTACGTACTCAGTTATGTGCATGGCTACCCGTTTTCCCGAAGCCATTCCACTCTGCACCATAACTGCTCGCGTCATAGTGAAAGCCCTGACTATGTTCTTTTCTACATTTGGGTTACCGCAGGTAATCCAGTCCGACAGAGGTACAAATTTTCAGTCCAACCTATTTAAACAAGTGTTCAAAACACTGAACGTGCAGCATGTTTCGTCTGCTTACCATCCAGAGTCGCAGGGTGCATTAGAACGTTGCCATCAGACGTTGAAGTCCATGCTTCGAAAATTCTGTGAAGAGAATAGGACAGATTGGGATGAGGGGGGTTCCCTTCGCATTGTTTGCCGCCCGTGAAGCTGTACAGGAATCACTATGTTTCAGTCCTGCACAGCTTGTATTTGGTCACACACCCCGTGGCCCACTTACAGGGCTACACGACCAATTCTTGTCTCTCGCGTCATCGCCTACTAAAAATGTGTTATCCAGTTCAGCGAGCGCTTACACCAGGCTAATGCCATTGCTAAGCGGTTTCTCACCGCCTCACAAGAAGTGATGAAACGTCGTTACGATCGTTCTGCTGTTCCCCGCAGTTTCCAAAGAGGCGATAAGGTTTTGGCGTTGCTACCTGTTCCTGGTTCTGTTCTCTCCGCCAAGTTTTCTGGTCCCTATGAGGTCCGAGAGTGTTTAAGTGATACAGATTATGTGCTTAATACCCCTGAGAGGTGGAAGAAAACTAGGGTCTGTCATGTGAACATGCTAAAGCTGTATCATTCTAGGGAGGAAGTTACAGTTAGTGCTAATAATGATCAGTCTGTACAGTCACCTGTTACATCCCATCCTAGTGTTGCTGCCATCGTTGTAACTGGGGCTGCCTCTGCTCCTGACCCTGATCATCCGCGGCCGCGTCATCCAGAGTATATGAGCGGCCGGCTTCCTAATTCTGAAGCCGTCACAGCCCTACCATCTCACTTACAACACCTGACTGCTACCCAGCAACAACATGTAGTAAACCTAATTGAAAAGTTCACATGTCTGTTTAGTGATGTGCCCACCAAAACCCATATCATTCAACCTGATATCTGGCTTCACTAACCCTAGCAATGACGATCGGGATAAGCGGTTCTACGAAGCTGGTTATCAACTTGTTAAGCCAATCCAGCCGTGAGCGCGTTCACATAAGAGGTGGTGTTAGCAGCAGGTGACCAGACATGTACAAGTCTAGCCCTGTAACACCAAGTGTATCATATGATACATGAGTTTTAGAGACCTCTAGATCACCAGTGTGATAATTTTTCCCCTGAAAAACCTAATATCAGATACATGTAATGCACGGATAATCCATCCAACATAGGTTCTTCAGTTGAGACAGCCAAGATGGAGGTTGTCAATCGGTGACTTACAGGTGGTTTTGGAAGGAAACTTTTGCCAATTTTGAAGAAGTTAAGGGGAGCCAAACATTCAAATTGTTTTGGATACTTAAATATGAATATTTACTGGATTGAAGCAATGTATAGTTACTTCATAACTTATTTTATAATATAGTGTTGAAAATGTGTGTACCAAATTAGATACAGCAGGTATTTACGGTAATTTATGTTTACATCTGTAAATCAGTTTTATTGCCTATCTTTCATTATGCATTCCATTAAGCTACATGCACTCTTTAATTATTTAATTAAACTAATTAAAGGTTTAGATAGGCAAAGATGGGCATAATAGGTATCTTTAGAGCACAAATTGAGATATTTTTAGCCTATATTGTATTTTCCTGCTGTATCGAGATGCTAAATATCTAATTGGAGGCTCACTTCATTATAATTGTCTTTTGGTCATTGATTTTTAAAAAACCTGACATATTCAGAGGAGAAATGCACAGTAAGTGGTGTTTGGTTTGTATTTTTTAAATTGCAAAAAAGTACAACATTGAAGAGATCCTGACTATGGATGGCAATTCAAGTGACATGGAGCAGTTAGAGGAAGATGATGCATGTTTTTTGTTTTAAAAACATATGATGTGGGAAAAACATTGCAATAAATTCCAAATGTATCAAATGATACAAAACAAAACTCACACATGCAAAGAAGTTTAGATGGAAACATAGGTTCACGTGCATAGGGTGGCTTTTTCTCGCCACCGTTTCTCTCTTAATCCTTGAAGTGTCTATTAAGATTCTTCCAGGTAAAAGGCTGAAATAATTTCCCATGGGGTTTATTTTTAACCCTTTTACTATACCTATTGTCAACTTGAACCCGAAATAGGGGGAGCAAAGGGAGAGGGGATCATATGTACACAGTATAACAGACTCTGTGAAGCAGCCACTTCACCCACAAATATCTTTGATGCGGTAGACATTGGAGGGCTTGTTTAGCTATGGAAATAACTGGGTTCATGAAAAGTCATGCAATTTAATAAATTTATGAGAATTGATACCCAATTCTGAATTAATATTCATAAAATCTAAATTTTCCTCGTTTCAGGGCACCACCAGAGTTGTTATAATCCTAGAGTCTCCGGACCTCTAGGTAGTTTGAATAATTATACAATTATTACTAGTGATCAGTTAGTTAATAATCGCTCAATTATCTTAAATCAGTCAGTCTCATATCTAAAGGGTCAATTCTCTTGGCAGGAACTATAAATAGGCAACACACACAGCTCTTGATTATATTACAGTGAATTTATTCTCTAACTAAGGTGATAAAAAGATGGTTGGATACAGGGAACATAAACATTTGCTGAACAATGAGCCTGGAGGTTCGATTGTGGGAAGCATTTGACTCATACGGCATAGAAGAGCTAATGAAAGTAAACTAATGCTATAATTTAGGAGTTGAAATGGACATCTGATCACAGGACGTGTGTTAAGTCTTACTGCTTGTCGACAGCCTGCTTTTGGCCTGTTGCCAATATAATCAAATATTTTCCACAATCGAACCTCAATGGTCGAACGGTTGTACTGTTCTAAGCATTTGGTAACAGGAAACAATTGTCACGTTATTGGTCAGGATATTTATACATTTAACGCATTTCCGACGAGGGCATGTAATACTTATTTCGTCCACTTGGGGGAGCTCAGGTTACATGAGGAAAGCTTGGATTACATTAGATGAAGGAGTGTCTTGCTGAAAATAAAAACACTGCACAAGAAACTTTCTTTTCAGCACTAATATCAACAACGGATAGCAACAACAGTTAACATAACTACTCAAATAAAGGCAAACGTAATCAGGTAACTAAAGATTTAATTAAACTTAATTAAATGCTTTGAGTCTTTGGCCATTCAAAGTTCGGCAGTCCTGGATTGTGTCACACTTAGGTGAGACAAGGAGTATCCCTTTGATGTGGTAATAAAACAAAGAATAAGGTCAGTTGCCACGGAAACATGTGTGGGGGGCCAGTTTTGATAGGCTGTTCAGGGAAATGGTAATGGCTGGCTTGTGTCCCTTTGTCAGTTTAACAGTCAGGCCCCGCGTTATCAGCTTCGGAATCAAAAAGGTGCAAGTTTTATGGTCAGGGATAGCACTTAGAGAAAGCAACTTTGACCCCTCCCCTTCTTCTCTGGGGAGGAGAAAGGAATTTAGAGTAGCTCCAAATTTATTCAATATAAAATGCACAAATCCACACCGTTGTTCACTACAATAAGGTGCTACACATAGATAAACATACAGTTGACATAAATAAATGTAGAAATATATAAATATGGAATAGAAAATGCAAGTTACATAATAATATTAAAAAGAATAGAGAAAAATAATACTATTTGCAGTATATTTTTCTATCAACTATTTCAGTGCTTTATTTAAAAAAAAACAACCCCGAACCCCCCTAGCATTTCAGCGTCCCCCCCAGGTTCAAAGTCGCTCCTACGCCCCTGGTCAGTGGTCATACTTAATGCACTAGATGTGATAGTTTTTGATATTCATTCATCTACTTTAGTAGATATGATTTAATTAAAGCAAAGTGAGCACACTTACAGGCAGAGTCCAAAACAATATCCCAGTGAGCACAGTGAAACACAGATCCAAAACAGGCAGGCAGGGTTACAGGCAGATAAAACAGGGCATGAACAAACAACACAAGAGACAGAGCCACAAAAGCTACAAAGATGCAACAAGGACAGAACAGGAATGACAAACATTTATACACTTGCTAACGAGGGGGGCGGGCGTACAAGCAAGTGATACAAATCAGAGCAGCACACAGACACACAGGCAGGCAGAGTGGTTAACATAAACCAAGTATGAGTCAAACATCAGACAAACAGAATAAACCATGCAAACAGACAAACACCGATCAACAATAAGAAAGGGATCAAAACAGGAAAAAGGACACTGAACAGACAGACCATGAAACTAAAATAGAACAGATCAGAATAATGAAAATACCAAAATAACCCTGAATAAAAAGCAGACACAGACCATGAACGTACAATAAGAGGCAGAGGTAACCAACTAAACTGAACTAGATAGAATAGGGAACAGAAAACCAGCAGAACGAAAATGAGGATGCACTCCGCCTGTCCCCATCAAGATGGTATGGAGTACAGCTAGAGTTAATGCTACACACTATCTGTCAGTTTAAGATGTGTATATGTTAGTAAAGGAATAGATAAAGAGAAAAAGGCACACAAAGCATGGTATACAGATATAATGTAACTACAACAGATATTGGCTTAACGTAAGGTGTCGGGCCCAGCAGCATGGCAGAAATACAAAACTGACACATACTAGGCACAAAAGCTCACAGCAATAGACATGTTTTATTTCCCACAGAAATCACAACAATAAAACTTCAGGTTACAATAACACAGTTATGAACCTATTTCTGCTCAGAGACAAGCCTCTTACTTAAAATTGGTCTTGGTAACGATGTAATGAGTCAGCCTGTTTAGAGTCCTTTCTGACCAGGATCCTGACGACGCTGTCGGTGATCCTCAGAGCAATCCGTATCTTCCTTCTGCGGGTATGAGATCGTTATGTTGTGTAGAACAATCTCCTTCGGGATCCCAAAATGTGTTGGCAAACACAAAGAGAAAGCTTGTCCAGCAAGTTGAGACTTTCACCTGGGGAAAGAAAGTACAGTGCTGAAATGGGATTAGGGTTACCTCCTGAAGCAATGGTAGTTTAAGAGGAAATGGGTTCATTGACATCATGGCTACGCCACAGGGGGATCCTGTGCTCCTGGGGGGCTTTGACCAATACAATTACAGGATTTGCATTCCACTCAGGTGTGATTTAATGAATTGGAGAACTTTTGTTGTTGTTTCCATTTCAAAGCTTTTGGCTTCACATGCAGGCTGCTTCTTTGTATCCCATTAAGTGAGGTCCCAACAACAGCTTCACAGCGAGTGACTCACACGCACGGCCAGACCAGTAACCACAACAAAGAACAGAGAAGCTTGGATGACAACATACAAAGGGAGTGTGACATCATTCATACAGTTGTCTTCTGCTGTATTAATATTCAGGATCTCATATACACAAGCTTTAGGATGGTAAAAACCTTTCATGCTACATAAGATATAGCTTGTATAATGTTCTGTTTTCCTTTGTGCACTACTGTGTTCCTCAGCAACTAACCCAGTCCATCAGTCAGCACTAAATGTGTTGGTAGGGTTGCCAGTTTTCACTAGTGGAAATACAGAATGGCTACAGATGGATAGTGGCGCCAGGGTTGGTTTGTTGAGGCGTGTAGTTTAGTAATAGTAACTCGTATTTGAGTGTGTGGGGACCTGACTAAATCCACATATTCACAGTTGCTTAGGAGTATCTCTGGATTGCCTGCAGCTACAGACATCTCTGACACTGCTCATTCTATGTTATATGTGATTGTTTGTGATTAAACAAGCATATACTGTGTAACCTGTCTACAGCCCCTATACGTCGAGGGGCCCTGAGTTCTTGGTTTCCAACTACGTAGTAGTTATGAATATTGCTAGTTGTATTGCAGAAGTAACTTAAGAAACTTAAGCTGATGATACACAGGGCAACTTTTTGAGCAATGTTGCTGGGCAGTCTTGCTAGAGGCAAGTCCGACTATGTTTTGAACGGATAGCGGCGGGGCGGGGCGGGTGGTGGAGTGGTGGGGGAAGGGGATTACGGTAGTAATCTTTACTCATTACCACTGACGGCAACGTTGCCCAGCACGATTGCTCTAAAAGTTGCTCCGTGTATCATCAGCTTTAAGGTGGCATGTCAGGAATCACTCTAAACCTTGATATAATCAGGGTTGGAAAGGTTACTTTAAAAATGTAATCCGATACAATTACTAATTACATGTTTAAAAATGTAATCAGTAATGTAATCCAAGTACCACAAAATAAAAGTAATGTAATCTGATTACTTTTAGTTATTTTTGGATTACTTCAATGCTAAATAGGCAAATGAAGACAAGAGAAGTATCAATGATGTGTTTTCTGCTCAGTGTATTTTTAGAGAAACATAGAATAACAAAATCTCCTATTCCCAAAATCCATATTTAAATGTTTTTATATGATATACTTTGTACTGTCACCACTAGGGCAGTATCTGGCCCATCAATGACAAAACATTGTTTTGTAGGTATCCTTGATGATATTTAAGTTTGTCATTTGGAAAACCATTTTACAATTTTGATTACTCATTCTGCACTTGTATTAATTTAGCATCCAATGAAAACAATATGAAGCTGCTGAAGCATAGTGTTTCTGGAGCTGGGCCCCACTGATTACTGTACAAAAACACAACTTTCTTCACTGATTCTGATGAAACTGGATCATATTTGATGGAAAAATATCAGAAATATGGAGAAAATATTTTTCTAGTTTTCTCTCTGATGTCCCCCGGCTGCTCTGCTTCAACTCTGTGATTCACAGAGTTTCCTGATGGGCAGGCTTTACTTGTTGCTGAAGTTAGTGAACAAGCTAACTAGCTGCTGTTATTAGCTCAGTTAGCTGTGCAACTACTGGTCAAATTAGCTTACTCTGCCCGTATTGGGAGATCGGAGCACCAGGGGAGTGTTAGTGTTTACCATAGACTATAACGTTATAAAGGTGTTTAACGTTAAGTTACACAGGGTGCAGTGCGTGATTGGGAACTGTAGCCGTACGAGCGGCAACTAAACCTCACTCAGCAGCCTCCAAGTAAACACAGCATGAACAGGACCGAACACACCCTCAACGACCAACAGGGAATCCAGTAACTTACTGAGATGATTTACACAGAGCTTCTGTGATAGCTTTACTTTTTGCTAAACTGCTAACTGTAGCCTATCTGCGGCTGGTTACATTGGTCGGTTAACCGTGCTGCTAGCGGTCCTATAAGCTCACTCAGTCCCGGTTTGCCAAGAGCCAAACCCGGCAAGAAAACCACATTCGTACTGTATTCCCAGTTGTCAAACTGGCCTCTGTCGGTCTCGTAGGCTGTGCTCGTTCCTGGTCCAGCTGCCGTGTTCACTCACTGGGAGCTGGAACCAGTTCGCACAGAGTCTGCATGATGGGGTGGGGGCGTAAACACACATTCGCCGCTACTGTGTCAATGTCTGCGACAAGTCCCTCCCTTGCTTTGGGTTTTTACCATAGACTGTATATAAAAAACATATATGGAGGCAAATAGCACAGCGAGTGTCATCAGTGTAATCTGATTACGTCTATTTTTTTCTGTACTGTAACAGAATACAGTTAAATTTATTCTGTATCCTGATTACGTAACACCGTTACATGCAATTCGTTACTCCCCAACCCTGGATATAATAACCACACCTGAAAAAAATTCTGGAATCCTCTGATAAATTAAAAGTAAACTTAAACAATTAAAGTGTTTCCACAAATTTTCCTCAAAAAAGGCATTTCACAGATTGAGTTTTGGACAATGCAGTAACATTCATTCAAAACAAAAAACAACAGCTACTTGATAGCACCTTTAACTTGAATCATCAGAGTGATTAATTACTGTGTACCTCACTCATGACATAAGCCGGCAGAATATCACAATGAGAAAAAATAAAATAAAAACGTTGCAGGCCTGTTTAGTTGCTGGGGAGTGTTTAACAGTCCTTCACTCCAACTGGAGCAGAAACAGTCAATAGGCAGTACCTTTTGGAGATGTGTGGTCCGACAGGGAAAAGTTACCAGTCCATGGGCCTTAAAAACTGGGCAGAAGAGCAAGGGGAGTAGCCAACAAGTCCGGGGTTATCCAGCGTTATCCAGTCTATCCGATGGCACACGCTGAGCTGGGTTAGCTCGTAGCAGCAATCAGCTAACTAGCCACTCACTCGCTTAACGAGTGGCACTTCACAGCTTACAATACAGCAGACCTCGGTTAGAGGCTGTTTTACTCACAAATACGTCTTCTTGTAGATTATCTAGCCGATAAAATACATCTACTTAAGATCACTTTACACATACACACCCCAAAACTCCTGACATTTTAACCTACAGTGAAGTTATTTATTTGTTTTCCACAAACTATTTATACACGTTTCAACTGGGCTACAACTGTACATATCCGCCACCCTTAATATCTCCAGCCACCCTCTTGCCACCCCATTATTATTTCTAGATCCACCCGTGCTCTGCAGATATTTGAACATCATTCATGCAGTGGCATTCACCACTTTCAATAGAATTATGAAATACTAAAATGTGGCAAGGCTCCACAAGAAAAGGCAGAAAATACAGTGTTTGCAAGAACAAGATGAGAAGAGCTACATATCTGCAAGTATTTGGAAGAAAAGCAAGACAAGCCCTCACATCTACTGCTGTCTAAAACAACAAGGATAATTTTTGTTGCAAAGAATGCCTAATTATCTTTCTATTCAGAACCCAACCTTTTCCCTTTCATTTTATTACTCCTTTGAAAATGAAGTCTCTTATGTCTTAAAATAACCTGGACCTAAGAACTAAGCTTTATCTCTCCTTCTAACATGGACTCCAGCTGCGCTGCTGAAAGGATTAGCATAGTGTGTTAATATAATGTTCAGTCACTGGCTGCATGTGTCAGTGCTCCACCTCTTGCCTTCATATCGCTTCAAAGCTTTGCTTAGCATTTATGCTGAGATGTTAGAATCACATACACTTCTTTGCTGCATTGAAACCAACTTTATCTGTCCAGTAAATATCAGGTTATTGATCTGAAGGAGAGCTGAAATGAAGGGTAGTAAGGGGAGTACTTGCTGTTTGGCACTTTAGGACCAGATGGGATTATAAGCACAAACTGAAAAGACAGCAAAAGCATCTGAACTTTTAAACTACATGTGGGTATAAAGCTTCGGACAGTCTCCGTCAGTGAGTTCACCTTCTAATGGTAAGCAGGTCATATAGTATGAAAACAATTAGACACAGAGCAGATATCTGGCATTTTACTGTGTAACATATCGGCTGTGTTCGAAACGGGCTAAACTGCTGTCTCAGAAGGCGTCTAACAGGACAGCGAGGCATCGAGTGCTGTTCGAAACTGCTCGAACGATCTCTTTCTGTCTCCTGAGATGCCTTCAAGCAGCCCCAGTAACGGCCAGTTTTGAAGGCAGCATCAATGATGACTTGATGCTGACTATTACCCACAAAGGAGCGCGTCTGCAGCCGCCGGAGCTTTCGAAAACTGGTCAAGATGGCGGACAAACGAGCCAAATTTGTACACAAATATACGTTTTTAGAGATTTTTAGTAGTTTTCTCGCTTCGATTTTTGAAAATCTAGCAAGAATTAAACACTGAATTAGCCGTGACTGTAACCAACCAAGTTTGTTCAGTATGATTTCTGAGGCGTCTGTTAGCCGTTTGGCTTTTCAATAGCTAGTTAGCTTATGCTAAGGCTAGCGTCATGCAAGACGGCGTGCTGACGTCACACGTTGCCGTAAGTGCTGCCCTAGAAGGCTGTTCGAAACCAATGTAAACAGAGCTGCCTTCACTTGAAAGTGATGCCTTCTGAGGAAGCTGTCTATTACGGTATCAAGGCAGCAAGGCAACTGCCTTCCGTCTCGAACACAGCCAACATTATTTTCAGTTACAAATAGTTACAAAAGAGTTTAGAATGTTTTGTTTGTTTGTTTTAAAAGTGAACCACAGCATCACCTGACGATTGAGACAAAGGACAATGATATTAAGGATTAACACTGTTCCTGTAAAGCTGGGTAGGTCTGGGTAGGTCTCTGTTCAGTATTATAATAAAGCGAGGCCTATATAAAAGCGAGGCCTATATAATGTTACATTCAGTGAAAAGTTAGCTAGCGTTAGCTAACTAAGATTACATTAGGAACAATCCACAGCATACATTTTTCTGGATTTATTTTAGGTTTTGGTAAGGGAATAAATCATACTTCTCCTTTAAACCTCTCTGCTTAGCTATTGTCACTATTAAAAGTGCCTGGGGAACAGTGTTTGACCACATCTTGAAAAAACGTTGGCAAAAAGCTAGAAAACGACTCATTTTGCATACGAGTCAATGGAGCACCTCCTTGAAAGTGTCTGACCTCATTTCCTAGACTGCGCTGTGATTTGCCTGCTTGTGTATTCGGGGCGTGGCTTAGAGAAGGGGGAATTAAGCAGAGGGAAATTCCAGTTCTTCTACAGGTAAAGAATTTCATTGTGTTGTGAACAACAAACTCTCAGGTTAAAAAATTAAATAAATAAAAAGGAAAAACAGAGCAGCTCGTCCTGTAAGTCTGTGTTCAGGAAACAGAAGATCAACATTGGAAAAAGTTTAGCAAAGTTACACACTTCCTTACAGCTACTGAACGTAGCTTGGAATGGCACAAAGCGGTGGGCTCTGGGTGTATTTATGCCCTGGGGAGCATTGTGAGTGTGCTCCCACAACTGTCTTGTAGTCTTGTGAGGTGCAGCCAATGGCAACTCTGGTTTAAGGTCTGACCAGAGATTTTCACATATAGTGCTGTGTCTCAATTCGTGCACTTCCATACTTACTCTTACTATTTTGAGGGCATAAGTATGTTCACACTGAGAAGTATGGCAAAATGCAGTATCTGGATAGTGCGCTCAAAAAGTTGAGTATGGAATGCTGGACACTTCTCACCCTCAATGGCCGCCATTTTAGCTACGTAGCGGAAGGATGTGGGACCAACAACACGGGAGAAGTGGAAAGCAGCAGAGAGAGAGGCCAACAACAGAACGTCTTTTACAAGTTTCGTATACTATTTCATTACTAAATCCACTTCTGAGAAGTTTTGAGGAAAGTTTAGAAATCAACTGTGCAGATGTCGTATATTGGGAGTTTTACGAAAATTGATGACGAATGAAAACTGTGCTCAAACTAAAAAGCCAGCCTGCCAATCACGCTCACAGAACCCTCTGGTCCTACGGTAACACTCCAGCAACAATAGCAGAGGAAACCAAAGCTGTAAGATAGTTTAAATGTTCATACCGCTTTTATTCTGTCATTACATTTTGAGTAATTTAAATCAAATCAAGAGACATCTGGCTCGTGATGTACAGAACATTCTTGGCTTGTGAAACTTAATTGGCTTGTGAAAATAAATAAACAACAGAAATAGTATAAGGGGACTGACATTACTTTATTATTAGTAGTAGTATTGTTATTACACACATAGACATTGTTAGTGTACAGTAGTGGTTACATAGTGCTTGTAAATTAAAACTCGGTAATAAACCTGATTCTGGGCATTTTATTTTGAGTGATATAGCCTGGCAGTTATTTTGGAGCTCTGCAGGTGGGCTCTGTGCTGTGATCACTTTTCTAAAAAATTTAGCTAAGTGTTACCTTTTACCAAAGCTGTGCTCTTTAGGGAATTCGTCTTCCAAATTTGTCATTGCATTTGGACATGAGGATTTTAAATTTTACGATTCTAAACCCCCATGCTTTTGCAATGCAACAATGTTACTCACTCCCTTTTGCTGCTCAGATTTTTCCAGCTGTCCAGAGACTAAGAGCGAAACAGCCTGCCCCCTCGCGTTATTAACCTATCACAACATCACTGGTCAACTGGTAAGAAACAAGGTGGAATGAGTGAGAGCAGAAACGGCACTGTAATTGCATCTCAGAATGGCAAATTGTGACTTTGCATATTCTCACAGTCATCCACAGGAAATGAATGGGATTTAAAAAATCTGAGCACATGCGGGGAAGACAGGAGGCACACACACCCTCTCACTCACATTTACACACACACTGTACTCACGGGGAGCACTGTTACTGCAGGGGCCTGTCAAGCACGGGGACTGTGGTTTATCCATTGAGCACTTTGTTTTGGCGAGATCCGTCTTGGGTAATAGTAGCATGTGTTCAATCTATTTCTCCTCAAACATCTGTCTAAGGAGGTATGATATATGAAGCTGTTTGCCAAGGCTGAGCTAAGAAGAAAGGAGCCCTGCATCACTTAGCATCCCATTGCCAGACACAGCCCTGCCATTACACCTCCCAGAAGTATCAGGCACACCCTAGCTTGAGTAATTTTGCCATCTGTTGACAATGTTTACACGGCGGGTGATTTGTCATCACAAACAGCAGGGCAAAAATTAACAAGCTTATTTATGATTTGAGTTGCATTTGTACATTGGAAATACCAATGCCAGAATTGCAGGTATGGGTGAGGTGGCAGTGGAGATGCATTATATCGCTCTAAACTGTGTTGTGTAGGCGAGTATCTAATACCTGTAAATAATAGCTATATTTCCAAGCCATCAAAAAAATATGACACTATTGATGTGAGATATTAGGTTGAAGAATTGAGATAGACTTTTCCTTCAGCGAAGCTCAGTGCACAGAATTAAAGTCCTGGAAGCACAGTGCTATTTGCACTTTCTCCAAGAATGTAGCTTCGAAAAGGTCAGACAACAAATTGAAATCTTGGCCCAATATTAAATGTAGAGTGAGAGCTGAAGTGTGGAATGACTATGAAAAAACTGAGAGGCAGAAGAATAGGGAGAAAAAAAAGAAAGAAATCATGCACAGTATGT
Source organism: Micropterus dolomieu (assembly GCF_021292245.1). NCBI lineage: Eukaryota > Metazoa > Chordata > Actinopteri > Centrarchiformes > Centrarchidae > Micropterus > Micropterus dolomieu. The sequence goes on from NC_060150.1 coordinate 20,674,656, forward strand.
CTCAGTGGGCATTTGAAAATCCTTGCAATGCTGGAAAGTGTCTTCTAAGTTATGGGATCGCTCTCAAATGGTACATTCCTGAAGGGAAAGAATCTCATTTTGTATGTATAACTTTGAAAAGGTCACAAGAAGAGCAGGCAGGCATGAGAGAATTTGTGAACCATCAAGAGACAGGAGGTCTGGAGAGAAGATCAGAAAGAGAAGCTGTTCCAATGCCCTGATATTCTATTAACACCTAAAGGGCCTGGAGACACGGTTATATTGTGTGTCAGTGTGGGCATATGTATTTGCTTCTATACTTGCATACACACATATACAGTATTTATCTGTCATGCATGAGGAAGAGAATCACAATGGGAAACAAATTGTTGTTATGCCTTACAGGTGCAGCTTTCTCAGATCGCACTTAATGTGAAATTTTAGAATGATGATGATGATGGGATAAATAGTGTTTCACAAAACAGGCGGTCTTTATTTTATATGTATCTATACTGTAAAATGTATTTGCAAATGATTGTTGAAATGTTTAATCCTTTTCAAAACAGCATGATGAAAAAGTATACTATTTAAAGACTGCACTCATCGTTACATATAAACAGTGGCTCAAACCACTGAGTCATGTCAAACATGTCACTCTCAGTGATGACCCTACAAACATTCAGCCCAGTGAATGTGTAAATGGCGCTCTGATTGCTGCCGTGTTCCTTATAAAAACTTGGTGACAATATGTCAGTGTTGTTTTAACAGCTTGGTCCGGCTTGGTTCAAAACATGAATTAATGCTTTAAAAAAGGAGTGTAATTTATCAACCATCTGCCATCATGCTGTCACACATTAACGTGATTCCTCGCAGTTTACATTTCAGCAATGGGAGTGCAGTGAAATGCTAGGGAAGCACATGGTAGCAATTTAATATGTTTCTTAGGATTGATCTCTTGTCTGCCCTAAAAAAAAAAAAAAAAGAACAATATGCCTTTGTGGGGTTGCAGTTGTAACCAGAAACCTTGGTTGGTGGACGTATCTGTCTACAGGATGAAATTCATATATATATACACACACACACACACACACACAAAATTATCATTACAGTGGACATCGCAATGTCGCTGGTTTCTGACATATATTTGTTCTATTTTATTTAAACTCAAACTTTTGTTACATTACTGAGGAACTATACTCTGTGTCCACTGACTGAGATGAAGACCGTCTGTGATATTGAGTAGCTAGGTCTCTCTTCTGTATTCCTTTTTTCTTTTCTCAGTTTTCTCTGTATTCTGTTTCATGCAATAGAATGATTTTGAAAATCCCTGCAGCAGTAATCGTTTTTCTTTGTGTAGAGGCCCTCCATAATCATATGTCAGCTTCCACGCAGGAATTAATGCAGAATGTCAACAAGAGTGTTTGTCAGTTGAACGTCCTGTTAAAATGCACAAACACAAATAAATCTCAAAGAAATTATGTCTATTTTTTTTTTCTTTTTGATCAAATTTGTATGAGGAAAAAATCTCTCTTGACCTCAGTAAAGGACTTCATCTTAGCCTAAATGAAACGTAAGTGGTTCCTAAGACAACCACTGTATTATATAACACATTATATACGTATACATATTGTATATGTATCTAAATATGAGATTTTCTAATTTAGCAAAGAAAAGCACATATTTAACAAACATCAACCGCTTACAATTTCACAACATGTAAGCTAAATAATACGTTTGACCACATAAACAAAACCAATCCATATGCTAAATGAACATCTTTACATAGAAATCCACTTTGATGCCTGAATTTATTGAGTGGAAATTGTTAATTTGTCTATAGAACATAGAAAAGATATAAATTCAGGTATGATGTGGGTATGATGCAAATTAGCGACAACAGACATAAACGAGAAACCAGTGCTCGCAAAACGTTCCCAGGTACGTATCGAATATGCACAAACAGGCATTTGGGGAATACAAACGCTGCAGTCTGAAAGGAAGAGGTGTGTTGTTTTGCGTGGTGCTGTTGTAGGGATTGATTGGATGATCACGATGGTGACGATGTCTTTAAGGTCTGGATAAATATATTCACCATTAACATGAACTAGTCAAACATGCATTCAAATACTGTACAGCGCTGCTGTATCCATGGTTTTCTGACTGCACAGACATTGATTTTTTATGGCTTGGAAAGCAGAATGAGTTTCTTGCACAATAAGCTTAGAGGCATTAGTTACAGTTTGGCTGTCATCTGGTCTCCGATGCAAGATGAACCACGTTTCTTGTTTTGAATACTCATCTACAGAAAGGTAT
>NC_060150.1:20677047-20689949 GCF_021292245.1 Micropterus dolomieu
GGAGTATCCCTTTGATGTGGTAATAAAACAAAGAATAAGGTCAGTTGCCACAGAAACATGTGTGGGGGGCCAGTTTTGATAGGCTGTTCAGGGAGATGCCAATGGCTGGTTCGTGTCCCTTTGTCAGTTTAACAGTCAGGCCCCGCGTTATCAGCTTCGGAATCAAAAAGGTGCCAGTTTTATGGTCGGGATAGCACTTAGAGAAAGCAAATTTGACCCCTCCCCTTCTTCTCTGGGGAGGAGAAAGGAATTTAGAGTAGCTCCAAATTTATTCAATATAAAATGCACAAATCCACACCGTTGTTCACTACAATGTTCATGGTCAGGTTATCTTTGGCTGGATTAAAACGTTTGTTTTCGGACGGATCTTATATCTCCGAGGATAATGATGATGGCTCACAAGCCCTCCCAAGGCTAAAACTGAACAATTTCACATGACAACCTTTGCCCTACCGTTATATGATGATCACGGGTGAATGATAATATGATTTGTGAGCCAATATCACAGTGAGTATTTTATTTTGTGTTTGTGGACGGATGGGGCCCCCGTTTTTTATAGATTTTTTAAAATTATTATTTTTTATTGTAATTTATTTATTTTTTCTCTTTGGGTCCGCTCGTCTATGTTCAAGGGTGGGTAATAATATTACTCAGGTGGTGTCATTTGAGTTCGGAGCTGTAGGAGAGGTTAATCGAGTTAGTGTCTGGTTATGGAGAAGGTTAAGGTACTCCCCTGGTTATCGCATTTGTATAAAAAAATGGATTAGCTATTTCTGCTTTCTTTTTTTATTCAGCTCCCAATGTATCTCACTTTATACTGCATAATGTGTGGTTGTTTTGTATTCTATATGTAAAATATTAATAAACTTAAAATAAATAAATAAAAATAAAAAAGTGTCTTACACATCTACAAAACTCTGTACACATTTAGAAATATCACATTATACACCGAAACACACGTGTACACAGGAAGAACATGCAAACTCCACACAGAAGCCCATGGCTGGATTCAAACTTGCCTCACGAATTGAAATTAATTAATTAATTATTAGGATGTGATACTCACTCACACAAAGACAACACGTCTTGTTAATTAATAAATGTTTTTACTTCATCAACTAACGTTAGTTCGCTAGTGTGAATAAATCATTTCAGTGCACAACTCACCGTTTTTGCAACACTGATGGCATCGCTCCTCAGCTCCAGACTTCTGATACCATTGCCTCGGTGAAACGGCTGTCAGTAAAATGCATGTTGCAGACATGGACTGTAGCCTATATAAAAAGGTTGCAGGTGAAAGTGCGACGCGTTTTCTGTCATCTGTCCTCCAACCCAAGACGTCCAACCACTGATTACAGACACCGCATGCCATAATGAAGATTAATAACAAAATAAAATGAAGACCCTCTCTTATGCTAGCTAACTACACCTGGCTAACTACAACTTAGCTAACTAAACTAGAAAGACTTACCAACAATCAGACACACAGAGCACCATTACCTACTCTAAGTTCTAAGTAAATTACATGATAAATTGGTTAGCTAGCTCACAACGATGTTTATCGGTTTGATGCTCTGACGTAACAAGGTGTGACGGCGTGACAGTTTTTTTAACGAGACATGACAATGATGGCTTGGAGAATGACGTATGAGTTATGGAATTACTATAGTCATACGCCACCACCCCATCTTTGCAACTAAGCAATTTTTGCAACTTTGAGCACAAAATTATTTGTCAAAAAATATTTGGCAAACTATGTGGGTAATCAACATTGTAAGGAAATGACTCAGAAAAATATGAAATATCATAGAAATGTCAAAATACACTGGAGGGGGGCTTTAAAATATTTGCAGCAATCAGCTTCAAGATTTTTTTCTTTATCTTTGCACCTTTTCGCTTTTTCTGTCCTTTATCCGTATCTTTTTTATTTTTAATTCAAACTCTGCTCTTTCTGTCTTGATTGACTGACTGAAGGCAGTATCACTTCCTGAACCTAATTTACAGTATAGGTAGCCTATTGTCAATTTTGGGACCGTGTAACCCCCAAACAAATTCAATTCCATCATCAAGTTGGCCGAAGCTGTGTGTACAATTGGAGGCATCAGAGTTCGTAGTTAGCATAGCAACATCTTTCTCCCTCTGCATGCTCTGAGAGACATTTACATTTAGGGCATTTAGCAGACACTTTTGTCCGAAGCGACTTGCAATACTTCCATTGCCTGAACACGACGAGTTGAGGAGGCAGCCAGTGGCTAACTTTCAAGGTGAGCTGTAGGCTGACCACCCAATCAGAAGTCAGAGCAAATGTACAAATCATATTCTCTATTCTAAAGCGAACATGCACAGCACAGACCTCAGCAAAAATTACATCATTTTTATGTTTTTCAGTGAATAAGAATTGCAAATATGATTATGATTCCAGCTAGCTAGTCTAGCCAGAACTGCACTGTATTTGTTTAGGTTACATTGTTTCAGTTAGCTACTAGCTAACGTTATATAAGTTACCATACAATCAAAGTCCTTAACCAGGATGCTGTCACTTGTCATATCTTACAACACTTAACATAGTGTAATAAATGTCTATGTAGAGCACCCTGTTTAAGGTCTTTGATAGTATGGTAACATCAGAAGCAGAGCAAGCCCACAAATTTAGGGTCCTGAGAGTTGCATACAAGCATCCTTTTATACTCAAAAAGAAATGTATACAAAAGTGTGTGCTAGATATTATACATGGAAGAAATAAACGTGCACAATTACTCAGTGTGTCACATTAACTGTTATGGGGGCTGTCAAGCTCAGACACAAGCATCAGATATATGGGCCCAAATGCAGAGACCTAGACAGAGCAGGAATTGTTTCTCAACATTTATTAAGAAATGATACACTTACAATCAAAGCAAAGTGGGCAGTCCATAGTCAAAATCCAACAAAAAGCGATAGTCCAAAAAGAAAAGGGCAGGAGAACTAAAGAACTAAAATATGAATTTCAAAATATCACAGGGTAATCCAGAAACAGGGCAGACACTTAATAACATGAACGAACCAACCAACAAGAACAAAGGGAACACACAAACCCATATAGGGAAACAGAGGGAGCCGGGTAATTGAACACAGTTTTTTATTTGCGGAATTTGTTTATTTGCATATATGTGTATAATATTGACCCATCTCCATAGTGTTTGGAGGCAGAAGAAGGCAGTCTTTCTGACTATGCCACCAAACCACCCAGTGTTTTGTGAAAGTCAAATTTAAAATATGTAATTATTGAATTTGTTTTAATTAAAGTCAGATATTTTAAAATAAATGTAATTGTTATTGAAATGCGTCACAAAAATGTTATTTTATTTTAAACAAATTTTACTGTGATTCAGTGTAGCCTTGTATTTATTCATTATGTTAAAATGATAATGGAAATTATCAATCTGATTGTCATCAATCATAGCTGAGAGTAAGGCAGAGGAGTTGGCGTCTGCCCATCCCTCATCTTGTCCTGTAGATGGACAACTGCATAGCACAAAAGAAGAACAGGTGCCTCCCGACGACGCTTGCTAATGTGGGGAACCACAACTCCGATTCACCTGAAGACATCACACACAGATATTGTTTCCCAACCGAGATTAATTAAGTAATTTTTCTTCTTAAGGGACCAACAGTGGTGACGGTAACAACAATGAGGCAAATAAAGGAGATGTAAAGTGTAACAAAGGAAAATGATTATCTAGCTATTTGAATAAATAAAAAAGTGAATTGAAATCGTATTAACACTAAAATGTGACATTACTAAAATATGCAATCTAACATTCTCAACATGCCCAAATCCATAATTAGAGTTGTTAGTTATTACACTTTAAAGCCAGTTGTCTCAGTTGTACCGTCTTACTGCAGTAAAGGTTTAGTGAGGTCTCAGGTCATATAGGTTATGCTGACCAATGGTCCATTTGAAGAGTTTATACATAGGTGTAAATACCTGGAGGATTGTGGGAGACTGAGTCCAGTGGCTCACATTTCACAATACCATTTCAGTTTAGGTCTCACAAATGTATAAATTCCTCTTTGGAGTTTATACATTTGCTTACTCCTTAACCCTGTAAACAGGAGCAAGATTTTGCGAATTGTGGCAGATGTTCACCTCCCAAAATGTTTGGCAGAAGTAACACTTGTCACCATGTCACACCACCTAATATAAGACACATTTGGCAGGTGCTGATGTTCATTTTAAGCTTGACATATCATGAATTTATTGCACAAAATGATGGTCATATGAAAAATACAATGATATAATTTGGTGCAAATGCTACGTTGAAATTGTTGCCCACTCGTGGTGGCTTTGAATGACTATCAGTGCCTCCCCAGATGTCTCAGCAGCATACATCTCATCTCTACTTGTCTTATTTCTGCTGAGAGTCACATGGGATGTTATATAACTTATTTACAATCTGATGTCTCTTGCTTTTTCCTGATAAACATACCATAAACTGCATACAAAACATACTACCTACTCTTACACCATAACACATGAAAAATTATAATAAAGGGGAAACATACTGGATAATGCATGTTCATGCTGGTTGTGTTCTATTCCAGGTTTTTAAGCGTATGCGTGTAGGACAAGGGTCAAGTGCGCCCACTGGCATTAAAATGCAGCAGTGGAACAGCTGGAAGCAGAATAACTGTTCACAGTGCAGCATAGACACCAGACGATGCCTTATAAAGTCCCTCAGTCGGTTTGTTTTACAAACATGAAGCTACAGTGAAGTAAAATGACTTCAACTCGTAAGTCATGCAGCAGGTTAACTGGCAACTTCAAACTGCCCATTGGTGTGGCTGTGAGCACGACTGGTTGTCTGACATCACCTTTTTCTAACTGAGCCCTGCCTGCTTTAAAGCAGTGAGAAGAACACAGGCAAAACAACAAATACAAAAATGTGTGATGTAATATAACATAAACTAAACTCATAGTAACGAGGTGGTTAAGGAGATGTGTTTTCTGGGCCTTCAAAGCATGTGGACCCTTGCAGAATGCAGATTCAGACAAAAACTTTAGCACGTCAGCCACAGATCAGCATCATCAACAATAAATCTTTAAAATTTCAGATATTGTTGTAGCCTGGATTAGCCCTAAATGAAACAGAATCAAGATGATTTAATCTACTAATTCAATTAAGGCCAAGGAGCCAAACAGTCAGTAATCCACTTCTGTAAGCCAGTGTCTGTCACGCTTCAGATAAGGGCAGGCAGAACAGGCAGGCGAGGGAAGCTGATGGGATCAAGGCGGAGAAGCAGGCGGGCAACAGGCAGGAGAGTTAGATTCAGGCGATCCGGCGAGGACAGGATGTCGGGCCGCCACTTAAATGGGGCAGGAACCCGTGTGAGTGCAAATCATGTGCAGGTGTGTGTAATCAGCTCCCCTCGCAGCCGAAATGCCTCCCGGCACCCTGCAGGTGAGGGAGAGAAAGGGAAAAGAGCCCAAAACCAAAACTGCAGCCACACCCAGGGAACAACAAAAACAAAGCAGTCTCACACTCACACCCCACACGTCATGGTTAGGTCGCAGCGGGGGGGGGGCGCGTGACAGTACCCCCTCCCCGACGAGCGCCTCCAGGCGCTCCAGGCTGATCAGGGTGAGAGCGAAAAAAGTCGGAGCCGGGTGGCGTCAAGGATCTGGTGCCGGGGAATCCAGCTCCGCTCTTCAGGACCGTACCCCTCCCAGTCCACCAGAAACTGAATTCCGGCGCCGGGAACCCAAGATCCTCCGCGCGGTGTAGGTGGGCTCGTTGTCAATGATCCTGGGAGGAGGAGGTGGACGTGGAGGAGGAGGGAGCAGCAGCGGGTTGGTGAGTACAGGCTTGATCCGGGAAACATGAAAAGATGGGTGAATCCGGAGGGAACGGGGCAATTTGAGTGTGACCACTGCAGGGTTGGTAACCTTTTCAATAACAAATGGGCCAATGAACCGGGGCGACAGTCTTAGAGTCAGTTTTAAGGGGTATGTCCTTGGTTGACAGCCAAACCTTGTCACCTGGAGATAATTCAGGGGCAGCGGTGCGTCGGCGATTGGCCTGTCCGTGGAAGCGATCTGAGGCTCTGAGGAGGGCTGAACGGGTGCGGTGCCAGGTTTGGTGACAACGGCGGATGTGAAACTGGACGGAGGGCACGGAGATCTCCTTTTCCTGAGACGGGAAGAGCGGAGGTTGGTATCCATAGACGCACTGAAACGGTGACAATCCTGTGGCTGATGATGGCAGCGTATTGTGAGCGTATTCTATCCAAGGTAGCTGCGAGGCCCAGGTGGCGGGATTGGAGGAAGCCAGGCAACGCAGTGAGGTCTCCATCACTTGGTTGGCCCGTTCAGCTTGGCCGTTGGATTGGGGGTGAAAGCCGGAGGTCAGGGTGACGGAAGCCCCCAAGGCACGGCAGAAGGATCTCCAGACCGCAGAGGTGAACTGGGTTCCTCGATCAGAAACAATATCTGTGGGCAGACCATGAATTCAAAACACCTCCCTCAATAGTACTTCAGCGGTTTCTTTAGCAGAGGATAGCTTGGCCAGAGGGATGAAATGGGCAAACTTACTAAAACGATCAATGACAGTGAGGACCACAGTCTTACCCTCTGATGGGGATAACCCGCTAACAAAGTCTAGCGCCAAATTGGACCACGGTCGATGTGGGATGGGTAGCGGGTGCAGATAACCAGAAGAGGGCTGGTTGGAGTTCTTATTTTGGGCGCATACGGGACAAGCGGAGACGAAGCTCTTAGTGTCAGCTTCCATGGTCAGCCACCAGAATCTTCGACGGAGAAAGGAGAGAGACCGGGCAACACCAGGTTGGCAGGTTAGTTTAGAGGCATGAACCCATAGTAATACTGAGGATCTCACCGGCTCGGGTACTTAGAGGAGTCCTGCCGGGCAGTTACTGGGGCTGGGGTGACTCGAGAGCTGCCTTGACCTGCCGCTGCACCTGCCAGGTTACTGCCCCAACTATACAGGAAGTGGGCTCAATGGTATCCGGGGTGGTCTTGTCGGTCCCTGTGCTACAGAAGGCTCGGGAAAGGGCGTCAGGCTTGGTGTTCTTGGACCCAGGCCTGTAAATAAGCACAAAATTGAAACGACCAAAAAACAATGCCCACCTGGCTTGCCTGGGGTTCAGACGCTTGGCGGACTGGATGTATTCCAAATTCTTGTGATCAGTCCAAATGAGGAATGGATGCTCCACCCCCTCCAGCCAGTGCCTCCACTCTTCCAATGTCAGTTTGACTGCAAGTAGCTCCCGGTTTCTGACGTCGTAATTACGCTGTGCAGGGGACAAACGGCGGGACAGATAGGCACAGGGGTGTAGCTTACCATCAAGGGCGGAGCGTTGAGAGAGTATGGCCCCCACTCTGACGTCGGAGGCATCCACCTCAACAATGAACTGCCTGGATGTGTCCAGCTGAGCGAGAACCGGTGCAGACGTGAAACATTGCTTAAGCTCCCTGAAGGCTGCCTCTGCCTCAGGGGGCCGTGCAAACGGCTTAACTGTGGAGGTCAGATGGGTTAGAGGTGCTGCGACTTTGCTGAAGTTCCTGATAAAGCATCTGTAAAAATTAGCAAAGTCCAAAAACTGTTGCAACTGCTTGCGATTGACAGGCCGAGGCCACTCCAAAACAGCTCTCACCTTAGCTGGATCCATCCTCACTTGTCCCTCTGCAATGATGTAACCCAGAAAGGACACAGTGTTGGAATGGAACTCACATTTCTCGGCCTTTACAAACAGCTTGTTCTCCAACAACCTCTGCATGACCAAGCGGACATGCTGGACATGATCTGACAGACTGTGGGAGAAAATGAGTATGTCATCCAGGTAAACAAAGACGAACCTGCCCAACATATCCCTGAGGACGTCATTGACAAGACATTGGAAAGCTGCCGGGCGTTAGTCAGTCCAAAAGGCATAACTAGGTATTCAAAGTGCCCCATAGGTGTGTTAAAGGCAGTCTTCCACTCATCCCCCTCCTTAATTCTCACCAGCGTTCCGCAGATCCAACTTAGAGAACACACGTGCCCCCTGCAGAGAGTCGAAGGCAGAGGACATGAGGGGCAGGGGATACTTGTTCTTAACTGTGATATTATTAAGCCCCCTATAGTCGATACATGGACACAGGGTCTTGTCCTTTTTGGCCACAAAAAAGAAGCCAGCGCCCAAAGGGTATGAGGAAGGGCGGATAATACCTGCAGCAAGTCTCCATAGCTTCTCTCTCGGGCTTAGAAATACTGTACAGGCGACCAGTGGGCAGGTTGGAACCAGGCAACAAGTCAATGGCGCAGTCATATGGCCTGTGAGGGGGAAGTGAAAGTGGCAGTTGTTTACTGGCTTCCTTGAGGTCATGATAAACTGCGGGGACGCGGGATAAATCTGGGGGCTCGGGGCAGGAAGGCGGGGCTGGCTTAGACTGAGGACAGGCTGATTTCAAACAGTGGGAATAACAAAAAGTGCTCCAACTAGTGATTTAAATATTGGCCCAGTCCATATTGGGGTTGTGTAAAGCTAGCCAGGAGTGACCGAGGATGACAGGAACAAAAGGGGAGTTCATAACAAAAAAACTCTGGCGAAGCGACATTAATCTCTTGGTGTCCTCCTTACCCCGGACAGGATGGTCAAAAAGCTTAAGCATCTCCTGGGTGAAGGCTGCGTAGGAAACAATGGCCGCAGATTGTCTCTCCCACACGGAGGTTGCCCACTCCAGAGCCTCGCCTCGTAGCAGGCTGATGGTGTATGCAATCTTAGCCACATCAGAGGTGTATGTCAAGGGCTGCTGAGCAAAAACAAGTCCACATTGCATCAAAAACGATCTACACTGTCCAAGATTGCAATCATACCTGTCAGGCGCCGGCACGAATGGCTCTCTGGCGGCCGCGGCGGCTGGAGCTGGTGGAGTAGATGTCGCAGGGGTCTGGGACACAGGGGGAAGGTGAGCCCGCAGTGTGGCTACGCTGGCTGTTAGTTGGTGCAAGTTCCTCGTAAGGTCCCGGAGTGCCTGGCTTTGCTGATTTAATTGAGCACCCTGAGCGGCAAGTGCATGTTGGACAGGCTCCAAGTCTGCTGGGTCCATCTGGCCGGATCGTACTGTCACATGTTAATACCAGTGCATTACATAGTTTATTATATCCCACTGTGTTACACAGAACTAACAACTAAAGTGCAGCACGTAACAGCTGTGTCACATAGTGTTGTCATTTGAGGCATGTCAACTGATGCCCATAGCAAACACCAGATATGCCAGACAGACAGCAGTAGTCAAGGTACGGAAGCTGGTGTATGAGCGTAGGTGTGGGCATTTGGGCATGCGTGTTACAGCGCCAGTGTGAGCCTTTTCAGTAAAGTCAGTATGGCACCACAGAAACGGCACGACCAAATTCAAGAAGAGTCTTCTTGGAAGCTTTGCAAACTTCAGTTCAAATCAGACCACTGACTTGTGTGATATCGGTTGTTTAAAGGATAAGGCTGGAGTTATTATACACGTTTGTTATTGTCAACAAATCCCATTAAAAGACCAAAATAAACAATGCATCAGTACTTTCTGACTTTCCTACCCTGCCTGTGGCTCTAAGCCCCGAACCCATTGGTTCATAAATCATAAAGACATAAATCTGCCTCACAAATACAAGGCTAATGTTTTCCTAAAACAACTCACTGTGGTTTTTAACTCATGTTACTCAAATAGGAAGAAATATTGCATTTGTTGGGGACTATTGTCAGTGGCAGATTAGAATAATTTGGTGCTCTAATGCAGTGGTTCCCAACTAAATCTAATTGGGATTTTCAATGCGATATGTCAACCAGTTGGGACAAGATAAACAGGTTTTTTTAGAAAAAGATTAGAAGTCCAGAAAACCACTACTCTAGCGAGTTTTGGGGCAAATGTGGAGCTCTGGCACAGAGGATGAAGAAACAGGCTGTGAGATACATACAGTACTTGGGAGATACAGCCACTGTTGGTTTAGGTCTTTGGTAAGATTAGTTGACAATTTGAAAATATAATCATACTTTAAATTTCATAACTATATTGCTCGTGGTTGTCTTGTGTACAAAGTTGAGGATCTGAATAATTTTTGTCCTATTGAAAGGACTTGCCAAAATATCAGGAAACCTAAATCATTAAAAATGATCCCCTAAGAACCATGAATATACATAGCAAACTTCTGACCAGTTGTTGAATCTTACTGTGAAAGTGATAGATACAGGGACGGATCCACCAGCCATTATCACAATTATGAAACAATTTTTTTAAACAAAGTCTTCAAAAAAAAATTTTCTCCAAAAACAGCATTACAGCAACTGTACAGTTCTTTTTAAGTGACTAAGTGCATAACTTATTAAGAGTGTTACCTTTTAACATTGACCTTCCTGATGCTGCCGTTTTGCTGAGATGCAGAAATCTGTGGAAAAACATAAAAATCAAGAGTTGTGAGGTCACGATGTACTCAAGGAAAAATAAAACAACATACTGTGAAATGATGTTGAAGTTTGGGAATGAGTGGGCCTGGAACAATGCTTAATAGCTAGATTTTTTAACTTGCAATGACCCAGCGTTGGCTGCTGGTGATGAATCAGTATGCTCAGTGAAGGAACTGCATCATTTAAACACTGACCATCATGCTGTCTGGCAGGAGAGGGGTGTGAGTGATGAAGACAGACCAGAGAGGGGGAAATGACAGCACACTTGTTCTCTTAACCCCTCCATAAGCTGTCTCAAGAGGAGAACAAACACAGTCTGAGTGTGTGTGTGTGCGTGTGCGTGTGTGTGAGAGAGAGAGAGTTGATCCTGTCTGTTTCTGTTTGTATTAGGAGAATGTTAGTTATGTCTTGTTACTCCAGATTCTGTGAGTATAGGCTTTGCCCTCTAAGGCCCCGATCAGACAAAAGGCGATTTGCAGGTTTGAAAACGCGATGCACACAGCAATGTCTTTTTTTGTTGAATTTCGAAAAGAGAAGTGCGCTGCATTTTTTTATGTTGCCACCAAATCAGCTGTCCTGTCTAATCAAAGATTAACATTATAGCACCAGCGATCTGTAATCTTTGGTTTGCTGCTAAGTAATAACTGTCATATTAGCAGAAACTTGATCACAACTCACAGGTCTGTTGCTTTTGTTGCTAAAAACATCTGCTTTAATAAAATAGACAAACGGAGGGAGCTTGTTCTGGCATTGTTTGAGGGTGAGAGGTATACAAACACGCAGGAAACCGAGATCCGTGTGGGTACATGAGACCCTCAGAAAGAGGAGACACCGATGGTCGTTTGGGCAGGTGTGAATGCAGCAATCGCACTCGGGTGCGCACCAAAAGCGGACCAAACAAGCGTACCCAGACCTCCTTGAAGAGGTGGTCTGGGTACGCTTGTTTGGTCCGCTTTCAAACAAACTCTGGTGCGGTTCGCTTGTGGTGTGAATGCAAACGAACCAAACACAGGATTTTACGATAGCAAAGATGTGATATGAGCATTATTTCAAAAGCTAAACCACTAATAAATCCATCTGCTGACAGCGACGTGTTTACCGATCTTATAATTGATCTGTATAAGCCGCTATGTTTATGAAAATCATTTTATAAGGTATAGCCTACTTGTCAGCGCAGGTATTTGCCTGATTAATAGGTTAAAATCTGTTAAAAAAAAAGAGGGCAAGTAGTATTCCGTTTACCCTGTCAGTTTATAAATTCCATAAAAAACGTGTGACAGCAATACTACAGTATACTATAGGCGAATAAGCCCCGAATTATTACTGTACATCTCCTCTTTTTACGTTATTTTTCATAATAGGCTGTGCGATCGATCTGCTGTCTAGCATTACTAATAATGCTTATAATAAATTATCACTTTGTGAGCTCTTTGCAATTCAGATCAGTCACCGGAGTTTGATTTCCCCATGTGGGTCCTGATGATGCAGGATGACAATCGCAAAAACTGTCCAATCAAGTTGTCAGTCTGCTTAACATCATGGTTACTTCTCTGGTTCGTTTGTAAAACTGCAGTGTGAACATGAACCGGACCAGAGCTAAAATGCAACAGTGTATCATTTTTTTCACTTCACCAAATAAACCAAACTACAGGTGTGAAAGCACCCTGAATGATGGTCAGTTCAAGGCTTATTTTAGGATGAGTTGGGGACAGTTTGTTGCAGTCACCGGATAATCCAAGCAACTGTAAACTTCCGTCACCACAACTGAAGGCCCGTCTTTAAATTCATTTGATTGGACAATGGCGAATGACGTCAGACGCTTTTCTGCTCAGAGTTGAATATTTTCAACTTTGTGTGCTCAGGGCACTCCTTCGAAAAGGCAAGCAGCAGGCGCCTAAAACACGAGGTGCCCAGGGCGCATAAACAGCCCGCAAAACGCTCACTGCCAATAGAAAACAATTGAAATTAAAGCTGCAAGCAGCGTTGGGCGGGACCTCGCACTTGTAGCGTGTCCGGGCATGAGCCGGCTGCGTTGCACATTCTGGAGCTCTGCCGGTGCGGCTGTGAATTTCCTACGCGCTTCCGACGCCGCATGAAGGTGTTATATGTCACTTCCTGTGTCCCCTATGTGGAGCTACATAGCACTTGCCGCTATGAATATAAATTGGTATTGGCGTGTAGATGTCTGAGGGGTAGGAGAGTTATCAAGCACGTAAAGTTTGTTTCAGATGTGAGCATGTACACTGAACAATAATGTACCCAAACAATAAAATAAATTCCTTTTATATTTCCCTGCCTTGTTGTTTATGTGTACATACAGAGGAAGAATGTGAGAACAGCACACATTTCATCGTTACTGTGTGTTAGAGCATGGGAGAACAGTGGATACTTTTAATACAGCCCACACCCCTAATACTGTGTAACTATAACAAGTAGAGAACAGAAGAAAAAGATGTTCTTTCTTTACA
>NC_060150.1:20690049-20704679 GCF_021292245.1 Micropterus dolomieu
GATTGACAGTCATGTTTAGCTTCTTCCATTTTCTAATGATTGCTCCAACAGTGGACTTTTTTCACCAAGCTGCTTGGCAATTTCCCCGTAGCCCTTTCCAGCCTTGTGGAGGTGTACAATTTTGTCTCTAGTGTCTTTGGACAGCTCTTTGGTCTTGGCCATGTTAGTAGTTGGATTCTTACTGATTGTATGGGGTGGACAGGTGTCTTTATGCAGCTAACGACCTCAAACAGGTGCATCTAATTTAGGATAATAAATGGAGTGGAGGTGGACATTTTGAAGGCAGACTAACAGGTCTTTGAGAGTCAGAATTCTAGCTGATAGACAGGTGTTCAAATACTTATTTGCAGCTGTATCATACAAATAAATAGTTAAAAAATCATACATTGTCATTTCTGGATTTATGTCTCTCACAGTGGACATGCACCTACGATGACAATTTCAGACCCCTCCATGATTTCTAAGTGGGAGAACTTGCAAAATAGCAGGGTGTTCAAATACTTATTTTCCTCACTATATATACACACAGGCTAGCCTACACCAAACACAAAGGGGAGAAAACTTAACTTACTACAATTAAGACCCAAAAGAAACCCAACAACCAACCATAAAAAAATACTAAACAAACACACACTACTGAAACCCAATATTAATCTAGCAAACAAAATATCCACATGCTGCTGTGTTGTTAAGAATTTTGTAGTTCAGAGTCCCTCTGCCCACTGCCAAGAGTTGGTTCCTTCCACTTCCTGTGGTGGAGTATAAAAGGCAGTCTCAAACTCCAGCTCCCCCTTTGGCAGATGACCCAGCAGCAGCATTATGTAGAGAGACAAAGGACAGGTATAAATCACTAAACAATTTTTCTCAAATGAATACTGTTAACCAAAATGTGTGCACTCAGATTGGAAATTAACATCATTTGTGAGAAGAATATATATAATTAAAGCTGCAAGCAGCGTTGGCCGGGCCCTCGCACTTGTAGCATGTCCGGGTGTGAGGCGGCCGTGTTGCATATTCTGGAGCTCTGCCGGTGCGGCTGTGAATTTGCTACGCGCTTCAGACGCTGCATGAAGGTGTTATATGTCACTTCCTGTGTCCCCTTTAAGGAGCTACATAGCACTTGCCGCTATGAATATAAATCGGTATTGGCGTGTAGATGTCTTCGGGGTTGGGCAGTTATCAGGCACGTAAAGTTTGGTTCAGATGTGAACATGTACACTGAAGTTACAAAAACATCCTGAGTTGATCTTTGACACCACGCCACGGACACGCCCATTGACGAAAACTCACAGATAGCATAACTTTTCATCATCAATGCCTTTAGAAGGCAGAGCAGGAATTTGAAGTCGGTTGGACTAAATCCCTAGGAGGAGTTTGTTAAAGTATGGAGTGTGTAAATCATCCAAAATTTGACGTAAAATTCAAAATGGCCGACTTCCTCTTGGTTTTAGGGCATCGCTCCAAGAGGCTTTTTGGTATGTCTGGACATGATACATGTGCCACAGAAATTTCATACATATAGGTCAAACGTGCTGCGGGGGCTGCTTCGTTAAAGGTCACTTCCTGTTGCCAGCAGGTGGCACTATGACTGTGGGTGAATGTCGGCATGTACATGTGATCAGGGCGGGACTCTCATCCTACATGTACAGTTTGGTGCAGATGTGAGCATGCACACTGAAGTTATAATAACTTCCTGTTTCATGGGGAATCATCGACGCCACAGACACGCCCATTGACGAAAACTCGCAAATAGCACAACTTTTCATCGTCAATGCCTTTAGAAGGCACAGCAGAAATTTGACGTCGATCCGACTAAATCCCTAGGAGGAGTTAAAGTACGAAGTGTGTAAATCATCCAAAAATTGCCATAAAATTCAAAATGACCGACTTCCTGTTGAGTTTAGGGTATGGGTTCTTGAGGCTTTTTTGTGCGTCTTGATATGATACATGTCCCCAGAAAATTTCGTGCATGTAGGTTGAACGTGAACGAGGGGCTAATTTTTTCCAATTTTCTAGGTGGCGCTAGCGAGTCATTTTGCCACACCCATACGCGAAACCCATAAAATACGAAATTTTTCACCAGTTCTGACAAAGTTTGAGTTTTCGAGTATGCTCAGGTCCCCAAAATGGAGCTTACTTTGCAGAAAAAAATAAATAAATAAAATCTTTACAAATTCAATAGGGACCTCACACGGTTCGTGCTCGGGCCCTAAATATATATAAAGAAAATGTGTTTGTGGTTTACTTGTAGAGAAAAATAAAGCCATTACCGCCACTTTAGGTGTTGGCGGTTGATAGAACTGTCACAATGTGGCAATCCCAAGCAACAGCAACAAGACGAGAAGCTTGAGAAATACAAGGGCTGAAAGAGGAGCTAGAAAAGATGTGGAAAGTAAGAGCAACAGTGGTGCCAGTGGTAATCGGAGCACTGGGGGCTGTGACCCCCAAACTGGGATAGTGGCTACAGCAGATTCCAGGTAAAACATCAGAGTTCTCTGTCCAGAAGAATGCAGTCCTAGGAACAGCTAAGATACTGCGCAGAACCCTCAAACTCCCAGGCCTCTGGTAGAGGACCCGAGCTTGAGGATGACACATGCCACTCCGCAAGGGGTGAGAGGGGGATTTATATACACACACAGTTTTCTCCCAATAAATTACAATAAACTATTTCAACGTTTAATGCTGTAAATAAACATGTAAAGAGAAAAATAAATAAATGTTTTTAAAGTGCGTGAATAAATCCAAAATAGTAACCCTAAACCTGGGGCGTCAGTGCGCATGTGTAGGTGTAGCGTGTATGTGTGTAGTGGCAGGAGGAAAACTTGCTGAAGAGACGAGTTGTCCGCACCTCGTGGGACTTTCGGATAAAAATATTTTATCGGTTTTAAATAACCGGCTACTTGAAATAGACCCACGAGGAACAGCGACGTACATGCAGTTGTCGGCAGCCAGGCAAAAACAAGACAAGGTGAATGGCAGGCGAGAGAGAGAAAATGGTCAACAATGCCTCAGTTTAGCTTTGGCTCGCAATCGCCATGCACAAAAACACACATGATTCGTCTATCAGTCGACTATAATATATATAGCAACAAGTGAAGTCAGTGCTTACACGAGGTAAAGTATTGGGTGGAACTTCCCAGTGACGGCAACTTTCTCACTGGTGTGCGACAGAGACAGCCCCCACAGCTGCCACCTAACTTTGCCACCCTAATTTGCGTCTTGACAGTTCTGACTTTAAAGGAATGCGGAGACCTGGAGAGTTCAAAATGTATCATACCAATTTCTTAGAACCCTACCCTGCTTCACAACAGATAAGGTTTGCAATCAGGAGTGGATGGTACAGTTAGTTAGTGGCAAGAGATCAAAAGGTATATCACCAAGCTTCCAGCCACCACCCATGTCACGAGAATGCACAAATGATCTGGCACGTTCTGGTGTGAGTGGGCAATTAGACCTCAACAATAAGAATATATGGAAACGTGATTAGATAGAAAGATGGGAAATACAGAAGCAGGCAACCATGTTGGCTGCCTGGTGATGTCACTGTGTGTGAAAGGTGTCTGAAAAACAGGACAGTCAGTCTCTCTCTCTCTCTCTCTCTCTCACACACTCTCACACACACACAGATTTAAACATACAGACTGACGAAAGGCAGTGTGTGTAATGATACAGAGAGACTGAAAGGCAGCCACACACTGCTTTCTCTGATGAGCATTTTATAAACAAACAAACTGTACAAGTTACTGAATAATAATTTTTGTTTACTTAAAAAAACAAGAAGGGATGGAAATTCACATAAATGAAAAGATGGCGCCGCAGATGGCAGCCTCTGGATTACGCTCAGTAGTGCTTTCTATGTTTTTGTTTATTAACGCTGTTTTCTGCCGTCCCTCTCTGGTAACATTTACCAGAGAAGAGCTCTTAAATATTGGACTTTCAACTGCTCATACTATTCCACCGCTCCTTAATGAACCCGGAACTTTCCAGGAGTTATTAGTTGGAGGAGCAGCAGCTCTGTTTGGGATCCTTCAGACTCCCTGCTCATTGTTCTTGGAGACTTCAACAGAGCAAACCTCTGCCACGAACTCCAAAAGTACAGACAGCATATTAAGTGTCCCACCAGGGACACAAACACACTGGACCACTGCTACACAACATTAAAGGACGCCTATCGCTCTGTTCCCCGTGCAGCCTTGGGACTCTCTGATCACTGTCTGGTTCATCTTATCCCAACATACAGGCAAAAACTGAAATCTGCTAAACCTGTTGTAAAGACTGTGAAAAGATGGACCAACGAGTCAAAGCTGGAGTTACAGGCCTGCTTTGACTGCACTGACTGGAGTGTTTTTGAGGCTGCAGCCACTGACCTGGACAAACTAACTGACACTGTGACATCTTACATCAGTTTTTGTGAGGACATGTATGTGCAGACTAAAACCTTCCGCACATACAACCAAAAACCCTGGTTCACAGCGAAACTCAGACAGCTTTGTCAGACCAAGGAGGAGGCCTTCAGAAGTGGCAACAGAGTCCTGTACAACCAGGCCAGGAACACTCTAAGGAGGTCAAAGCAGCAAAGAGATGCTACGCTGAAAAGCTAAATAACAGCTTTGCAGCCAGTGTGGAGAGGCCTGCGGACACTCCAACTACAGCAGACCTGCTGGTACTCAACAACTGGCAGACGAGCTGAATGGCTTTTATTGTAGGTTTGTCACAGTCACACCTCTCCCCCGCTCCAACACCATCTTCAAACAGTCACCTTTCCCCTCTGACACACTGCCACCCCGTCCTCTCTGACCACTCACCTGCACTCAAGATCTGTGAAGAGGACGTGAGCCACCTCTTCCAAAGGCAGAAGATCAGGAAGGCTCCTGGCCCAGACGGTGTGTCTCCATCCTGCCTGAAAATCTGTGCAGACCAACTGGCCCCCATATTCACACAGATCTTCAACAGATCACTGGAGCTGTGAAGTTCCCTCCTGCTTCAAACGCTCCACAATCATCCCGGTCCCCAAAAAACCCTCCATCTCTGGACTAAATAACTACAGGCCTGTCGCCCTGACATCTGTAGTCATGAAGTCCTTTGAAAGACTGGTGTTGGCCCACCTGAAGGACATCACAGGCCCCTTGCTGGACCCCCTGCAGTTTGCCTACAGGGCTAACAGGTCAGTGGATGATGCAGTCAACTTGGGACTGCATTACATCCTGCAACACCTCGACTCTCCAGGGATATATGCAAGAATCCTGTTCGTGGACTTCAGCTCAGCGTTCAACACCATCATCCCGGACATCCTCAGCACCAAACTCACCCAGCTCACTGTGCCAACCTCCACCTGTCAGTGGATCACAAACTTCCTGACTGACAGGAGTCAGCAGGTGAGACTGGGGAACATCATATCCAGCACCCGGACTATTAGCACTGGCGCCCCTCAGGGGTGTGTGCCCTCCCCACTGCTCTTCTCCCTCTACACCGACTGCACCTCAAGAGACCCATCTGTCAAACTCCTGACATTTGCTGATGACACAATGGTCATCAGCCTCATCCGCGATGGTGATGGAGATCAGCTGGCTTTCTGGTGCGGTCAGAACAACCTGGAGCTTAACACGCTCAAAACTGTGGAAATGATTGTGGACTTCAGGAGGAGCCCCCCAACTCTGCCCCCCATCACCATACTCAACAGCCCTGTGTCTGCTGTGGAATCCTTCAGATTTCTGGGAACCACTATTTCCCAGGACCTGAAGTGGGAGCCCAACACGGACACCATCATCAAGAAGGCCCAGCAGAGGACGTACTTCCTGCGCCAGCTCAGGAAGCCCAACCTGCCTAAGGACCTGCTGATCCACTTTTACACAGCTATCATCCAGTCTGTCCTCTGCACGTCCATCACTGTCTGGTTTGGATCTGTCACCAAAAAGGACAGGAACAGACTACAACGGACAGTCAGGACTGCAAAAAAGATCATCGGTGCCAACCTGCCCTCCATTCAGGACTTATACATTTCCAGAGTCAGGAAACGGGCAGGAAACATCACTGCAGATCCATCTCACCCCGGACACAATCAGTTCCAGCTTCTCCCCTCTGGTACACACTACAGAGCACTGTACTGTTTCTTCCCACAAGCCATCACTCTGATGAACAGCTGATTTCTGACTCACGGTGTCAGGAACAATTCTTGTGCAATAACCCAGTAACTGCCTCTAATCAGCCACCTGTTTACTGGCTAACACTTATTATTTATACACCATTCTCTATTTCAGTGCTGTTCATACTGTATACCAAATCCACCTACCTCAAATTATTTATTCCAGCATCCTTTGCACTATGCTTCATTGCACTGTGTACATGTGTACATGTATGCATGTACATGTACCTGTAAATCACATCCACCTCCGACATGTACATACCCCTGCATCCTTTTTTTCATCCTGTTTTTGTCCATAGTGTGTATATTTGGGTTGTCTACACTGAAGTCTGTGTCTGATTTGATTTTTATTATTGTGATTTTGTATTTTTGTATGAGTAAGCACATCGTATGTGTACACATACCTGGCAATAAAAGCTGATTCTGATTCTGAAAAGTTTCCAAATTTCTTTGTAGACTTTTGATAGGCATTTACCAAAGTTAAAGCAACATTATGAAGTTAAGCAACGTTATGTAGTCATTTTATCTTAAAATAACAGCTTCAAAATCATTTTGATGGTACACTGGCTTGTAATAGGGTGAATGGGGTCGCTTTCATTTGTAGCATGTCTAAACTACGTATGAATTTTAATAAATGTATGAGAATTAATACCCAATTATGAATTTTAATATTCAGAAAATATTAATCCATAAGAAGCTCTCGTTTCGCAGGGGCACCACCGGAGTTGTTATAAACCTAGAGTCTCCGGACCTCTAGGTAGCTTTTAATAATTATACAATTATTCACCAGTGATCAGTTAGTTAATAATCGCTCAATTATCTTAAATCAGTCAGTCTCATATCTAAAGGGTAAATTCTCTTGGCAGGGACTTAGAAATAGGCAACACACACAATTCCTTGATTACAGTGAATTTATTAACTAACTAAGGTGATATAAAATTGCGGTTAAATACAACAAAGAAATAAGCAATGTCTAAACAATGAGAAGGGGTTCCTATTGTGGAAAGCATTTGACTCATATGGCAACTAATGAATGCAATTAGATGATAACTCGGTTAAACTTGTCTAGGGGTTTAAGGACTGAATATAATGGATTAACAACTATTGGGCATCACTGGCCACAGAATGCTTTGTTTTACCTTACGGTAGGTCGACGGCCTACCTTGGCCTGTTGCACGGGTCCCACGCTAGCTGCCCGATCCCTGGCTTTTTGCTAGGGAATTCTCCGGGGTTCTCCGTGTCTGATTCAAGAAAAACCCTCAAGGGTTGGCCGTCCTCCATCTGGTAATTTGGCTGTTCTTCTTCCTTTGTTGCCGCTGGTGAGACCACGTGGCTGGGTCTGACCTCGGTGAAGTTAGCTCGACGAATAAAGCTTAAAAAGAACTTGGTCGTTCTTGAATTAAACTAGTGTAACTTAACGGACTGACAACTTTTAACTAAACAAAAGAAAGAAAATAAAACAGGTAAAGTTGCTGGAACTGAGGGAAACTGAAGTCGTGGCACTTCGCGTGTGTAGCTTCAAGCGAAACAAAGACTTTGTTGCGATGGTCGAATTCTTAGGGCGCTGCTGGGAGAGGGCACGCTGGGCGTGTGCCGAAGCGCCATTGAAGAGCCCAGAACAAGCCGGCAGACAAGAGGGAAGCGTCCAGAGAGCGAACGACGTCGTGTGTCGCTCTTTTGTTGTCTGGGGCGTGGTTCCCCAGAGGGCAATCTTTCGTTTCCCACAGGGCAGGCCATTTCCGGTTTCCCGAGGGACTGTCTTTCTAAACTTTTAATGTCTATACAAGGAAAAGAAAATCTATTTGCGCGTATTATAATCAAATATCTTCCCACAATCAAACCTCAATGGTCAAACCGTTGTATCGTTCTAAGTTTAAACATTTGGTAACAGGAAAATAATTGTCAGTAATTAGACCTTAAAAGGTTTCAGAATGATGGCATGTAATACTTATTTTGTCCACTTGGCGGGAGCTCAGGTTACATGACGACAGCTTAGATTAATCCTAAAACGATCTTTGCTCAGGAACTGGGGAATTTAGTTATTTAGCCTTAAATTCAAGCTGGCAATTGATAGAGTATAATATGACATGACAATTGTTTCCTGTTACCAAATGCCTAGAACAGTACAACCGTCTGACCATTGAGGTTCGATTGTGGAAAATATTTGATTATAATATGCGCAAATAGATTTCTTTTTAAACATTAAGTTTAGAAAGGCAGTCCCTCGGGAAACCTGAGACGCCCCCTGGGGAACCACGCCCCAGGCAACAAAAGAGCGACACGCGACCTCTCGTACTCTCTCCTCTCTTCGCTCCTTGCTCTCTCCGCTGCTCTGCTCGGCTCTCTGGACGCTTCGGCACGCGTCGGCGTGCCTCGCCAGGCAACGCCCTCAGAGTCGACCAGCGAAACAGGCCTTTTGTTTCGCTTGAAGCTACACACGTGAAGTGCCGAGACATCGATCTGCCCAACTGCTCTACACTGGACTAATTCAGGAACGACCAAGTTCCATTTTAAGCCTTTTTCGTCGAGCCAACTTCACCGAGGTCAGACCAAGCCACGTAGTCTCGCCAGCTACAACGAAGGAAACCTGAAAACAGCCAAATTGCCAGATGGAGGACGTTCCTTTCAATCAGACACGGAGAACCCCGGAGAATCCCTAGCAAAAAGTCAGGATCGGCAGCTAGCTTGGGACCAGCAAAAGGCCAAGCAGGCCACCGACGAGCAGTAAGACTTAACACCCATTCTGTGTTCAGGGATGTCCCTCCTAAACTCATAGCGTTAGTTTACTTTCATTAGTTCTTCTATGCCGTATGAGTCAAATGCTTCCCACAATCGAACCTCCATTTCTCATTGTTCAGCAATTGTTTATTTTCCCGGTATCCAACCATCTTTTTATCACATTAGTTAGAGAATAAATTAACTGTAATATAATCAAGAACTGTGTGTGTTGCCTATTTCTACGTCCCTGCCAAGAGAATTGACCCTTTAGATATGAGACTGACTGATTGATTTAAAATAATTGAGCGATTATTAATTAACTGATCACTAGTAATAATTGTATAATTATTCAAAACTACCTAGAGGTCCGGAGACTCTAGGTTTATAACAACTCCGGTGGTGCCCTTATCGAGGAATCTGGTTTGATTTTATGAATATTAAAATTCATAATTGGGTATCAATTCTCATAAATCTATTAAAATGCATAACTAAATTTTAGGTTTGCTACAAAAGAAAATGATTGGTGCTGTATCAAGTCATCCTGGTACGAAGAAACGGACAATACAGGGGGGAGAGGGCGAAGAAAAGGGCAAAAGTGGACATTGGAAAAGAGATTTTGAACAATTTCTAAAACAGACGACGAGAAGGGGGAAAAAAATCAAAACAAAAGGACTGAGCTGGAGGGGGCGGGACAGACGCAAGTGACAGGATCCAGCCAAACGCACATTGGGTGAGTTGCAATCTCTCACAGATAAAGTAAAAATCTCAAGCACATTGAAACTAAATTGAATAGCATATTAAGATCTTAGTAAGTAATACTAAACTTGAACATCCTATGTTTGTAATGAATACTGAGCACAAAGGGGTTGGGAAATTATCAGAGTTACTATTAATTAGTTCAAACCGAGCAGGTGACATCATTGTTAAATTGTTTGTTTAAAACTGCCAAAGAAGAGGGGCAAATGTTTGTTGTATATATGGTACTATGTAGTGTATGATATTCAGATGTTGATGAAACATGACAAAACATTTTGGTAATGAGAGCACTGGCAATGGGGGGAGAGTCTCTTTTTCTAAGTTGAGCTGCCTCAAAAGGTAGTGACATGGGTAAATCAAGTGATTTGGAGCTGGAAGGAAGGGAGGAGATGGGATTCTTACCTGGAGTTGGCTGACTGACGAGTGCCCAGTGGTGGGGCCCGAGAACCGGGACAGCAAGGGTGGTAAACAAAACATCTTTTCCATACACCATGGGTAGACATTCATTCAACAGTGACCTCGTGTCTGAGGTGCTAATTGAATGAGAGTTTATAGCTATAGGTTTCACAAAGTCAAGTTGGATTTGGAAACAAGAAGCGCTTAAAATGTATTAAACGTGTTTTATTGTTTGTTAATATGTTTTGAATTCTCTGTTACAGGCTGGAGTTACCATCCCCTGTGATGACTTGCCTGCCCACTCCCACAATTTTCCATCAAAGGGTAAACTGTGGGGAAGGCCAACCAACAGAGCACAGAGTAGTAAAGTATTATAGACCAACTAGCAGTAAATGGAGCAGTGCGTCCGCGAGCACTAGGTCTCAAATTTTTACCGGTTATTGATTACATCAAATGCCACACATTTCTCTGTTGGTGATTCAAAGGCCTGGTTAAATTGTACATTAACCACGCGACTGGTTGGTTTCGTTCTGCAGTCCATTACAAGAAGCATGCTGAGATGACCATTGTTTGCTAAAGCGGTTAGCTCTCAATGGCCACACACAAGGCTAGTCTGTCTCAATTGCAATTGGAACAGACAGGATAAACCTGGGACATGTTATCACAGTGAGAGTACGTCTCTCCCTCCCACAGCGTATAAGCCTTTTCTCATCTTCCATCCAAAACCAATCACCATAAAGAGGTGATGACGATTTTGTAGACTAAGGATCCTAATTATTGACAAAGGTTAAAAGAGAGATGAATATCTTTCCCATGATTCATGGTGAAAAATAGTGCACTTGACAGACTCGAAACTGTTCACTGAGAGGCCAGAGCCTCACTGACAGAAAAGGCTCTCCACAGTCCGCCGTACTACCAAGACCTGACCTTTGACCTGCGTTCTTACTTGGGTGGTTGACCAGAAGACAATGAACTGACCTGTTCTGACACTACATCTTGGGGGGGCAACCAGAAGCCTGGTGCTTTGTTGTCCTGTTGCTTATTGTTTCTGTTGCTTATTTTATACTGAACTAGATGTTTGTGTGTCTGCACCCATTTGCTGCCCTTTAATGATAAAATGCACACTAACAGATTCCCACAGGAGAAGCCAGAACGGATGCTGCCAGCTCATTCCATATTGTTGAATGTTATTGTTTAACCCTTTCAAAACATGGTCCAGAAGGTTGCTCATGTGTGTCCCAAGGGACCACGTGGGTTGAATAAGGACTGAATGAAGGTTGCTGAACTAACAGATTTTAATAATATTCGTGAATAACAGTTTTAATGCTTTAAGTGTTTTTTTGTAAAGTTTTTCCTTCCTCCTACGGTACGAATGGATGATTAACAAGGGTTAACACTAACATCTTAAAGTATGAGGCTGAATCTCTTCGAGTATAGACTTAGCAGCTGTTCAGGGTCAGAAATGGAAGGTAAACTGTCTGTGTGGACCCATGGTGTTATTGGACACTTTGAGCTCCAAGTAAGAAGACTCACTCAAAGAGGGTGAGACCGGTTTAGAACATGCTACTGTCTAGCCAGAGCTATCTCAGAGAGATTGTGGAAGCAAAACAACTACGGACCAACTCAAAATCTCATGCTGTAGTAATCTGTGTCTTTCCTACAGGTCCAGACGTGATATTATGGTGAATTGCACTATTACCATGTGAATAAATGAAATGCTGCCTTGTAATTGTTGGCATGTTAAGTAAATAGATTTTCCATAAATAAACAGGAGGCCAGAGCGGTGGCCAAAGCCCTAACAAGCCTAATCACTGAAATTCATCTCTGTTTTCCTTCCTGAGTGATGGCATCAGTAACAGAGTGCTGGTGCAGTAAAATGGTAACAGTATGACAAAATGTTTTGGTGAAGCAAGAAATTGTTTTTCCCACATGTGCAAGCGACATTGACTTCACAGCTGCCCTTTGTACCCATGACTACTCTCCCTCACTTAGAGCCAGGGAGTTATGTACTCATCAAGGGCCACAGGTTTTCCTTTAATTGGTTTTCGGGGTCCTTTCGAAGTGCTTTTAACCAATGAAACCACAAGTGAAAGTCATGGGACGGGATACCTGGGTCTACGCCAGCCACTGTAAGTCTATCCCGGAGCCTGGCGACGACGTCGAGCCTCCATCCACATCCCAACTCAACAGGCTCGAGCTCAGCAGACCAGATGTGCTAAGGACAGCACGCCAGAGGAGTAACTTGCCTGTGTTTCGGGTAACAACAAGTCACTATATTCTCTGTATTTTGAATTGACCGTACATATAGGTATAGGTACATAACATTCACTGCTCCGTGCAGACGTGTGAGGGTGGGGAAGAAGAAAGAGTCAGGCAGCCAAACACTACACTACACGTATTTGAACGAGGAATCGATGATGGTATGGTGGCATAATAATGTCAAATATCGCACGAAGAGATGAGATCCGCGCGCGCACAAGCGAAAGCCGCGCTAATATTACTTCTACTTAATATTACTTCTGCATGAAGAATTTCTCTGCTCGCGCAAGCAGGATTGTAAACCGCGAGGAGAAAACTGTACTCTTTTTGCCAGTAGGTGGGCGGATCCAGTTGGCATCATTTCACTACACGATTGGTTAAGGTTCCTGTTCTCTGTGATTGGCCGTCATAAGAAGAAGAAGAAGCGGCAGTAGCAGTAACGTTCTAACGCCAGGACAGTAGGACAGCTGCATGGCAGACCATCAGGAGGTAAGTTACGTAACATTGTGTCTTACAATGTATAATATTCTGTGTATATTGGGTGTAACACAGTTTATCATATTCCTTAGCTTGACATTTGTTGTGGTGGCAGCCTGGCTGACGGTGAGTGTCCTGTTTATTTTCTACTTTTTATCAGTTATTCTGCTTTTCCCTTGGTTTTCTGTTCCCTGCTTGCCTCCCTGTGTCTGCTCCCCTGTGTGTGTACTCTCTCTTCCTCTGCTCCTGAGCCCAGCCAACGACCCGCACCTGCACTTCATCAGCCACCTCGTCAGCCTGCCACACCTGCCAGTAGTCAACCTCATCCCTGCCTGTATTTCAGCCCTGGTCCTCCACACCATTCTTGCTTGATTGTCGTTGCTCCATACCCGCTGTCACCTCAGCATTCAGGCTCTCATGTTTTTGTTTTTTCTCAGTTTCCCTGTGCTTTGTCGCTGCTGTCACTAACCCTGTCTCTTTGTCTGTTTTCCCCCCAGGTTTTGTCAGCTGGACTCACCCTCTGGTCCTCTCCTCCTCAGATTTCCCTCGCGGCGTCCTCCCAGTCCTTCCTTGCCTCGCCGCTTCCTCGGGCCCCAGTGTTCCCCGGCTCCCTGGTCCCAGTCCCACCGGCTTCCCCAGCGTCCACCTCTCCCTCCACTCCAGTCCCTCACCCCCCTTTTCCTTCAATAAACCTCCTTCCCTCTGAGCTCTGCATTTGGGTCCTCTCTGTCCCCACACCACACCATCGTAACAGAACGATCAAGCCACACATGGACCCAGCAGATTCAAGGATGGAGAGGGGCAAGCTTCTGGACGTCCTGGCCGAACTGTGTTCTACGTGGCAGTTTGCCTCAAGCCACAGATCCCGGCAAGCTGCCCTCATAAGGGCTCACCGGGAGGTAGCTGCTAGGCCATGGCTGCGGCGTCGGCTGCCCTTGTGGGCAAAGAATTTTGTGAACTCCGGCCCTCCCTTTACAGACCTTAATGTATTTTCAGGCCCTGTGACTATGACCATGTCCAGATGTAATTTTAACTGTTACACCCTTATAAAAATAAATAAATAAAATAATTATTTTGTCAGTCCAAGCCCCACATAATAGCCACATACGAAAAAAGACATTAAGAAAAAGTAGGCCACTCTTTTTTTTGCAAGAGTGCGTCAAGCTGGGTACGAACTCACCCGACCAAAAACATTTCCTTATTGTGGCGCATTGTTTGCCTGAGAGCCACTGAAACACCCAGGATTCTCCTTCTTCCAGTCACATATTGATTAAGTACGTCTGCATCAAGGTAGCACTTTGTTTTGGGCTGATCCAAAGCAACTGGTTACCTGAGCGATCTAGGACAGTACCTGAATGTTATATAATATAACATGATGAACAGCTTGGCTCTTTGTAAGAAGACATGAGCTCCCCTGAAAAAATGATTTGTGATATTTTGAGGGGTCTCTAAAATATTGACAATATATCTATGAAGATTCTCAGTCATCCAGGTCATAGTTATCCAACGAAGGTTAAAATCAAGGGCAACTGGACTTGGTTGAAGATACTGGAAGACGTTTCGTCCCTCATCCAAAGGACTTCTTCAGTTCTGACTGACTGGCAGGGAAACTCAGCTATTTAACCTCAGTGGGGTTGTTATCCCGGGTCATCGATACCGCTGGTTCGTTAGTGTTCCTTGTTGCTGTGACGACAGTCGTTAAGACTACCTGTGGCCAAGACTGAACGACCATCGTTGGTATCTTCACCTGAGGTCAGTAGGTTACATTTGTTGAGTTTCCTGGGAAGTGATGAAAGGACAGCATTGTAAGTGGGGGATAAGTGGTGGCGTAGACCCCCTCCCCTGTTCAATGACGGCTTCTCAACCCTGGTGTAGATGGCTT
>NC_060150.1:20704779-20712440 GCF_021292245.1 Micropterus dolomieu
TCTGAAGGAGTTGAGGGCTTTATTCTCCACTTCTTCCATGTAGATGTTTGCCACAATCGGGGATACCGGTGAGCCCATGGCACAGCCATGCTTCTGTCTGTAGAATCCACCGTTGTACTGGAAGTAGGTGGTGTTTAGACAGAGGTCGAGTAATTTGCAGATTTGGTCAGGGCTGAGGCTAGTTCTGTTGTCCAGGGTGTTGTCTTGTGTTAGCCGTTTCCTAACGGTTTCTACTGCCTCTATGGTGGGGATGCAGGTGAACAAAGAAGTCACGTCATAGGATACCATGGTTTCATCTGGATCCAGTTTTAGTCCTCGAACTTTGTTTACAAAGTCAATAGAGTTTTGGACGTGGTGAGGCGTGTTTCCCACCAATGGAGCTAAGATGGTGGAAATTTTTATTATTATTTCCAGTAATAAAACATGAATTTATTTCACTTAAGTGAAATAGCCAGTGTCTCCAACATTGAGGGAAAGTGGACATTCAAAAAAAACCTAATTTTTCAGGAGGCCAATGTTCCAGTCAGCTTACTATGAATATGCTTTGATACGGCACTCTGAACAGCCAGCCCTTTCAGCAATGACCTTATGTGGCTTCTGTGTCTGAGTGTCTTCCGGACAACTGTCAAGTCAGAAGTCTTCCCCATAATTGTGGTTTTGTGTACTGAACCAGACTGAGATTAAAGGCTCTTCTTCGCTCGATATTTCTGTATTGTACATTATTCTAAGATATGGAGTTTTGATTTCAATGAGCTGTAATCATTGGCAGAACTATTCAGATAATTTACTTAAGTAAAAGTACTATCACACTAAAATTAAAAAAACATGAATGTAAGTATTGAGTATGAAGTAAAAATGAGTCAAAACTCATTGTACATTAAAATGTTCCCTGTCAGTGTGAAACCATTATCTGATTCTGGTTGAAGACTGCTGCATTTGTGTATGTTGCATTTTACTGCTGTAGATGTTTGAGCTCATACTGTTGGGTAGTTTAATCTACAGCAATGCATCATATTCAAAAGGATGTATCACTGTCCTTTGAGAACCATGTATCTCTACAAAGCAAACTTTTTCATGAGCTTGGGGAACATGTTTATCTAAGAGTGCTTAATTTTAAGTAGGAGTAAGAATTTTCTCAAACCATAAGGGAATACTTCATCCTTCAGTCAAACATTCAAAATCAACACATCAAGATTTGTGTATACATGATAAGATGCAGTGGAGTATATGGATAATTAAAAAGGAAATACTGAAGCAAACTTGAGGTACTTGTACCTTAAGTTTGTTAGAAAGTGGCTTTTCTTTTATGGTTTACTCAACATATCAGAATAAGAAACTGACATAGTAGAGACTTCATTTCTTTTTATTTCTATTTCTCACTTTGAGCACCTGAGTATTTTAATCTTAAACAGAAATTATGCACATGTGATGTTACCATAGTGCACTCCACAATGATAGTCAGATTTAGGCTTCAAATTGAATTTATCTCCCCGTTGAGTTGATGGGCCTGCCCAGTAGGCAAATGACAGTCCTTGTGTTTCTCCATCGCTCTCAAACTCATCTGCTGTTTGCATCTGTCTCCCAGGTCCATCCTGAAGTCTTTTCCACATTTGAATAGGCCTGGGAAATTAACGGAAATGTGTAAGAAAAACAGGGTATTTAAGAAGCGCTCATAACATTTTAAAACATCTTAGGTTCCAATTCAAGAAGACCCTCAAGTTAATTGAAGAGTTTTTACAATGACCATCCAGCTCAGGATGAAAATGACATTCCATCACACTGATCATGGGAACACTTTTTTTGCGTACAACAGATCCAAACCTAGCCATATTTTGTATTAATTACTGTAGGAACAGGACCAAAAAGAAGCCTGTTAAGTATGAAAGTGTTTCAAAATGTAAAAATAAACTTCTTGCAGTTAGCGTTTTATTTTACGGTTACTGTATTGATGGACTGATGTGCGATAACATTGTTCAGTATTGAGATAATGGCATGACTTAAGAAACAAATAATGAAGGTGCATATAAGCTGCCTGGTTGTTTTTAAATTCATTACATTTTAAATTCAACTAGAATGTGTTTCTAGAACAGCAACATTAAAGTTTACAACAGCAAAGTCACTGTATAAGCTAAATATGTGACATCACAATAGTGAGTAACGTTTAGAAAGAATGAAGAACTCCTAACGTGACCCTCGATAGCAGTATAAGCTCGCACCTTACTGTCAGGTTTTGAGAAATTTGGAATGGAGTCCTTATAGAACCCAGGTCTTTATCCCCATCCCGAATAGTATAAATATAATATGAAACATCCATAACTTAAGTCAACTAACGTTAAGCAGAGGTTGTCAGTTTACTAAATTTTAGACAACAGTTCCATGACAGAAATGTTCTGAATGATACAGTCACAGGGCCTGAATAATAATACGTTAAGGTTTGTAACGGTTTCAGTGAAACACCAGTGGTCATGTTTTGTTTTTTGTTGTTACTTACTGTGCAGCCATTGTAAACAATAAAACGGTCTCTTATGGAATGACACACTGCTAAATAATCTTACACATTGTTTATAGCACACTTACGGTTTTGTGAAGATGGTCCAGCTTCATTAGCCAGGGCACTCCTTAACAAGGCAACCACCCGCCTGGCAGCGTTTTATAACTGTGCCTGTTATACAAACATAAACAACAAAAAAAAGACATGCTAGTCGGCTAGCGTTTGCTTACGTCAAGTCTACAACATGCTGCCGGCAATGTAAGGTAAGTTAGTAAGATATTTAACTGAATGTCAAGCTAAGGAAATGATAAGCTGTGTTACACCCAATATGCACAGAATATTATGCATTGTAAGACATAACGTTACGTAATTTACCTCCTGATGGTCTGCCGTGCAGCTGTCCTACTGTCCTGGCATTAGAACGTTACTGCTGCTGCTTCTTATGACGGCCAATCACAGAGGACAGGAACCTTAACCAATCATGTGTAGTGAAATGATGCCGACTGGATCCGCCCACCTACTACCAAAAAGATTAACCGCGAGCGAGCAAAAGCACAGTTTTCGCCTTGCGGGTTACAATCCTGCTTGCGCGAGCAGAGAAATTCTTCGCACAGAAGTAATATGCGCACGCGGATCTCATTTACTCTCGCGCAGATCTCATATCTTCTCCTAATATTTGACATTATTATGCCACTGTAGAGCGGTTAGGTCTCGGGTTCAGTATTGTGTTTGACTGGTATTTCTGTGATTATGGCGTTTCTTATTCTGTATGTGTTTGACAAACGTCCACCTGCATCCAACTCGACCACACTGATACCACATAGTCTTAACAGATCAAAGCGAGCAGTAAAACCACTGAGCTTCCCACCGGAGGGGAACGCCTGGTACAGAGTGCTGAATAGTTCTGTGCTATGTGTTGCTATGTGTCGGAAGTGTGGGCCGTTAGTGATAAAAGAATAAATTAAAAGGGTGCAACTAAATATATGTTGAGAGGGCTCACCGACAACGCCACCTAGGGATAGCTACCCTGAGCCCTAGGACTCACAGACACACAGGTTCTTTAAAATCGGGGTTGGAGCAGAGCAGAGACAAACCACAC
Organism: Micropterus dolomieu; assembly: GCF_021292245.1. Classification (NCBI taxonomy): domain Eukaryota; kingdom Metazoa; phylum Chordata; class Actinopteri; order Centrarchiformes; family Centrarchidae; genus Micropterus; species Micropterus dolomieu. Next base: position 20,708,370 of record NC_060150.1, read on the forward strand.
AAGCTAAAATAATGTTTACAATTTATTACGATTAAAAAATGTTTATAAATTTAAAACAGTCCAACTAAAATCCATGTGATGCCAAAAATTAAATTAAGAAAAAGCTAAATAGGAGAGAAATGTTCCATAATTTGACAGCTCCCGGCAACGGCAAACAGTTCCTCTGGCGATTCCTCCGTCCCACAGGTCGCCCCGTCTGCTCTGCAGTCCTCACTGTTCGTTGGCTTCCTCGGGCGACAGTCGTACTGTTCGCCCAGGCCTGAGTGGAATCGCGTTGGCAGACACTGGCTGCTGCGGTCGTCTACTCGTGTTGCTGCTGTGTCCGAATCAGCCCGGAGTCTCCTTGCAGGCCTCTGTAGCGACTGCTCCCACGGTTGCCCGCTGCTGCTTCGTCTCGGCGGCCGTGCCGGCTCCGTCCAACCAATTACTTCCCCACAGGTCTCTCGTAGCTGCTGTCCTCCTGCTCGATGCCCCCTGCTCAGCTCTCAATGAGCTGGCCGACTTTCTCTATTGCTCTCTTTTTTCTGACTAATGCCCTTGCTGCGCTTAAAAGGAGTCCTGTTCAGTCTGTCGCCAGCTCCGCACCTGTTGCTCATTGTCTAGTTACCACGTCAGCAGAGGTATGTGGCATTCACGGACTGTCTTGCCAATTTGTAAAACTTAAAATCACACACATGCATTAAAACACATCACTCCAAATGCGATAAAAAAAGCACAGCACCCAATTAACACACTAAAAAGCAGAAAAACACAGCACACAAGTAACACGCTAAAAACACACCACAACGCAAAAATCATAGGCATTTTCTGGCCCTGTCACATATGCATGCATGACCAGGAAGCTACGCTTTAGGCAGTTGCCTCTGCCTTACACAGCCTGCATGGAACGCTCACATGTAGTTTCCAAATTTAAACCTTTCCCACTCTCCAACACCCGGCAGACCCAGTCGGGGCCTGGGAACGCATGCTCACACGCGGCTACAAAGTCGACACGGCCCTGTTAGAAACTTAGGCTAAATATCCACTCCTTGCCCACGCAAGCACCGCCACACCCACTCCTCAAAACACCGCAGTAGCCACAGACCTCAAATTTAAATGTTTTCATTGAGGTGAGACTCATTCCAAGGTTCACACTGCTGGTCGGAGGGGCATTTTCCTGGTGTGTGCTCACACACCTGGGACTGCACAGTAGACAACTGACTGGTACTGGTCCTGTGGGAGTGGCCGGCTGTACCAAACTTTGCCGGAAGGATAGAGATGGTACATGCGCGAGAGTAGTATTGGCATTGGAGGTCCTAATCATGCCATACAAAGCCTCACAGGCAGAAACACTCCATCCCAGACTTTTCCTCCAATGATCATAATGTGTATAAAGATGCCATCGCGGTGCCCAGAGGAGTCCCAAATTAGTTTAACGAAAGAAATCAAATCGCTGATTTAATTTGAATCAAGTCTCTGTTGATGTGGGTGTACAATTAACAAAAATGTGGAGATGGTGGATACTTTTATTACAAGTCAAAGTTTGTGACTGTTAAATATTGAGATATTAACATGTGATTGTCCGAGAGACTAATTGAATTCATTTTAAGGAATTAATTCACCAAAAGAATAAAGACCTAACTCTTTTATCAATTTCTTTCCGGTGACAGGACCATTAGATTGGTGAGTAATGCACACACTTGGAAAAGCTTTTATCTGAACCAGGCAACAGTTTTTCAAAACAAAGGTCTCAGACACAAAAGTAGTCCTGCAAAGAAACATTCACACTTGTAGCTTTCGTAGATGTCCCTGTTTTATCCCACAATTTAATCTAGGAGACAGATACCACGCTATAGGTCAGTTATGATAGTGATGATGTTATACATGATATTTGATAGCCAAGGTTCTCATCTAGGATCAGTACAAATATAAATATGTTTGATCCCCTGCTTATTCATAACTTAATGTCTATGTTCTGCAAAATTGGCTACGGCTAATTTTCTATTGTCAATTTGGATGTCCATATATGGCCAGAGGGAGGATTGTTATGCCAGAAAATTGTGTCCTCTTACATTTAATCTTTTATGTATGTTCTTTTATTATTATTATGTATTGTGTTTTATCCTTAACCTTTCCTCTCCTATACTTCTTATGTTAGTCTGTGTTACGAGGTGTGGTGTGTGGACAGAAAGGACCCAAATGCAGCACTCAGAAGGAAGGAGGTTTATTGGAGGTAAAAGGGTGAGAGGGACTGGAGGGAGAGGAGGACGTCGGGGAAGTACAGGCACGGGGAACCAAGGAGGCAGGGGGCCAGAGAGCAGGGGAACACAGGGGCCGAGGAAGCGTGGAGAGGCGGGGGAACAGGGAGGACGCCGTGAGGGAAGTCCAAAGAGGAGTGGGCCAGTGGATGAGCCCAGCCGAACGGATGACGAGGGTGAGTGTACCTGGGAGGAAAACAGACAGAGGGACAAGGTTAGGGAAGACAGCAACAAGGTACAGGGTAAACGTGAAAAAACAAGAAACATGAAAGCCTGAACGTGGGGATGGCACCGGGTATGGAGCAACGACGATCAAGCAAGGATGGTGTGGAGAACCGGGGTTGAAATACAGGCTGGGATGAGGTTGATTACTGGCAGGTGTGGCAGGCTGACGAGGTGGATGATGGGTTGCAGGTGCAGGTAGTTGGCTGGGCTCAGGAGCAGAGGGAGAGAGAGCACACGGGGGAGAAAACACAGAGAGGCGGGCAGAGAACCGGGAACCACGGGAAAAAGCAGAAAAACTGATAAAAAGTAGAAAAAACCAGGACACTCACCGTCAGCCGGGCTGCCACCACAACAATAACAGATTTAATCTTCCACATTAATCCAGTAACTCCAGTACATCGTGCTGCTGTTTCAGGTTTCTTTGTATAAAATGGTAAATGTTCAGGAGCTGTTCAGTGTGTTGCCCAAGGACCCTTCAACATGAGGACGTGAGGAGCTGGGACTCAATGTTAACCTGGATACTTTATATTAAGGTGATAAGTCGTGACTAATTGATGGACTGTATCAGTAGGAAACAGTTATCACAAGGTTGATGGTTTAACACAAACGTTAATGTGTAAAATAGTTTCAGCCTCCATTTTTTGTGCATCTCCTGCTCATAAACATGTTTTTAGTTTCCAGAATCATTAATCAAATTTGAATCCTCCATGCACGCCAATGTTAGTCATAGAGTCCCATAAGGATCTGTGCTCGGACCAATCCTGTTCTCTTTATATCTGCTTCCTTTAGGCAATATTATCAGGAAACACTCCATAAACCTTTATCGTTATGCAGATGATACTCAGTTATATCTATCGATCAAGCCAGATGAAACTAATTAGTTAGCTACACACCAAATGTGCCTTCAGGATATTAAAACCTGCAATTTTCTAAGGTTAAACTCTAAACTAAAGTTATTGTTCTGGGACCCAAGCACCTCCGTGATGCATTATCTAAAGATATAGTTTGCCTTGATGGCATCGCCCTGGCCTCCAGCACCTCTGTGAGCAATCTCAGTGTTATTTTTGATCAGGACATGTCGTTTAAGTCTCACATTAAGCAAATTTCAAGGACCGCCTTTTTTCACCTATGTAATATTGCAAAAATCAGGAACATCCTGTCTCAAAATGATGCAGAAAAGCTAGTCCATGCATTTGTTACTTCTAGGCTGGATTACTGTAATTTCTTACTATCAGGCTGCTCGAAAAAGTCCATTTAGACTCTCCAGCTGATCCAGAATGCTGCAGCACGTGTTCTTACAACAACCAGGACATAAGATTTTATTTCCTCTGTTCTAGCTACATTTAAAATCATATGTGGAGAAATATTTCAGTTTAAAAATCTTAAGTAAACGTAGAAATGCTACAGTGTACAGGTGCTGGTCATATAATTAGAATATCATCACAAAGTTGATTTATTTCAGTAATTCCGTTCAAAAAGTGAAACTTGTATAATTTATACATTCATTCCACTCAGACTGATATATTTCAAGTGTTCATTCCTTTTAATTTTGATGATTATAACTGACAACTAATGAAAATCCCAAAATCAGTATCTCAGACATTGGGGA
>NC_060150.1:20712460-20749493 GCF_021292245.1 Micropterus dolomieu
AAAGCCTGAACGTGGGGATGGCACCGGGTATGGAGCAACGACGATCAAGCAAGGATGGTGTGGAGAACCGGGGTTGAAATACAGGCTGGGATGAGGTTGATTACTGGCAGGTGTGGCAGGCTGACGAGGTGGATGATGGGTTGCAGGTGCAGGTAGTTGGCTGGGCTCAGGAGCAGAGGGAGAGAGAGCACACGGGGGAGAAAACACAGAGAGGCGGGCAGAGAACCGGGAACCACGGGAAAAAGCAGAAAAACTGATAAAAAGTAGAAAAAACCAGGACACTCACCGTCAGCCGGGCTGCCACCACAACAGTCTGTCCACATTTACTAGGGTTTAGGTCAGAGCTGTGAGATTGTTTTTGGTGCTTTCCCTCTCTTGTTGTTCCTCTCCTCCCCTGGAATGTTCATTCAAGGCCGAGAGAGGATCTCTGTTCCCCAAATCATAGAAACCTAGACTGTGTTAGTTAGTTAGTGACTGTCTTAGGAAACCACTGGTCCAGCTGATTTGTGTTGTAGTATTTCTCTGTTTATTCTCTTTTGTTAAATAAATTCTTCAAAGACAACAGTTTGTTGTAACTCAATTATTTGCTCAGCCCCTCACCAGGAATATAATTTCCACAACATACAGTTTCTTTCGTAGTGGTGCTTGTATTTGGTTTTAACTTTGATCATATCTTTAAAAAATAACTATAATAAAAGTAATAATAACTATAATAATAATTACAGTTCCACAGTAGTTTTTCTGTCTGTCTGTTATTGGTTGTCACCTGTAAAAGACGTAAACATAAAATGATCTGCCTGTATTACTGTGAGTTTGTTTGTTTGCACCTCCAATCTGTGTGGGAATTTTCATTATGGTGTATAACAATCATGCACTGCAGCCCATCATTAATAGCTGATGTCACAGCCTCTAAAAATCTTTTTTTTGCACCACAGTGTGAAGAACACTGCTCCCAGAACTCACTCGCATGAGGTGTTGGCCGTAAGACAATAAAAACTGATGATATTGTTATATAGATTTTTGTTCCAATGCAGTGTGGCACAGTGACGCTGCACAAAGTCTTTGTCCATTCAGAATGTATGCTGTCAGTACGCCATGATGCAGGCCAACGTCACCAACAAATCCTTTGATGGCAGGGCAGAGGGGAAACCTGCCATCACCAGATCTCAGATTAGATCAGAGGACACTCCAATTATGAAGAGGCTTTGGGGGACATGTCTGCCAGACCGGGTGAAATCGTCTTCCAGCTGAATCACACGAGCTGCTGTTGCAGTCGGTGATGAAGGGGCTCTTCTTATGCAGTGCTCTTTCTGAGGGCTTGTTTATGCCACAACTTGATAAATATAGATTTCTTGGGAGCGAGGTGAATCCCCTGCGCTCTTGACCGAAGCAACTGAAAATACGTGTACACTAGATCCCCCTCAAATTTTAGAGAATCATTTTTTCTTGGGCATGACCACACACATACAAACGCATAAATTTTATTCTAAGGATCTGATTTTTACACAAAAATGTGGAGACAATCAAGTGTGACAATAAAACTGTAATTGGGCACCAGATGTTAAAACATCTGCCCTTTTTTTGTCTGAAAACACCCTCAGCCCAGTGAGGAGGGATTTTGACTGAAAATACATTTCCTGGAAGGAGTTTTTCACACTGATAAACAAGTCCTGTTTTTCTCCCTTATTAGTAGTATCTGTAATGGTATACTATGTTTAGCAGGCTGCCTTATTATGCAGGGATCATTGCAGAATGTGCCACTGTTTTGGATGCGATTATATTTGTTTATGTAATGAAGCCATCTGCTTCTATTCTCTCCGTACAATTCCATTAATTAGTGCCACTGTTGATATTAGAAACACAATATTGAGAGATTGCGGGAGGGGTAGGAGAGACGAGGAGATGACAGAGAGAGATGGAGGGGAAGGAGGTGGAGGGGGCAGAGGTAGAACAGACAGAGAAGAAAGAAAGAAAGAGAGAGGAGTAAATAAAGAGAAAGAAAATGAGCATGGCTGGGAGTGATTGCAAATGCAGATGGTTATGAAGCTAAGGCAGATGGTGTGTCAGATTGATTATTGTCGCCAGCGCTGCATGATAGATACAAGGCGAACAATGAGCTCTCCCCTCATTTCAGATGACACGGAGTGATAGAGACATGTCAGCACACAGGGTTAATCTCAGCGTCATTCAAGCTGTTCCGAACCATTTAGACCCATCCATGTGTACCAGCCCATTCATTCTTGACAAGCCGATTACACCTGTAAATAAATATAGCCCCGCATTTGTGATTATTGTGGACAGGTGGGACATTGCAGCGGTGGCGGAGGAGGATTTGGCCGCCATGGTACTTTAGCGCTATCTCATCGCAGCAGAGGGGAGCATTCTCTCCGGCCCCATCATTTTGTACCGGTGGCATTTCAGCTGACCCGTCTGGGAACAAAAGCAGCTTATGCATCTCAGCCTCCAGCGTGAAATATCAAGAGCCAAATGACATCTGACAATATGTTGGATGTAAGCTGGCCTGTATGTGCTATGATATGAGACTGCTATCCACTTTAATTTCACTGTGTTTCATGTGGAGGACATCTGAACTGTTCAGATGTTATTATAACAAGGAGGGACCACCATTAACAGGGCTGCTGTGATTATTATGTTATTGACAGTGTACCATAAGATTACTAGTTGAGCCTACTTCATCTCTTTGACTTCTGGAAATGGCAAGAAAGCAGATCAGAAGAGTACAGTACATTCAAACCAGAACTGTCTTTTGTGTAATCATCTTTGTGGATCACTTCTTAAAGGGGCATTTCACCAGACAGATATAAAAAAGAATAGTCCAAATAGAAGCAGAGACATGCTGACTGTTAGTCTATCATATGGGTCGAATTTCTCGATCATATTGCAATTTGATAGACCTACTGTTGTACTTACTTGTAGGCTAAACTTTGCGTAAGATGCCTTCAAACTGCCCCGGACGGCCGGTTTTGAAGGCAGCATCGATGACTTGAAGCTGCCTATTAACCATAAACCAGCACGGCTGCGGCCGCTGTAGCTTTCGGAAACTGGTCAAGATGGTGGACAAACAAGCGAATTCGTACACAAATATATGTTTTTAAAAGTTTTTAGTAGTTTTCTCGCTTCGATTTTTGAAAGTTAGTGAGAACTAAACACTGAACTATCAGCCCGTTACTGTAACAAATCAAGTTTGTTAAGTACGTCTGTTAGCCATTTGGCTTTTTAATAGCTAGTTAGCTGATGCAAAGGCTAGCGTCTCTCTTCTGACAGCCAGAAGAGACGCAAGACGGCGTGCTGACGTCACACGTTGCCGTAAGCGCCGCCCTAGAAGGCTGTTTGAAACCAATGTTAACAGAGATGCCTTCACTCGAAAGTGATGCCTTCTGAGGCAGCTGTCTATCATGGTATCGAGGCAGCAAGGCAACTGCCTTCCGTTTCAAACACAGCTGTAGTCTCCAAACCCAACTTGATGACATCACTGTTACATCATGGAGTACATTTTTTTTCAGACTCTAACATCCAGAGCTACACAACGGTTGTAACCGGCTAAGTAAGTATCAGAATGTTAAGAAGTAAAAGATCTGACATCACAGACATATTATGTTGCAGAGGTATCTACTCATGTTAGCATGCTGACCAGCTAGCCCGTCCTGTCGTATAATATCACTTGTGCCTTGAGAGGTGATCGTGAGTCACTGTAGTGTCCAATCTGCCCATAGTCCTACATGAGAGCTGCTGCACGAGCTGCTCTCCCTCACACTGACCACTCACTCCTCTGCTACCTCTCCTTTTTTTGTTTCCTGCCACAACTTGATCTTCCCCGTCTCTGATTGGACAGACTGGCTGTGAAACTGTCGTTGAACACACAGGAGGTAGAAGCACTGTTGAGCTGATGTTGGTACAGCCATGAGCAAATTTGTGGGACACATATACAGTACATAATACATTAAATATGATATAAATGATCTGCTTCTGATATATGATGAAACATGCGTCCCATGCTGGTATGCACGCAGCCCGGTTATGTAACTGCACCTACCCAGAGGCTGTTACTGCCAACATCAAAATCACTAATGAGTTGTTATTATTCCTGTCTAGAAGACACTGGATATCATAGTTGTTTTATGTTGTCGATAGCATCCCCATTGGAACATTGTTATAATGATTTAGAAGGCCAAAGTGTGGTTACTGTATGTTATGTAAGGTTTTTGTTTGTTTTTGCTCAACTCACCAAACCAAAGTCCCATCAGCTCTGCTGAAATGGCATTAAAGTGTTGAATCTGTATCTATTTGGTGAATTTTATATTTTAATTAAAATATTTCAGTATTTGCACAGTTTCACAATGCATTTGAAATGAGTCTTGAACCTGCAAATGTGACATATTACAGAAGTGCATTGGTTTTCCTTGATGCATTTTAAACAGCATGAAAAAGTAATTTATATTATTTTCAGAATAAGAGGACTTTAAACCCCAAACAATTTGTTTCAATGGGATGCATGGAAAGGAAGTCCTGCATTGATACAGCACATTTTCAAACAAAACTGAATCATGCAGTTTAGTTCATTTGCTTGTGTCATCCCCACAGAAGAAAAAATTGTTCAGTCTTCTCCCTTCGGGTAAAAGACTATGCAGTATTAAGACTATTATGGGAAACACTGCTTTCACTACCACTCCCCTTCACCCCCAAACAAAGCATTCTCTCCCAACTTTTTAACTAATATCATATCCATAACAGCAGCAAGGACTATGGTTTTAACAAAGCATATAGCCTAGGCCTAACGTTTCTTAACACCACCGGCTGAAATAAAAAAAATAAAGCAAGTAAATCCCGACTTTTGAACTACTGTTTTTCTGCACATGTAGCCTATTTATTAGAGCAGTATTCAGTAGTTACAAAACTCTCTCCCTACGAGTCCCAGCATCAGTGGCAGTAGCTGCCGGAGTTTCTTTCTGTAAGTTTCACGTAGCTGTGCTGCTTCAGCAGATGCTTCAATAAATCAGATGTAGAAATGTTCACGCTTGAAAGCTTTTTGCTGCTCGAACAGAGCTTACAACAGACGACAATGTTCTTTGCATCTTAGACTGTGACACAATAATGGCAGTAGCTACTTACAGCTGTGGAAAGAACACCTCTCTCCCTCGTTCTGCATTCTTCATTTAGTTTTTTGCTATCAGCGGAAATGAACAACAATGTCGGGTGTTGCTGAGCTGCCGCACAGTTGTGGATTCACCTCAAGGATGGTGCATTCAGTAACGAGTAACGCGGCATTACTTGCATTAGTAACTGTAATAATATTACTCTTTTAGAAAAGTAATTACTTACACTACTAGTTACTGGGAAAAGTAATATTATTAAAAAGTGTTGCCCAACACTGCTACTATGTGATTATATGTTGAATTTTGTACATTTATTCAGTAAAAATATGAATAATGTTACCTTGTGCGCAATGCATACTGGTACATGTAGACACTATAGGACAATCTGTCTACCTTTTCTACCTTGACCTCCTGCTCAGACTAAATGTGCATTTGCATCAAAACAGTTTTTACATTTTATTGAGTCATTGGTTAAGAGGCAAATCAATAAATATTAATTAAGTTTAATATAAAACAGAGTTAGACCTTTATATTTGTTTTACAACTGCACCACCCATTTTAATTGTTTTTTCAACTACAGTATATTTGATGCTGAACAAAGTATAAACAAACTAAAGTATAAAGCACAGAGGTGGAAGAAAAAGCTCTTAGTTCTTCGTCTCTAGTTGATCATCAGCAGCTTGCTTTCACAACCAGAGAAAAAGAGCTCTACCTTTGGATTTGTTTTTCATGTAAAAAGTCTTCATGATAAACTTGACTCCCTTATTAACTGAGGCTGCTGATTGGGGATGCCATGTGCGTCTCCTCCATCATCACCTCGTCTCCCTCATCTCCTCAGTCTCTCTAGCGAAGGCTGTAATCAGAGGAGTGGCAGACTATGGTGCTGCGTCCCCAGGGAACATGCTGACTGGCTTCTCTGTCATCAACAGCATGCAGTTGTTGGTTTGCTTTTATTTAACCCATCACTCTGGAGGGATTTTATTTCTATATTTCAGCACAAAGATGTGTTGATCCCCAAGGTACTCAGCCACAGTGTGAGTGTACACAAAGGGAGTGCTACAATTAGGCCTCAAAGTATCAAACCATACATTTTGTTTGAAATTTCCCATGCAAGTGCAGACATGATGCCTAAGTTTTGGTAATGACACTAAAAGAAAACTTGCCTAAATATAACACTTTCACAAATTAGCAATTTAGATTTCATGATTTTATTGACATATTTTGGCATGCTCAGTCGGACAAGCTTGAAAAAGAAAAGAAACATGGCGACACCTGTTCTGTATAGATGGGTGCTGCAGTGTGTATTAGAAGGACTACAGTATGCACTGGACATATTCACAAAGTTAACTTTTATGAGCAAGGCAAAGCGACGTGAATTGAGACTCATTCCAGTCTTAGTGAAAAAGGGAGAAGCTACACAGTCTTTGTATAGAGACCAGACCGAGAATGATTTTTCATAGATGAGCCTAGCACATAGCAGATACGGGAAAGGTAAAGTAGACCAAGGTTCCGCCAGGTACCAAGCTTGCTCAACTGTTATTGGGACACAGCACAAAAAAGGGGGGGAATGTGATTCTCTCACTCCAACAGCTGACTCATGGCCTTTCTGCAGGTCTCTGTGCAGTATCACCAACAGTGTAACATCACCTACTGCAGGCTATAATTTCCTCTCATCTAACATCTCTGATGGCTGCTGTGTGAGTGAACGTTCTCCGACTGTCCGACAAAGCGACAGAACGAGTCCCAGGTCCATCATGATCACATTGCTTAACTTCCAAGATAAGGTAAAAATCCTTCGCCTTGCTAGGGAAAAAAAGAAGCTGGAATATAATGAGAATCGCATCTTCATTTATCCAGATTTCAGTGCCGATCTGACGAGGAGACGCCGGAACTTTGATCCTCTCAAACGCAAGTTCCGTGAACTCAATATTAAGTACTTTTTCCGGTATCCGTGTACACTATGTGTTATTGTTGATGGCAAACAGCAGCGTTTCAGCTGCCACAAAAACGCTGAAGCTGCCTTCATGTCCACTTCAACCTCAACTTCTCCAGCGTAGCCATATTAAGTTTCCTGATTAGGTGAGGCTAATGAGCTAGCTGTAGCACACTAGCATAATAACAGTTACTAGAGAACAGCAAATGAGCGCTTGTTTTTTCTCCTTCCTTCTTTTTTCTTTTTCTTTTTTTTCTCTCCATATCATTGATAAATTTAGAATATGTGACGGTGTGGCTGTAATGTTTCTTGAGGTGTTGTTGACACTCTTCTTGTGTTATAGTTAGATGCTGTTAGATGCAACAGGTGATCACTCTCAGTTGTTGTTTGTTTACATCCTGCTGTCCCAAGCTGACTGCGTTATGCTTTTCCTTTCTTCCCGTCTCCTTGTGTGGCAGTGCCTGCTAGTGTAGGATTACTACCGCCCCCCTACCGACTACTTTAAATGCTGCCTATGAAGTACCTTTGTTATTTATATATATATATATATATATATATATATATATATATATATATATATATATTTTTTATTTTTTTTCTCTCTCTTTGAGCTACACTCTTCTTATTTCATATTAATGCTGATTGAGTCTTGAGCGTAATAGATGTTCTTTACTGCATAGTTTTGGTTTACTCACAGAAATACTCTGGAATATGGTGTCTGGGGTTGCTGGGCCTTTCTTGAAGGGTGCTTCTGTTTTGTGTTTATTTCTGTACGTGGGTATATGTGATGTGTATTTTTCTTTTATTGTATCAAATAAACCTTGCAATCTCTACAATTGTGTATTACCTTTTTGGATCCAACTACTTTTAAACGTATGCTTGATCAATGACAGCAGTAACATTATCAGTGTTTGCTTTCTGAATGAATGAAACTAAAGGATTAAAAATTGTGCATTTAAATATTAGGTTGTCTTATGCCTAAAATTGAGCTACTTCGTGCATGGGTTGTATTATATAAACCTAACATCATTACTCTTTCGGAAACATGGCTCAACAGTAATATACCAGATACTGAAATTAATCTTCCAAATTATACCCTATATAGATCTGATAGGTGCTCCAGAGGTGGAGGTGTGGCTATATATGTTTCCTCTGAGATCATGTCTGAGTTAACCATACCCACAGTTGAGCCTCTATCTTTTGAATGTGTTTTTGTTAAGGTAATTTTTCATACAAATAAATGTATAATTATTGGGAGCATATATAGACCACCCTCTTCACCAGCTGAAACCTTTGATCACCTGATATCCATTATCAACTCCATCTCCTGTAAAAATTAAATTATCTTGCTTGGGGATTTCAATAAAAACTGGTTTGATAGATCATCTGATAAAGTAAAGAATTTACTTAGTAGTTTAAATTTCACACAGCTAATTAAGGAGCCTACTCGAATCACCCCTACAACTCAATCCCTGCTTGACTGGATACTCGTTTCACACCCATTTAGATTCCTAAGGGTAGGTGTTATGTCTGACTGCTTTAGTGATCACTCGATAGTCTATTGTGTATGGAAAATCAAACTACCTAAATCACCACCAAGACTTATTAAAACCAGACAACACAAGAAACTGAATTCAGAAGTATTTATCAATGATCTGATTGCTATTAACTGGGACAGATACCAACTTATACCTAATATACAAGATGCCTGGGATTTCTTCTACACTGAGTTTATCGATGTCTTGGACAAACATGCTCCTTGGAAAACTGTTATGGTCAAGGGTAATCATCTCCCCTGGATTGACCCTGAACTTATTAGTCTCTTTAGGCAGAGGGACAAAGCATGGTCTATATTCCGCCGAACAAGAGCTAATGCTGATTGGGAAGTATACAGGCAGCTGAGAAATATGAGCAAGACTAAAACCTGTAATGCAAAATCTAATTACTATAAGGAAAGCCTCAGTAGTGATTTTAAAAATCCAAAACAATTCTGGAAGAAAATTAAAACTATTATCAGTACATCAGATAAACATCCTATTAATCAAATACGAGTTGCTAATACAATTCTACATGACTCCCTATCTATTGCTCAAGCATTCAATCACCATTTCTCCTCTGTTTGTTCTACCCTACTACCCGAATCTGATCCGAGTACTGGCTTTTTTAATAACACTTCGCCCAGTCACAGTTCTTTTTCTTTTGGGAAAATTCAACCAGATGAAGTTCAGAGTGCCATTAATGAATTAAAAGTGAACAGTGGTGCTGGACTTGATGGTTTAGAAAATAAGTATATCAAACTAGCATCCCATGTACTTAATATATCCACTTAATGATTTATTCAATCTCTCTCTGTCTACATGTGAGTTACCAGCCATCTGGAAATGTGCACGCATCACTCCAATACATAAAGGAGGAGATGTATTAGATCTTAACAATTATAGACCCATATCTGTTATATGTTCTGTTGCCAGTGTGTTTATTTTTCAAGTGTTTGAAAAATTAATTTATCATCAACTGTCACACTATCTTAGTGTCAACAATATCTTATCACCATTTCAATCTGGCTTTAGGTCTAACCACTCTATATCTACTGCCCTTCTTAAATTCACTAATGATGTGTTCTCTGCTGCAGATGATGGTGAACTTACAGGTGCAATATTTATTGACTTGACTAAAGCTTTTGTTTGTTCAAACTTTGTTGATCGCTATTTACTTTTAATAACGAATAATAAGATAAACTTCATGCTATTGGTCTTTCTGAAAATGCAGTTCTGTGGTTTAGTTCATATCTCCACAATAGAAAACAATGTGTCATCCTACATGGGAATAAATCTAATTTGTTGATTCAACAAAGAGGTGTGCCCCAGGGCTCAACATTGGGACCACTTCTTTTTTCCATCTATGTTAATAACTTACCATCTATTTTCAATAACTGTTGTGCTCAACTTTATGCTGATGACACTGTCTTATATACATCTAAACCTGATCTTCCACAAACCCAAGCTTGTCTTCAGTATGATTTCAAAATCTTACAAGATTGGCTTCTTCATAATAAATTATTGCAAAACAAAATCATATCTTATGATTTTTGGTACCAGACAGAAACTCAAATCCAAATCCGGTTCGTGTATAATAACTTGTTCTGACTGTACTCCTCTGCTTAAAGTTCAGAGAAGTTTAGAAGAAGAAAATGTTTTTGCATGAGGTGTTATCTTATTAAGAAACAAATCTGCCAAGCCACATGTTGGTTTAATAAGATTTCAAGACAATATGGCCATTTTAACCTCTATTGTGTAATGACAATGAATCAACAGCCACAATGCATGGGGGCTTCATGTCATTCCAAGCCTTTATGTCAAGTGCCGGTTCATCTCAGACGACTGAGATTTAACTTAACTGCATCCTATTTCAGGCCGGACTCATCTGACAAGGGCCTGCTGGCTTTGTAACTTCTTCATAAGCCAAAAGACTTTTCTTTTCTTCCTCTTATCTTCCTCTTTTCTCCCGTTCCAACAGCGTCTTGGCTGTTCATCATTGTTCCTCTAATAACATCTGTTTACAGTATCTATAGTGACTGCTCTCATCAGACGCCAGTTACTTATTTCTACACATTTCACAGTTGAGATGCAGAGCCTCATGATATGCTACATTTACAACAAGACAGAAATAAAAACGTGTTCAAAATGTTCATATGGGCACCTGACTACAGTTTTAAGACGTACTCGTAAAAATATTAACCCTTTAACCAGACAGTTACATATGTTGTTCTGTAAGACACTGACAAGCCTACTGTTTAGTCAATTAGTTATAAGGAGTTACTGAAATTTGTCTTCCAAGTAGAAATCTCAATTGTCAATTTTTAATGACTCGGCAGGCAGAAAAAAGTTCTACCTATCTGACAATTCTCAGCATTTTTTCTGTGATATTTGGCACTGTGCCCCCCATTCAAGGATACCCTGAAACAAGTAACAATACCCCCCCCCCAAAAAAAATAATTGTGACTGGGTTTCACAATCTGTACTGGTTCTTAGGCACTGGCCCCCCCCCCCCCCTCCCAAAAAAAAAACAGGGACAAAATTGGAAGAAACTTCAGGAAGAGCACCATCAAACTAAATCAGTGATGACAAAAACAGCAAAAAACTACAGTCTAAATACAGCAGCTCATTCCTACTTTAAAGTGAACTCTAATAACTAAAGTCAGTCATCTTGCCAGGTCCCCTAAAACCTTCAGACACTGCTGCAATTGATGTTGGATTATACATTTTTTACAAGAACATTGATATTCCTGTTGGTGTTGTAAATTTATTAAAACAAATCTTTATCTTAATGTCTTATGTGTCTGTTTCCCTAATCACACTTTAGAATCCAGCTGATGGTCATTGAGGAAATATTCAATATTGCATCAATGTTTAAAATCAACTTTGCAACCATAAAATTATTATGAAGTTCACTGTACTTCCATCATCCAACAGGATCTGATTGAATCTTGCTTTTAAGTGACTTCCAGCTGTCATTAGTGTCAAGCTGCAGCTGTGTTCCTGTCATCTCTCCCTGCAGGGGAGGTTTTTGTAGTAGTTTTCTGTTGCATTGTGTTGGGCCACACTCACAATGGCATCATGGGTCTTTGTAAACCACACCGTTGTCACTCTTGTCAGTGCTCTGCTTTTTGTGTCTGCTTCACCAGGTTGGAAGGTTTGTGTGACAAAATTGACTCTCTGGAGAAAACTAGGGAACTCACAGAGAAGATTTTCAACCATTTGTAATTTACTCAATATCAGGGGTTTTCAAAGTCTGAGACTGTGGGCCTACCCTCAGACAAAGCTTGGGACCACCCCTCCTTAGTTTACTTGCTTAGTTTTATCATGATCATGATTATCTTATTTGATCCCATAGACACTCAACAGTTGAGCCAAGATAGCCTAATATTGCTGATTGACCTAACTTCAGACTACACAAAATACATTTAAAAAAGGTCTGTCCTATGGCATTTATTAGTTTCTGACAGTAAAGTGGGAAAAAACTGTTCCCAAAAACAACTCTCTCTCTAAACACTTTCTTTAAGCAAATCACACATGCAGGCTATTCTATGTGATCTCCTTTTAATAACTAATGTAATATTGTTTCACTTCCATTCACTGAGCCTCCCCTGAAACTGTGTGGAGCCCCCCGGGAGACGCGCTTACCATTTGAAAACCTCTGCTCTATATCATCATCCATCCACTATAAATTATGAGTCAGTGCCTTCTGAACAAGGGGCAGACTCTATGTGCACCCCGAGCTCAGCATCCATGATGAAAAGGTTATGAGCGTTAGCAACTGAACCAGTGTTTGAAAGTGGTCTCATTTTCAGCAAGTTACTTATTTTTTGGAGTTTTGTTCTTATGTCATCCCACCAGCTAAAAAGAATTAGATTTGGGAAATTAGTGAATTTGTTGTTACTCTTTGTTATAATTTAGCTACGTTGAAAGATACACAATGTATAAGAGTTTAAATAGTCAGATGCCCGTACCGTCCTGAAGTGTACTACAGCCCGGCATTCTCACAAAAGCCAAAGTGGAGAGTAATACCCTTCTGACTTAAATTTTCAGAAGAAGATAGTCCATTGCTTGTGGGACACCGCAAATACATGAACTTCACATCTCTTCAGTGACCACAGCAATTCGTGGCTGACATCTAGTCAACTAACTGCATTTGGACCACGGAGAGATGCGATTTCCTGTCGTATGGTGCGGTGGAACTGCTGCCGGTGACGCGAAGGGATTGAAAGGCAAGTTTACACCAAATATTCACAATATCCTACGGGTTTAAACTTTCAACTACTTGCAAAAAAACTGCGGTTGGCAACATTAAAACCTGCCAGTTTACACCAGTGCGACTGGAAGAGATGGTGTATTGTAACTCTTCTTCTCTTTAGTGTTTGTCAGTTGTCAGCCCCGTTTCTTGGTTTTACCATGGTAAAGCGTTAATTTCTCTAAAGAATACACCTTGTTTTCGCAAAGGTAACACATTTACAAGAGGGATATTCTGCTGTCGGTCTTCCCCTGAAAGCAACTTTGTCCAGTGTCCAGCACCTGATGCGACACCAGCGAGTGCCGTGAAGTGAACCCACCTCTCACTGTATGTCGCAGCCAGGTTGTGCCCAAGCGGTAATGTGACTTGTAGAATTTTTATATAAAAATGTATCGTTAAAAACTCAGGTGCTGACTTTGTTTGGGACTGTGAGCTGCACTTTATCAGAGCTGCTGAAGTTAACGTGTGTGGATTCGTGGTGAAATTTCTGCCTGATCAAAGGTGTTGTTGGTTAGTTCCATTTTGGTGAAAAGGTGCCACAATCACATTTAAAGAGGTTACTTATTCAAACATAAGACACAAAAGAGGAGGGAAGACTAAATCATGTGTGTTGACTCAGCAGGGATGATACACTATTAGATAAGTTGATCTACAGGAGAAACATATTTAAAAAGCAATAAAGAATGCCTGAGAGCCTTACTGCATTGTATTCTGTTATATTTATATATTTTGAATTGTCATCTGGCACCTGATTTTTGTGTTTCCCTTTATAGAAATAAAAACATTTCCATCATAAATTGGTGCAAAAAAGGCAGAAATTGGAGAATATTTTTCTTTTTACCAGAATGCAGGAAATGAAGTCTTTAATGCTCAAAATCCTCCAGACTCCCCAGTGAGGTTCCCCATCCAAGAAAACACAAGAAAACATATGGACAATCCAAGCGCAGTAAATACTCCACTTTTGATTCAACTTACCCTGTGTCTCTGTTGTTGAGGGCTTTGACTGTCCGATACTCTTCCATCTTCTCCACAAGAAGCTTGAACATTTTTTTCATGCATGCTCCTATCAACATATTACCACTTTTCTTTTATAACCCTGACCTTACAGAAGTCATATTATGCTCTGACACTCAGCTTTCACCTGGTTAAGTCACCCCAGCACCCACTCATCTTAGGTTATCCATTATTCCATTAGTTCTCCATTAGTTCAGCATAATCCGCACATTGACTGGGTTACTGGGGCTGTGAAGGCGTGGGGAGAGAACTGTGTTAAGAACTGCTTCCAGTCATCCTTGAGCCATGAGATTACGGGACATAGTAGTTTCCTCCGTGAATTATTTTAGAGTCTCAGATAAAGATTTTCCAGACGTCTGTAATGTCCTCTCGCGTTACCTGGATTTGAAGGATGTATTTAGGCCACCTCACTTCCTCCCCATAGACCTTATGACTGCTCTATTGATCTGTTGCTTTGTGCTGCCCCCCAAGGAGCGTTTATACTCTTTGTCCCCCCCCTGAGATGGAGGCTATGATGTGGTACATATACTCGGCCTTGGCTGCTGGTATCATCCGGCCTTTTTCGTCCCCAGGCAGGATTTTACTTCGTAGAGAAAGAGATTGACTAACGTGGACTTAATGACGTCACTGTGAAGAACAGGTACCCCCTCCCTTTGATCTCCTCTGCTTTTTAACTGTTGCAGGGGCCAAGATCTTTGCTTAAATAGATCTGACAAATGCTTATCATCTAGTTAGGATCAGGGTGGGGGACCTATGGACAGCTTTTAACACTCCCAGTGGCCTACTTGGTGATGCCGTTTGAACTAACTAACGTTCCAGCCGTGTTTCAGTCCCTATGATGTCGTATGAGATATGTTAAATGACTTTGTGATTGTTTATCTGGACAACATACTCATCTTCTCTCCCAATCTAGAGACCCATGTCCTGCAGGTTTGCAGGGTGTTCCTCGACCACCAGCTCTATATGAAGGTGGAGAAATGTGAGTTTCACGTTCCCAAGGTGTCATTTTTGGGGTACATGGTGGTCGAGGGGGAGATGAGCATGGATCCGGAGAGGTGAGAGCAGTTAAGGACTGGCCGGTGCCAACTAATCGCAAACATGTGCAGCACTTCCTGGGGTTTGCCAAATTTTATAGGAAGTTTATTAGAAACTTTAGTCAGGTTGCTGCCCCCTTGCATGCTCTCACTTCCTCCAAGACTAGGTTTTGACTGGACGCCTCAAGCTGACTCTGCCTTCCAGAAATTGTTTCAACGCCACTCCGGTTCTGGTGTTACCAGATCCCGGTCGGCAGTTCCTTGTTGAGGTGGATGCTTCTGATGTGGGCATTGGAGCTGTCTTGTCCCAGCGCAGGCCTCAGGATGTTAAGCTCCACCCCTGTGTATATATGTCTCACAAACTGTCTCCCGCAGAAAGGAATTATGATGTTGGCAACCGTGAGCTGCTGGCCTCAAAGCGGCATTGGTGGAGTGGAGACACTAACTGGAGGGGGCGGTGCAGCCATTCCTGGTATGGACCGATCACAAGAATCTAGAGTATCTGCACACTGCTAAAAGATTAAATTCTCGCTAAGCCAGGTGGGACCTTTTCTTTGGTCAGTTTAACTACTCGTTGTCATATCGCCCTGGATTGAAGAATGTTAAGCCTGATGCTCTGTATTGCTTGTTTGACGTTGACTCCGCCCCAGGCGGAGGACCGCGTCAGGTGGGCCAACACTGGACAGCCTGTCCCCGTATCTGGCCTGAGGTTCCTCCCTGTTCTGACATCTCCCTAGACTTCGTTACGGGGTTTCAAAGACTATTTCTCCAGGGAGTGCAGTTATAGACCGTTCACTGATAAATAGGTCCTATAGTAACTAAGTGGGGCATGGCTTAGCGAAGGGTCATCTGATCTTAACTCCTCCAGTTACCAACCTCAAAATCAAGAGTAAGTAGACATGAAAGCTTTTGAAAGTATAGTGTAGCCTAGTTAGTGTCAGTTCAGATTGCTGTGGATACTAAAAACTCTTTTTGTCAGTTGATCCTGTTTGTTGATGTTGTCCCTCTAAACCATGTCTGGTCTGGTCTCCAACCAGAGCACTTGCTGCCTGAGGTCCATGCAACCATATCACCAAGGGCGCCGTATAGGGGGGAAAAGTTAGGACAATTCTAAGGGCCCAGGACTGACAGGGGCCCCAACAAATAGGTAAAAACTAATTACATTTTTTTATATTATACATTATATAAACCATCATCATTGGGTAGATTTCAAATAATAATAAAATGAATGATGTCTTTGATTTTACTTATTTTGGCAATAAAAGTTAAATATCCTCATGGTATGTGCATGAAATGGTTTGGTCCGGCCTCAGCGCACTGATGATCAGTGACGGTGTTTAGCTGCAGTCAGTAGCTGCGCCAGAAAAACAGAGATCACGATGCTGCCCATTAAAAGAAAATCTGGTTTTCAAAAAAGGAAAGAGAGAAAAGAGAGAGAGGAAAGACAAAGGACAGGATGTCAATCTGTAACCCAGTTTTTCACCAAGAAAGGTGGGTAGCCTTCAGTCTGTGAGTGGTGTTAACCTGTTATCTATTGGCTATCCATAGTGAAATAAGCTAGCTACAGTGTTTCCCACAGAATGACAGTGTAACTGTGACTAACAGCTATAACCTTATACAGCATGCTAGCCTCGAAAATCCAGTCTAACATTAACTTAGCTCTCCTTATTAGCTAGGCTCCTTGCATGCTGGCTAATAACTTTAAGCTGGGTCTCTGACACTGACAGCGTTGTGTTGGACAGATTTGTGCAGCGGTGTTCCATGAGGGAGAGAGAGCGCTACGGCGCTCTGCAATCAAATACGATTTGTAAATAGGCTTAGTAAAAAAAAATCTAAAATCAATATGCGGGCCGCCACAAATAAATGAACTTATGGGAAACACTGAGCTAGCTACAGACTAGTTTTAGCCTACATTTCATCAACATTTAATCAGTGCAGAGAAACGTTTAGCAAGACATTCATATTAAATCATTTTCCCTGCCCCTTTTAGCAGACTAACAACAGATGAGTCAGCAGCAGCCCAGTCTGCCCATAACTGTAGCCTCCCTGTCCCAGTGAAGAAGTTGAGCAACATTGTGTTAATGACTTGACATTAGCATCATCCAGGCAGTGTGTGGGGATTTCTCTGTCTCTCTTGCTCTTTTTACCAGAACAACAAAGAAAATGAAATATTTATTAATGATAATACTAATAATGAGATAAACAATCTCCTGTCTGTAATGGATGCTGGACAGTTGGAAACAATGAGTAGCTTACCTCAGCCTGTAACTTACAGACAGTATTAAATAATTCATGCCAATAATACGTTCTTTTAGATTGAATTATGGCCGTTAAATTATCTATAGATATTGACTTTATTATTCCTATCATAAAGGGCAATTTATTTGAGAAGCTTGCACACACACATCTATCGTATCTAATGTATGCAATAGAGTGGTGGTGATACAGAACTGTAGGTAATCTGGGTCAATGTTCTGTAGTGTTAGTGTCATTTATTGATATATGGCATATTTGAATATATATACTGTATATATCACAGTGTGTATATATATATATATATGTGTGTGTGTGTGTGTGTGTATATATTACATGCATTGTGTACATCCTACAGAGCCAGGGCCCTCTCAGGTAGAAGGAGGAAGAAGTGAGGAAAGATATGCATACTGCAAGAGATGCATACTGTATGCAGACTTGCATGTACAAATCACCAGCAGTAAATATTGTGCTAGTACTAGTATTGAACTAATCAAGCCTTTGATTAGAGGTCCTAGAGATGTAATGACAACAGCTGCGCAGAGGGGGCCCAATTTATTTTGTTTGTCATGGGGCCCAAAATTCCTGGCGGCGCCCCTGCATATCACTATTGGTCAATAATTCATACATCCTTATGTCCACAATTCTGGAAGTAAAAAAAAACAAATTCAATGTTAATTTACAAATACTGGATGATAACTGTATAAAAGAAAAATAAAATAATAAATGCAGAGGAAAAGCACTGTAAAGGGTTGCATCTTATATGTCTGTCAAGCACTAGCCAACAACAACATCTTACAGATAAGGCTTCTGGTGTCTGTTGGGGAAAGTGCGGGTGTGTAGCTGCAGCTGCTGTTGCTTTTGGTTTATCCATCTCCTACATGATTTTGTCCTTGTTTAACAATGCTCTGAAATACAGTTTCAGTTGTGATTTTTTTAAAATAATGTAATGTGATAAATCCAGGCATTACAGAAAACAACATTGAATGCTAGGCATACATGTTCCGTTCTCATAGTTAGCATACTTAATTTTTCATCTGACTACATGGAAGTCCTATTTTACAATTGCAGATAATGCAAACATTGTACTGTTGAATCTGAGGTTATTTCTTTTTGCTGTGGGTAGCATTTGCAGTGTTGGAATATTAAAGAATCTGTCTACTATGTCTGGTCAGAAAAATGGTTTCTGTGAACAGAGATGATTGCATTCACTATGTGGCATGTCCAGTATGTAACAAAGTGTATACAAGGAAGGAATATATACGAGGAAGCAGCAATAATTGTGGGAAATAAATCTGCAAGATGTAGTCATGTTGATTTCAAAGAACATGCACATCGTATGCATGTGGAACCTACTGATCGTCTCATGCAGAAGCCTTTCCAGTCTGCAGCATGTAATTTGACTGTCATGCTTAATGTTGATTGGTTTCAGCCCTATGATCAAGTTAAAGATTCAGTAGGTGTTATGTATCTTGCTCTAATGAATCTGCCTTGCGAGCTTTTAGTTTGATTTTTAGAAAGTTTTTTGAAGAAAACTCCCAATATAATATGGCAGTAAATAAGGCCAAAACATTGACATTTGCTGATATATTTTTGAAAAATTGTGTAATAACTGTTGCATATTAGTTTCTTTTAATACAAATAGCTGGTAGTTTCCAACAGATTAAAATTCAGATGAGTAGGATCAGAGATCCGTTAAGTCCAAGATCAGCATCATCAACTTTAGACTGTCCAAGTGTGTGGACATCCAATTCATATATCAAATCAATATCAAATCAACATCTGCCCTTAGTACGCCCATCACATCTAAACAAGTTCACAATTTAATCTGGATTGAGACGACTGGAATGCAACCACTGCAAGGGATCAGCAGTGCTGCATATAACAGATGGTCCAAGCATGTATCCCAATTATGACTATTTTTTTGTACATACACATAGATCATTGGCTTGAAATATGTTATTAGAGCATCATCAGTCTTTTAATTGGGGGTGTTACAATTGCACAAGCTGACCTGATGCACAGTGAATCCGTACAGTTTTGAAGTGTCAGCGCTATAAATGGTTTGGTCAGGATTTCTTTGGATAATATGATGCAAAGCTTGAGTAATATCTTTGCTACACTGTTACACAGACACACTGAGACTGTATTGGACAGAGTGCTCAGGTTCACTCAAGTTCATGTCACTTTATTTCTGAAGGGGAACTAATTAAAAGGATTTGGTGTACTGTATCTTGGTAGACTTGAGGGTAGATGTACTGATTTTGTGGGCAGGGTCAGTGTTTTATGTTGTCTTGCATGACATGCAGTACCTGTTACAATAAGATAATTCCTGAGGACAATCTGTTATTCATCTCTTAATTAATACGTAACATCATTCATCAGTTCTGATGGTTGAGGTTCAGTGGACATTAAACTTGACACTATGTCTCTTAACAGTTAATAATGATAGTCAATTTTTCAATTTTATTTTCTATATTTTACTTTTCAGTCCTTTTTCTCCCCATTTTTTTAATTTCAGCCTGAGGAAGACTTGTGACTATGTTCAGCTTTCCTGGGGGAGACAGGCCGGGGAAATTTGATTCCCTCCTAGCTGTGGCATTGGATTCTATATCACCAACGCAACACATCATCCTCTTACAAGCCATCGTGACAGTAGCCATTCCGGCTGGTAGGACTTTTCTGGCTTTGGCCAGACTGCTCTTGAAGTAGGCAGCTCTCTTACCCTCTCTCAGGTGTTTTGCATCACTGGCTAATAATTATTCGCCCCTCTGTGAAGTCAATACTGACATCACCAATCTGCTCAAAACACGTACCCTAATCGACCAAAATAAAAGATTAATCATAATCATAATTTATCATATGGTGCAATGGAGGTGCTTTTTGTATTTTTGCAAATGATGTGCTTCACTGAGGTATGGCCCCTATCAGTAAATAATATATAGCCAACAGTAGAGCCAAACACAAGACAACCTTGAGCGTATAATAGCCATGTTTTTAAAGATTACAAACCCTAATATAGACCCCATTAGAGACAGTGACAAAGTAGTGAATGTGTAATGTATTAACCTATAAGTTATTGAAAGCATAGAGCAACATCTCACAAGTCCAGTCCACAATGTCGAGTCAAAAAATTTGGGAAAATTTTTGAATTGTTTTCTCAAATGACTACTAATTTCCTAATTATTTGAGTGTGAAAGTTTATTCTTGACCTTGGAAACAGTAGTTTGAGATTTTTTTTAAATTCAAAGTCAACTTACCAACTCAAAGGTCATCAATCAAGAGTTTCTGGTCCAGCAGACAGCTGGTAAAAGATCAAGGCCAGGTCTCACCGTTGTATATACACAAGGTGAGGACGGGTGTGGCCCTCTCACACTACCTCACCTCTCTCTGCAATTGTTTTCTCAGTGCCACGCTTGCGCGAGTAGGGATAAACCCAATAGTAATAGCCTTAGAGGGCTGCACCTATACACCATTGACCCACGGTCTATAACCCTACCATTCCTAGATAGAATCTGGAGTTACAATATGTAACTACCGTTTGCATGACTGATGCATATTGCCTTAATATATGTCAGTGAACATGACACTGCTGTGAGAATGCATTTATCTGAGAATTTACAACGTATTAAAACATCAGAAGTGCACTTCATGATGAATATCAGGGAAGTCATCAGCGATAATGAGTTCTCAGATGGATGGAGACCTGTCAGTGCTCATGACATCCAATCCCACTTCCACGTAAAGCAAGTGGTTTAACAGCTTCAGGAACCCGGGAGTGTCCATGGCAACGGAGCTGGATGCCTCTTTTACCTCAAAGATGAAAATTATACTTCACATACACGAATTGTAGTGTTCAGACAGCATGAGATGACATAGTCTGACAGAACTCCAGAAATCTCCGTAACAATCTCCTTTGTTGCTTCATGTGAAAATGTAAACATGCTGTGATTATACAGTCAGTGAGTCAAGTCAGGAGATGTACTGTAATGATGAGAGATAAAGTGCAGCTGTATATAGTAGCTGATAACAATCCAAGTGTTGAATAACGTGGCATGACCAAACACACAGAGGTTTTAGTGTCTTTTTTCACTTGCTGAAACTTGGTGCAACATATCGTGAATATTTCATCTAGTTCTTATAAGCCTCTCCTTCTCCCCAGGATCCTGAAGACAAAGCTACGTTTTGTAGCTGCTTTGAGGACTCACAGTCTGTAAAATAGCCTTACTTACACTGGTTTGTGGCAATTTCATGGCCTGTTGATCCTATTTTGGGTCAATTTCTTCTTCTCTTCAATTATTACTGCTGCCAGTTATGAGTGTTCATGAAAGCAAATTTATGGACTTTTCTCATATTAATAATATTTTTTTCATTTATCAGACCACACATGGTCAGCACACACACCGGGGGATTTGTCGCCAGATCGCATGGAAAAAAAGGAAGAAGTCAAAGGTGCATAAATATGAATAAAGGCTAGCTGTCAGCCTCTTAATGAGGTTAGTGAGCAATGGGCTGCAACACAGTTGTGTTCTCACTTTTTGACATGTAGCATGTGGACAACTTCATCTAATCCAGCTGTATCTATTAGATCCTGCTGCTCCTAACTGCTGGTGATCCATGGAAAATATAATGGTTTCCGAATGGTCTATGGATTTATTAAAGGGTCTAATGCTATAGCTTCACAGAACATGCTTCTCAAACTCAAAATCTTCCTGAAACTGCTGTGAAAAGAGGATAAACCTTTAGAGTTTGGGGGTCTTTGGGCTGTGTTCATTTAGGTCATTATACAATACTTCTATATTGGTCAATATTGGTTTGTTTGAACCATGAACATATTTCCATAGCCTTAACTATGTAGTTGCCTAAACTCAATCAAACCTTAACCCAAGAGGTAGCAGTTCAGAAACCTCTTATAAATCGTTCATATGGCTTGTTTTGGAATGCACTCACGAACAAATTGTTTTGGTGTTTATGTATAAGAACGTGTTAACGCTGTGTAAAATCTTTCACCCCAGTGGATGAATCTTGTGGATTTGGATTTGGTGGCCTTTTGTCTCGTGCCACGCTCACACCCAAATGTCTACGTTCCACAGTGGAAGAACCATGTTAAATTTGGTGATGAAACATTTTCAGCCTTGGCACTGCAAGATCTATTAATAAAACAAAATCATTAGTATGTTGTTGATTCAGAGATAAAGGTGTTTATATACACAGCTTAAAAAATTAAGGTAATACTTAAATCTCACATAAGATCTCGATAAACAAAATAGTTCAAAGCTCCAAATCTTTACTGTACACTGTATAATTTGTTGAGAACAAAATGACCTAAAAAAGATCTATGTAAACCAAAAGCACCAACCAATTAAGGGCTAGATTTAAAATCACATTGAAAATCACATTTTAAAAAATGAAATCACAGGATGATCCAACCCGTGTCACTTTCATAATGGCAACATATACTGTGACTCAGTCGTGTGTATGGCCCCCCATGTGCCTGTATGCATGCTCCTGATGAAAAGGCGGATGGTGTCCTGGGGGGATCTCCTCCCAGACCTGGATCAGGGCATGAGTGAGCTCCTGGACAGTCTGAGGTGCAACTTGGTGGCCTAGGAAACACCGATAGATAACATCCTCGTGGTTCTCAGTTGGATTCAGGTCTGAGGAACGTGAGGGGCAGTCAATGGCAGCAATGCCTTCTTCATCCAGAAACTGCCTTCACACTCTGGCCACACGAGGCCTGGCACTGTCCTGCATCAGGAAGAACCCAGGACCCCCTGCACCAGCATAAGGTCTGACAATGGCCCTGAGCATTTTATCCTGGTACCTAACAGCAGTCAGGGTACCGTTGGCAAGCCCATGGAGGTCTATGCGACCCTCCAGGGATATGCCTCCCCAGACCATCACTGACCCACCGCCAAACAGGTCATGCTGGATGATAACATTCACCACAGCGTCTTCAGACTTTTTCTCGTCTGTCACATGTGCCCAGTGTGAACCTGCTCTCATCTGTGTAATGGCAACCTCATGGAGTCTGTTTCTGACAGTGTGGTCAAAAACATGCTCACTAGTAGCTCACTGGAGGTCATTTTGTAGGACTCTGGCAGTGCTCCTCCTGTTTCTGCTTGCACAAAGGAGCGGATACCGGCCCTGCTGCTGGGTTGATGACCTAAAGCCTGTCTTCTGGTATCTCCTCCTTGCTCTTGGGACTACGCTGGGAGACACAGCAAATCTCTTTGCGACAGCACACGGATTCGCCATACTGGAGGAGCTGGACTACCTGTGCAACCTGAATGGGCTGCAGGTACCGCCTCATGCTACCAGTAGTGACAAGGACACTAGCAAAACACAGAACTAGAGAACAATCAGTCAGGAAGGATAAAGAGAGCCCATAGGAAAGCAAAATCCAAGATGAGATCTAATAGTTGTTTCCTTCTTTTCTCCTAGACACAAATGAGCTGCTTTTAATTTTCTCCCACTTCTCAAATTCATCTCAGAAACAACCATATAAAATGTCATTTATGTCTGTCTCTGATCAAAACAAGAGCTCTGTAACTGATCTTAAATAAGTCTTATTTAAGTCTCCTGAACATTGGACCATGAGATCAGAGAAAGAGCTAAAAAAAAAACTCAGCTATGTCTCCTAGGATCTCATGATTCTTCTCAAATATGTCTCACTTTTCTCATATTCGCCTCAGGAGCAAAAAAACTCATCTCTGTCTTACACTGATCAAAAGATGAGATCTCTACAGTATCTTAAATAACTGTAATTTCATTTCAGAATGTGGATCAGAAATAAAGCTCCAAGATATTTCTCAGTTTTGTTTTAGTGACCTCACAAGTTATTTTGTTAAAGTACTTTACTTACGTCAAATGTTGAGGTTGAGTATTTTCTTTTTATAGGGGTTTGTACTTTTACTCCCCTTAATTTCAAATCCTTATTGTATTTATTGTTAATTATCTGTTACAAGTTACTGAGAAAAATTAAATAAATTTTGACATTGAAAATATTGCACTTTCAAATGTCATGTTTTCCAATTTGTTAAGGTAGTCACAGCCAGCATAACTCGAACACCCAATACTTTGACATGATGTTTAGAGATTAATTCATTAAGGACCGAATGCACGCAAGAACATGGTTCATACAGAATGAGCACTTTTACTTTTGATACTTAAGTATATTCACTATGGAATACTTTTATACCTTTTACTTGAGTAGATTTTTGAGGACTTTAATTGTGGATAAGGTATTTCTCCTCTTTTAAGTAAAGGAAAATTGTACTCTATTTAAAGACAATCAGTCCTTCACTAGCGGCAGTGTTGTTGCCTTTTGAACAGCAGGAGCGGGGTTCCAATCCAGTTCAGGGCAAGCCTCCAGCATGGTTCTCCAAGCATAGACAGCAATGTAATACAATCAAGCTCACAAACATCTCCCCAGAGCTCCCAACTGCTTTTTAGGAGCAATAAGCAAGACATTAATGAACTCAAAAAGATACAATGATGAGATCTCACCTGTTACTTTCATTTATCCTATTGTAATCTCAATTCAGTATCCATTTGTCTTATCTAAGTCTCAAAACCTCAATCTCTCTTCACCTCATCCTTTTCTCCTAAGGTTTAAGTTTTAGGAGCAACAATTCAGATTGGAGTGATCTCAAAAAGATATACTATTGAGATGTTAGTGTTTTCTCAGGAGTTAAAGAAGCATTCTGAGCAAAAGATTTCTCCTCTGGGAGAGCACCTGTCTGTGGCCACCACCTGTAGAACCATTCCCTTTTTGGAGGTCTTGCTGTTGCCTCTCCAGTGCACCTGTTGTCACTGACTCCTTTTGCATTAGAGTGAATGGAGCGCAGCCATGAAAGTGTTGGACCTCAGTTAGAGCGAGTCCTATATTGGCCAGCTGTGTATTTGGGGCGTGACTTAGCGAAGGGTCAATTGTATGGGTTGTATTTACCACACTCCAAAGTCCAAAGTGACACTGTTTCACAATCACTTACGCTTCCTAAATGGATAGATTGATATACCTGAAGTTTAAGTGACTTAATGTTATACTGTGATGATTAAGTGTTGCCTTGTTTTTTTTAGCACTGTATAATCAACACTGTAGACTAAGAGGAACTAGTGGGACTTCAATGTAAGGTGTTTTTACCAGCCAACATGCCGGTCACTGTGCAGACTCAGACCATTGTCATTTGAAAAATCTCTGTAAATGATCCATGTCGCCTGGTGTTTCTCTCCATCCGTTTTAATAAAGTTAGCAACTCTGCTTATCTGTTGATAATCTGAGCCCAGAGCACATTAATCTCTGTAATTCCTGGATAAAAGGGATAAGAGAAATATGTTTGCTGGTTCATCAATCAATCAGTCTCCAATTAAACAGCACTTCATGATAAATTGATTAATGTGAAATAATGAGGAAGGCTCGCTGCCGCGTGTAAAATGACAAATGTCGGGCTCGGGAGGGGCACTGCGGCTATCATGCACTAATCATAATGGACTAATCCATTAACAAGGATTCAGCAGCAGGGGTTCATTAACTGAGGTAGACGTGTGCAGCCGCAACTTTTATCTTTCTGCTCAAGTCTCTTCAGAGATTGTGCTGCAGGAATGCCAGCAGACAAAGTGTGTTTCTTCATGCACTCAGTGGTATGTGTTTGTGTGTTTGTAGTATACTCAGATGGCAAGTTTTGAAAGAATTACCAGATGGCTGTGTTCTTAGGGGGAGATTGTCAAGGTTAATGATAATGAAGAATTAACAGGATTGATGTGTAATTAGTCTGATGGATGGAGTCACAGGGAGCACATATTTTCAAGTGTGTGTGTGAGTACACACACACACACACACACACACACACACACACAGGCACAAGCTGATACCATTACAGAGCACAATTCCCTTGGGTCTATTATACTCAGCTCATCTTCAGACATACAACGTGAGTTTGGGGGACACTGTTTAAATGCCGTACCATCATCATATGAGATAGATTCTCACAAGGAGTGAATGTGCAAACACATGCAGACACATTTAAATGATGAGTCAACTCATTTGAAGGACCTTGTCTAGATCGCTGGTCATTTTCCGTTGAGGCATATAAAAAGATTATAGCAGAAATCTATACTGATAGCTGATTATTTGAAAGTTCAGATGACTTACTGTTGGAGTTAAACAGCTTTGCTGAAATAACATAGTGTGAGGTCTAGTGAAGCCGTTTCTGTCTTTTCATGTCTCACCCACACAGTCACCTCCATACAGAGGCTTTCTTCTTCTGTCTTTATCTCACTCTAATCTCCTCTGTGCTTTCACCCCTAAACAAAGCAATCTGTACTTCGATAAGGGCCTTCCTTGAAACTGTAATGAGCTCCCCTCTGACTGAACCTGAACTGTCTTATTGGAAAGAATGAGCCACGTATATAGCCATATATTCATGTTTTGAGCTTTATTCTCCATCAGCAGAAATGAAAGAAAGCATTATGTTTGGATTTATTTGTCTGTGAGAGCTCAGTTAGACTCCAGCTGTTATGCAAGTCCTGTTCATGCTCTGTGTCTACTCACCAAAATTGCAGTTCTTTCCTTCAACACATTGCCAAAATGCAGCTTCTCTATTTTTTTCCTTTAGAATAGGATAAACTATTAAAACTGCACAGTTGTGACAGTGTTTATGCCAGAATTTCACAATTTAAGCTTAAAGGGGCTACATGTAGTTTTTCTATGAAATCACTTTTTGTCAATGAGCTGTCCACACATGTTTTCTGTTGCTTGGAACAGCCACTATTCTGCTTTTAGTGTGGAGGCACCAGGTTGTATCCCTGTGCGCAGTCCTGAGCCGCTCTCCAACTACAGCAACAACAACACAGCTAACGACATGCAGTCCACTAACACCACAAAATAACTGGCTCCCAGCACAACACAGACTCCAATATAAACTCAAAGTAAGGATACAAAAAAAGAATAAAGGTTTGTGTCAGGGCAAACAAAATTCAGGATGTTGGGTAAAAACAGTGAACATGTCGTGTACTGTCTGATTATAATTATAATTTGATCAATTTAAAATGTCAGATGTATTGATCATTGGTCCTATTTTTATACTGTAATACACATATGTCAGTATTATGCGAGATATTAAGTGAGTATTTGTGTTTTACCTATCAATTACCTATTACCTATTTTTGATTCTAAATGAATGTCAAGAACTACACTGAGAAGCTCTTTGATTAATCAAACCGAGAATTCCCTAACCATTTGTAAAAAATAATAAAGGACACTTTGCACGCTATGAAGCTTTGTTAACATCAAAATCTGTCACGAGTGATCATACATTATGTGACCTCAACAATTTGACTTTTCTAAACTATGTTCTCTTTTGAAACAAGCTATTCAACACACTTCCTCACTTGACACCCACCATTTCAACAGTCAGTGTAGCTCATTTAATACAACTTACAGTATGTTAAGTCAGCCACCAAAGTTGGACTTTATGGGTGACCAAAAAGAACAATAAAGTCTCAAACATGGAAAAATCTGAGAACAAATCAAGATGAAAATCAAGATGTTGAGGAACACTTGCTGCGTTCAGACTGCAGGCCAAAGTGATTTTTTTGCTCATGACTCATTTTTTTATAACAATGTGAACAACCCAGGACAAATGGACTCTGATCTTTTCCAGTTCGGATTTGGGCCACTTTCATATGTTGTCCAAATTAGATATAGGTCGGATTATGGGAAATGCTAATTGTCCGAGTAAAAACAGTAGCAAGAGAGAGTTGTAGGGCTTATATGCAATGTACAGAGACAGAAACAGTAACAAAATGCAATGAAAAGGTCATAAAGTCGTGAACATTTGTCAGAAATTTGGAAAAACACAGGAAATGGGGACAGTTGTGACCCCAGGAGGAAACCGGGAGAGAGTAAACTACAAACTAAAACAGGAAGTAAAGCTTGCAGAAACATACAAGGAATGAAATCACAAAATAAAACCTTAACATAAGAGCTTTACTAACAAAACATTTTCAAAGGCAAAGAACACAGACAGTGAAACAAGACCAGAACACTGGGGCAGATCAACACTACTACGAAATACAGGAAACAACTACAAACACACCCGACCAACCCAAAATCATGACACATGGTTTTTGTTGAAATAAGTAGCTGCTTAGTTCGGGTTATGGGACCTTCGTTGTTATGGTAATCATAATAGCCACTCGGTAAAGATTAAGTCGGTAGGAAACTAAGAGCAGTAGTGTTCATGTCAGACATTTTGTTGACCCATCCACCCCCCGACCTTGTTACGCTGTCTTTGTAGCCCCGTAATAATGTTACATGACTCCTTTGCTTCCCCACAGACAAGAGTCATAATATCTGCGCCACCAGAGGGCTTAATTTGTTGTTTTATGGCATTTCAATCAGGAGAGAACTGACTGAGTGAACAATAATCATTTATTGGCATAAGATACATTGAATGAAAATATGCAAAGTCATGACGAGGGATTATAAAAGGGGTGGAGCTACAGATGCATAGAAACTCCCCCTGGAATCTAGACACTGGTGGTGGTGTGATGATGATGAAGAGATGCAGGGAAGTGGTTGAGAAGAGGAAACAGTTCCAATAGTCTGGATATGGTGAGCATGAGGTGATGAGGTGGAGGAGGACCGCAGTGATTTGTACTGAAATGACAGCCGGAAGGAGAACAGATTAAAGCGAAATAAGTGACTTCATGACTGGCTGAGCTGATCGTGGTGAAACCTGATTGAAAAACCAGGTGAGACGGCCACAGTCAGCTGTTAGGGGAATGAGTAACATGTAAGGACAGTCTTCCTGACTAAACTTATGCTAAGCTTCTTTTGGTCAAACAACTGATGCTTTCTCCTTGGGAGGGGTCTCCATGTCCACTGTTGATTTTTGCCCTTGCCTGCCTCACCATCACTTAAGCCTTTCTGCCTCCATTTGTATCCATTAAGTCATTGAACTTTGAGCTCTGTCTCAGCCGTCTGCATTTGGGTCCCATTTCCTGTGTTCCAGTAGTGTGTGGTTCTCTAGAGTGATCCGTGGGTGATATGATCAGGTGGAGAACAACAAAAAACAAGGTAAACGTCAGAATCTGATTATAAAACAGTGTTTGTTGTGTTTGATTGAAAGTGGTTGGTAAAATGCCCACCAATGGCTTGCTAATGACATTTATGTGATCAATCACTTTGTAAAGTCTGATATGACCACTATAAACTAAATCATTGATAACCTCTCTGAAGTTTAATGGTGAAGACTGATATTTCACTACCAATGTTGGTTTACAGGTAGATGTGATGAATTAATGATAAAGCAGGTGCTATAAACACAGCTGTATAAACACACAGCTGGGTACTAGTTGAGCATAATAGCATAATGACAGCTGAAACATGTTTGTTTGCTTTTTTAAGTGAAAGGCTGAAAGGCTGAAAGTAGGCAGACGTATATAAACAGATTATTAAGCGCATGTCTTTAACCATCTATACCACAATGAATGAGTTTTAGTCATGGACCTTCACAGTTTCATGCATGTGAGCCCCAGAGAGCTGGAGCCAAGTTGTTAATCAGTCTTCAGTTGTCTATGGATGATGGGATTGGTATTTAGTTACTAACTTGTTAACAGGTCTTTTTTTGACAGACTCTGACGTCCATATAGGTGTTTTCGGTAGCACTTTATAATAACTACACACTATAAAGCATTAGTTAAGCATTAGTAAATACGGAATTCATCATTTATAAACCACTGTTCTTACATTAAGACACATTAGTAAGTAATTTATAAACATAGTTATACATCTATTATTTGCTTAATATCTGTATTTTCATACTTTATATATGATCGGTTCACTATTTATAAATGAATAGTTATTTTAATGACAAACCATTTATATATGATTTGTTAATGGTTCATAAAATTATTACATAGGCCAACTGCCTGTTTTTTGATACTTTCCTGCTAAAGAATATAAATAATCTCAGCATAATGTGTAAATCTACCAGTGACAAAGCCTAAAGGATGCTACTAAGACTACCCCTAAGATGCCCCAGCTAACGTTACTAGTGGTGTGGAAAAGCCTCACCATTACAGGCCTGGTACCGTATCTCTGAGACAGATCATCTATCACTACCACCTCATCAATGATTGTATTTGATAAAAAGTATTATTCCAATGAAAAACTATGTATATGCGCCTATGGTTCATATGATCATGTAGAAAGTTTAAGGAAATTATTTAGTAATTATTTCCCCTCTAAAGTAAGGACTATGTGGGCCTGTTACGTCCCCAGCTTATCTAGGGGTGGAGGACGAACAAAAGATTAATAACCCGGGTGGAAAAACCAAGGACAACTCAAAACATGTGTCAAGTAAACGTATTTATTCTTAGAGAAGAGGGCGAAACAAAAAGTGATCTCTGCTTACACAAGAGATGAATATAAATGTAAATTATACGAGGTATCTAAATAACACACAGTACCACCCAGCGGACCACACAGTCCGCATGGAGGGCACCCGCCGCTCAACACACCGGCTTCCACTGCCCGGGGACGCCGAGCCGACAGCTGCCTCCACGGAGCCTCCGGCCCTACCGAGCGTAGAGAAGTTGCAGGTGGCACACCGCCGGTCACGTCCTTCAAGCCACACAGCAAAACACACCGTAAACCACACAGTAAGTCACACAGTACTTTACCCAGACTAATGTGAATGACCACCGACAGATGAGGGAGTGGATGAGCCGATGACGAGCTAGGAGTGAGGCGACCACCACCAGGAGCACTCAACTGGCTTGGCTTACATAGCCCACTAATTGGCCTTGATCGGCCCCAGCTGTGAGCTCCACCCAGCGTCACTCAGCAGGCAAGCATACACACCTGCGGGGGAGAGACAGACACACACACACAGCAACAACAACTAGATCACCCAGACCTCAGGGGTTGTGACAAGGCCATACAAAGCATTACAAATGAGATTGAAAAAAGTTTCAGTTAGGCTTCTTAAGTCTCAGCTTTTTTACGGCCTGGGTTAATACCCCAGTTTAGTGTCGTTTTGGACGTCTCAACAATGAATACACAATGTCCGGTTAGGCTTTCAAAATAAAACTAGTGAAAACGTTTTGAAACGGAATGTTACTTGCAAATGAATAAAAAAACTCAAATTGACTTTGTGTTTAACACAGGAAACAAATGGAAGTACGGTTTCTGGTCAAGCCGCCCATCTCAACCATGTCTCCGCCTTACCATAGACTGCAGCCCACATAAAAATATACGGGCCTTAAAGCAGCGCTTTTTTGACCCTCTGCGCATCCAGTAATCTCTGCAGTGTGCGCTCACTTTAGCGCCAGACCGCACTGAGGAAGAACAGAGAGAAGCGGGCTAAGACGCAGTAGGAAAAACGAGATCACACAGGCCGAAACGGGACTTAAGTGTAAAAACAACATCACTCTGGATTTTTGAATGCCGCAGCTGTAATACCAAAATCTGTGAACTATCAGATTCTGTGACTACACCCAAACGACGATGTTTTCCTAACCATAACCAAGTACTTTTGGTGACTAAACCCAACCAAACTGCAACCGCTTCACATCGTCAACAAAGCCTCTGGCGCTTAACTTACCATTTGGATCACAGGATCTGATAGGTCACAAATTTTGGTGTCACACTGCCATTTGCGAAGGAGTTTTTTTCCCCCTGGAAACTCCGGTGAGTAACGTTTGTATTGTAACCTTTAGGAGAGAGCTAAAAGTGCAGCGTGATACTTTCCTCCTACTGTTCAGAAGATAACTGATTCTTGTTTGTTACAATATCATTTGTAAATGCTTTGTAAGGCATAGACAGTCCTCACTTTAGATGAGCTCACACAAAGTACTTACTAACAACTAGTAAATGCTTTGTAACACCTGAATTAATCATGTAATACATTATAAACAAATGTTTAGAGAATATCTATTGCCTTTA
Source organism: Micropterus dolomieu (assembly GCF_021292245.1). NCBI lineage: Eukaryota > Metazoa > Chordata > Actinopteri > Centrarchiformes > Centrarchidae > Micropterus > Micropterus dolomieu. The sequence continues at coordinate 20,744,552 of NC_060150.1, forward strand.
AATTTAATTAAATGGTTAATGAGGCATAAATAGTCCTCACTTTAGATAAGCTCACGCAAAATACTTTACTAACCATTAGTAACTACCAGAATTAATCATGAATTGCAGGGGGAGGGGAGAAAGATTTGTGTCCTTCAGACCATCCAAGCAACCCTTTGCTGGTCCCATCACAGAAGATCTCTGGAAGCGCAGATCTTGGAGTTTTGATGAGGAGTTCAGAGAAACGGTACCAGGCCTGTAACGGTGAGGCTTTTACCCAGTAAAGTTAGCTGGGACATCTTTTGGGTAGTCTTTGGGCTTTGCCACTAGTAGATTTACGAGTTATGCTGACATTGTTTATATTCTTACTCGGAAAAGTATCAAAAAACAGGTAGTTATGTAATAATTTTTTTACACTTTCCAAATGATCTTATGAACCATTAACAACTCATATGTAAATGGTTTGTCATTAAAATAATACTTAATTTATAAACAGTGAACCGATCATAAAGTATGAAAATACAACTATTAAACACATTATAGAGCTTATTAATAAAGAATACAGCATGTATAACTATGTTTATGAATGACTTATGTGTATTAACGTATGAACAATGGTTTATAAATGATGAAATAAAAATGTGCTAATACTTAACAACTGCTTCATAGTGTGTAGATAATAAAGAATAAAACATTTATAACTGTGTTTATGAATGACTTACTAATGTGTATTAATGTATGAACAATGCTTTATAAATGATGAATTTCTTATTTACTAATACTTAACTAATGCTTTATAGTGTGTAGTTATTATTAAGTGCTACCGTGTTTTCAATTGTTCTGGTTAATTATTAGTTAAAATGTCGGGAGAGACTGCTTTGTTTGGTAGGAGGGGAGGGGGGTGGTAGTGAAAGTAATATAGTAACGTAACAAGTAACATAACTTGTTACTTTTATCACCCAGTAATAAGTAAAGTAATATTATTACTTTTTTCAAGTAGTAATAAGTAACTAGTAACTTACAATTTCTGAGTAACTTGCCCAACACTGATCTGCCATGATACAAGATATCTAATACAGCCAGCTATCACCTACACTACTTTGTGTAGAGTAAATTTTTACCATGTAGATATTTTACTCATGCAAATACTAAAATTTTAATTAATCTAATTAATCTAGTATATCGCCCAGCTCTACCAGAAAGTGAAACAGCAATGATAGGTAGGTAGGTTTATTGTCACAATATAAAAAAGTTAGAGTGAAATTGAGTTGTAAAGCTCCCTTCTGCTACATAGCAGACAATATAAATTAATACAGAATCAATTATGAAAAATGGTAAACAGAAATAAACTATATTCAATGGAGCAGTGCAGAGGATGAATTAGAGTTTAAGAGTCTGATAGCTTGGGGGGAAAGCTGCTCTGCAGTCTGGTGGTGTGGCAGCAGAAACTTCTATATCTCTTCCCAGAAGGCAGCAGGGTGAACAGGCTGCAGAGTCCTCCGGTCCTGGGCCGTGCACATCCCATGCCAGTTAGTGATGTTTTCAGTCAGGATACTTTCTATTGCTCCTCTGTAGAAGCTGACAAGAACGCGTGTGGCAATTAAGCTTCCTCAAGAAATACAGTCGTTTCTGAGCTTTCTTCGCCAGCGTGGAGATGTGAGATGTATCCAGTATCCAGTTGCAGAGTGTTGTATTTAAACCCAGATTGCTGAGTTTGCTGATCAGTTTTATGGGGAGATTGTGTTGAATGCTGAGCTGAAATCCACAAACAGCATTCTGATGTAAGTGTTGTTTTTCTCAAGGTGTGTGAGGGCTGAGTGGAGGGCAGTGGAGATGGCATCCTCTGTGGATCTGTTGGTTCTGAAAGCAAATTGGTGAGGGTCCAGGCTGGCTGGGATGTTGTTCTTTATGTGCTGAAGAACCAGTTTCTCAAAGCACTTCATCAAAATAGGGGTGAGAGCCACAGGGTGGTAATCGTTCACTAGATTGCTAGACTGACTAGACACTGCTGACTTTTTAGGTACAGGAACGATGGTGGCTGTCTTGAAGCAGGTGGGAACCCTCTCCTGAGACAGTGAGATTTTGAAAATGTCATAACATCAACTAGCTGATTGGCTCAGGGTAAATGGCCCGTAATGTTATCAGGCCCAACTGATTTACTCGTATTCACTCTCAGCAGGACTCTCCTCACATCTGCTGTGGATACTGACAGTGGCCGGTCCTCTGGAGGTGGAGTAGACTTTACAGCTGACTCCTTGTTGAGGAGATCAAAGCGAGCATAAAAGGTGTGAAGTTCATCTGGTAATGTGGCCTCACACATGATGGGGGAGCTCCTGCTTTTGTAGCCTGTGATGTTTTTGATGGCCTGCCATATCGTTGGTGTTGTTGGTGTTGAGGTCTCTCTCCAGCCTCTGCTGATGTCTCCGCTTTGCCTCCTTGATGCCAGCTTTCAGTCTCGCTCTGCCTCGCTCTGGCGGTGATGTAAGCTTCTTTTTAACCCGACCGAAAGGCAGCTTTTCTGGCTCTGGATAGAGCCCTCACCTCTCCATTCATTCAGGGCTTCTGATTGGGGAATGATTTTATTGGTTTAGTGATCACCACATCATCAACACATTTGCTGATGATGTCACTGATGATGTATATTCCACAAGGTTGATTTGGCTCTCCTGCGTGGTAGCCTCTCTGAACATACTCCAATCTGTGCTCCCAAAACAGTCCTGTAGAGCTGCTGTAGATTATCTGTCCACACTTTCACTGTTTTAATTGTTGGCTTGACCCTTTTAATCAGCTGGGTGTAAGTGGGCTGAAGAAAAAGAGAAATATGGTCTAAACAAAATTGGGGACGGGGGAGGACTTTGTATCTGCCAGGAATATTGGTGTAGACGTGGTCCAGTGTGTTCGTTCCTCTGGTGGCGATGTGGATATGCTGGTGGAATTTAGGTTATACTGTTCTGAGATTTGTTAAAATGACCAGCAAAAATAAAAACACCATCAGGTTGTGTTGTCATGTGACTGCTGATGACATCATATAGTTCCTGTAGTGCATTTTTTGAATTTGCATCTGGAGGAATGTAAACAGCAACGACAAAAACACTGGAGAATTCTCTGGGCAGATAGTATGCCTGACATCTCAACATTATAAATTCCACATCTGTAAACATTGTCCATCCACTTTAGCTGTGTTTGAGCACCAAGCAGGGGCGTTTTTAGGATCTTGAAAAATTTGGGGCTTAGCCCAGTCCATAAAACTTAATTTCTTCACATAATAACCCCCCCCCCCCCCCCCCCCAATTTTGTAATGTCATGTGTCTAATTATAATAATATAACCACAAAACTACGGTAAAATGAATCGGGGGGACTGGGTTTACTCCCCCAGGAAACTCTTAAGTGTTAAACACTTCATTTCCTGCATTCCGGTGTTTTTCTGCACCAGTTTCTGCCTTTTCTGCATCAATTTATGGTGGAAATGTATTTATTTATATAAAATTCAGGTAGCAGGCAGGTGGCTGAATCTTTGTGGTTACTTTTAAATGACTTGGAGGCTGCCCCGAGAGACCTAGCACATTTTCGTCATCAAACATGTGCACGCATGTAGAGGAAGGGTGGGTGGGGTTTCTCATAACATAAAAGGTCTCTAATGTTGTTTTGCTCCATTGCTTGGACCATTACTCAGGTACGCTGCTATGAAGCCAGGTCTCTGTGAAGATTAGGACACAGCAGTCTCTGCTTTCCCGTTGCTGAGTGAGACTTAGTCTTACTTCCTCAATTTTACTCTCCAACGACCGGACATTAGCCAGGAGTAGGCGTGGGAGTGGGAAAGTCGTTGGTCCAAACTTATTTAGTTTCACTCTTCTCCCCGCTCACTTTCCTCTCTTCCTTCTCCTCCAGCTTGCCCGCTTGTTTTGTCGGGAGATGCCGTTGCTAGTCCAGACCCGTTGTACCAGCCTGTTCTCATGCTCAGGTGTCACAAATACACGTTTTGGAAAAGCCGTGTCTATTGTACGCAAAACGGCAATTTTGTGTGTATAGTGGACGCCCCCAGGTACGTGTGTATGAGACGCATCCAGGCTACATGTGTATCAGACGCCCCGGGGTGACCGAAAGCGCTACTAGCGCTGTTTAAGGAGTTGACAGCCCCCCCGAGGCAACTTCCCTAACCTCAACCATGGCATTAGTTAGTGCCTAAACCTAAGTCAGTAAATATATGCATGTCGACCGGCTAACTCTACCTGCTAGCACATCAGCCTCCTTTGTGTTGCAACACTTGCGTTCCTTTGCGTACAATAGACACGGCTTTTCCCACGTGTATATGTGACGCATGAGATGCGATCAGGTTGGTTGCACTCAGTCCAGTCCCCACACTTTCTTTTCCAATATTGATTATAATGTATTTCTGTCATAAGTGATAATAATTGGATGAGTTTCCGTAAAAAAAAAAAGGAGAAAAAATACAGATTAGGAGCAAAACTATAGCAAAAATTAAGGGAGCTACTGGTTGCTGCGTCTACACACGCTGCCGTTGCAATGATGCATCCTCACCAAATAATGCACTGGGCTCCTCTCTCCTCTACTTTCTCTCCCTCTGTATGCAACCTATCTCCTCCTATCACTTCCTGCAGGTGTTTCTGGCTCTGGAGCTGTGGAGTCTGGATCTGTGGCTGCGGGTCACCTGCTGCCCCCGTGTTCCTGCTCGGCACCCTCTGCTGCAACGACTATTGTTGCTAGTCCTATTATTATTATTATTGTTATTATAATCATTAACATTACGATTGTTATCATTAACACTACTATAAATATCTGTACCGTTTTTCGTTTAGTCTGTAGCAACATCACCTTTACTGTCTGTACCTCTGTGTGTGTATATTGTGTAGGCTGCCTCCCTCCCCTCACTCTCTCCTTCCATCCCTCTCCTTTTCTCTCTGTTCCTCTCCTGCCCTCTCCCTCTCTTTCTATCTCCCCCCC
>NC_060150.1:20749513-20769634 GCF_021292245.1 Micropterus dolomieu
CCCCCCCCCCCCCCCCCCCCCCTCTCTCTCCCTCTCTCTCCTTCACCCCAACCGGTCGAGGCAGATGGCCGCCCACCCGGGGTCATGGTTCTGCTTGAGGTTTCTGCCTCTTAAAAGGAAGTTTTTCCTTGCCTCTGTTGCCTAGTGCTTGCTCTTGGTGGGAACTATTGGGCTTCTGTAAATAGCATCATAGAGTACGGTCTAGACCTGCTCTCTTATGAAAAGCGCTGTGAGATAACTGTTGTTGTGATTTGGCGCTATATAAATAAAATTGAATTGAATTGAATTGAATCCTTATACACCTACCCGTTCGCTCAGGTCAGTTGACAATCTTCTCCTGAGAGTGCCAAAAAATCGTCGCAAACTTAAAGGGGACCGTGCTTTTGCGGTGGCAGCTCCGAAACTGGAATGCCCTTCCTCTTACCATTAGACAGGCTTCCTCACTGCCTGATTTTAAAACTTGTCTCAAAACACATCTCTTCCGTCTGGCTTTTGACCCTTGAGGATGACACTTTTGATGAACTCATTTGTTAGTGTTTTTAACTGTATACATTATATGTATGTGATAACCTGTAAATTGATGTTTGCTTTTAATCTTTATACAGCACTTTGTGCAACTTCGCGATTGCTGTTAAAGTGCTCTGTAAATAAATTTTGATTGATTGATTGAACAAAACAAAGGACTTCATCAGGGGAAAAAGTGGAAGGTTTTAGACTGGCCAAGTCAATCACCTGACCTTAACCCAATAGAGCATGCATTTCACCTCCTTAAGAGGAGACTGAAGGGAGAAACACCCCAAAACAAACAAGAACTGAAAGAAGCTGCGGTAAAAGCCTGGAATAGCATGAAGAATGCAACAGTTTGGTGATGTTGATGGGTCGCAGGCTTGAGGGAGTTATTGCAAGCAAGGGTTATGCCACCAAATATTAAGTTATTTACTCTAAGATTATTTGCCATTACTTTTGCTCACCTAAGAAAGCTGTGCTAATACAAGCTAATACAAACGGTGATATGTCCTAAGTTGTTTAAAACATATAGATGTGAATACCAGGAAACAAAAGCTGAAATTATGAACTCTTGTCTCATACTTATCTTTTAAACCCAGATGTCTTCATTGAACAACAAAAACAAAGGAATTTGTGTTCCAATACTTCTGGAGGGGACTGTATGTCAAAAACCAATTCCCAGTATATCCCATGCATACAGCAGCCTTCTTGAGAGCATCTTCATAACAGCACAGTCTTAGTCTCTTGTAAAAGTGGCTGTCAAAGCCGTGCTGCTGGGTTTAAGTTGTCCACTGGGTGTACAGGGACATTTTCTGGTCCTGATCTGTTAAAAAAAGCATGTGGGTAAAAAAAGTAAAACATTTGGGTTCGCAAAATGAATAGAGAAATTCATTTTCTGCGAAGCAGCTTCAGATTTACATGTTAATGAAATTGTAGCCTCAGGGCAAGGCTCTATGTTTTCTGGCTTTGAAAAAGTTTTTAATGCTTCTACAGCAGTGAACTGTTCTCCAGAGGCGTGCGACCTCTGACATGTATAGCAATTGTAAGTCGCTTTGGATAAAAGCGTCAGCTAAATGAGTAAAATGTAAATGTCATATGGGTGTACTGTATGGGCTTCATCCTGCCCAGGGACTTGCCTCGGGCCAGAGCACGCCAGCCGAGCACTCACCCCCGGCGCCAGCTGCCCCTACTGCACAAGTCTCTCCCCCGAGGATACTTTGCCTTGCAGGAAGAGGAGTTGTGGCTTCCCACCCACTTGCTAGGTGAAGCTCTGAGTTTTCTGCTTCCGGAGAAGTGAGAGTCGGATGACTCCGCTCTAACCATACATGGGTCTCGAGATAGCTCTTCCCTTCGCCCCATTCCAGGCTGCAGAAAACAATGGCCCCAAGCTCGGTGACTCCAGCACAGAGGGGCTCTCCCGAGGGGAACTCCAGGGTCTCCCTCTCCGCCATCACCTCTCTGTCTCCCATTGGCGGCCTCCTAAGGGAGCTTCCTGCCATCATCCAAAGTGCTGCCATGCATCTGATTGTTCCTCCGGCTAAGGAGCTCGCTCCCCCGGATCAGCTGGCCGGGGTCCTCGTCCTTAGCTGACCACGTCTGGCGGCATTTCCACCCCATCACTCGGAACCAGGAGGGCACAGCAGCAGACCCCCAGACCCTGAGGGCTCCTATTTCGAACTACATCCCCATTACAAAGGTGGAGGGATTCACAGACACATCCTTTCCTCCCGTGCCCTCCCTTGAGCTCAAACTCACTACCTTCTTTGGTGTGAAGAAGCCAGACAGCGCGCTGCTCTAACTTCCCCCAGCTGCCAGCAGCTGACTCGCCTGGCTGACAAAACACACTAGTGTGCCTTCCAGAACTCGGCCGTCACCAATAACGGGGCTCAGATAACCTTGTTGGCTATGGCTATTACGCCTCATTCCCTGGCCCAGCAGAGCGTGACGGTGCAGGTCCAATGGGTGCAGCAACACTGTTCCTTGAGTTTAACAAAAACACATGCACCGCTGCTCCCCACTTAGAGACGTAGTGGCTGCTTCTCATGTCAACCACAGCGCACGTGACGTCGGGGCCTGAGAGTGCTATTTTATTTTGGCAATCTGCTGCTGCTGGCTCCAGAGAGGAGGCTGCCGCCCAGATGGTGGAACTGGTCACACACCTGTCCAACCTGGGCTTCTCAGTGAACTGGAAGAAAAGCGCCCCTCTTCCCTCTCAAAGGCTCAGTTATCTGGGCGTGGTATTTCTCTCAGGAAAGAACTGACAGAAAAGCACTGTCGTTAATGCGACTGCAGGGGTGTACTCACTTTTGTTGCCAGCGGTTTAGACATTAATGGCTGTGTGATGTGTTATTTTGAGGTGACAGCAAATTTACACTGTTATACAAGGTGTACACTCACTACTTTACATTGTAACAAAGATTAATTTCTTCAGTGTTGTCACATGAAAAGATATAATCTAATATTTACAAAAATGTGAGGGGTGTACTCACTTTTGTGAGATACTGTAAGTGTGTGGAGCGCTCATTTTCATTGAGTCCCCTTGATGCTCCATCCATGTCTTCTGTGGCTCGACTGGCTGCTGTACGCTTTTCCTTCCGGTCCGGGTGATCCCCCGATTCCTGCTGTTGGGACGGCCATGGAAACTGCTGTGGCGCGGGGACTTTCTCTCCCAGGGAGGAGGGGCAATCAGGAATTACCTGCTCCTGGGCCAGCCTCTATGGGTCTGGCCACTGAAAGGCAGCGCTTGGAAGCTGTAGGTCTACCACAGGATGCACCATCCAGGGAGCGAGAGTGGAGTCCACGCGGTCTTCATACACCGCAAAGTGGGCTGCGTTCCATAGCTGCTGTGTGGCTCAGGGTTTGGACCCTGTGGCCTGTCCCCTGCCCTCCATGCTTTTGTTCCTTCAGCTTCTGATGGACAGAGGGTTGGCTTTCAGCACAGTGAAAACCTACGTCGCTGCCATTTTATTCTGCCACGAAGGTTTCGGTAACAGGACGGTGTTCGCTCACCCGGTGGTGAAGCGTTTTTTGAAGGGTGTTCTCAGGCACAAGCCTGTCTCGTGCCCCACGACCCCTCAGTGGGATTTGGAGCTGGTGTTGCGCACTCCATGAGAAGAGTTTCCTTGTCTGTGGCTTTTTGCACAGCGGCCTGAGGGTAGAAGATATCTGCACGGGGGCCTCTTGGTCTTCTCCCTGCTCCTTCGTCCATTTTTTCGTCTCCTGTTTTTCCATGACTCGCTCTGTGCTCAGCATTCTGTCAGAGTGATTGCAGTCCGCTGACGCTACATCTCCTGCTCACGTCGGCCCTGGGCTGTCCCTCTCTGTTCCCTTCCTTGTGGGCATAGTGGATCTCTGATATTCAGCTATACCACTCCATTGGGCACTGTCTTTATTGATGCTTGGTTTCTTCTTGTATTATAAATGTGTACCCCATTACTTAACAGTCTCTATAATATTTGTAACAGTTCACTGCTGTAGAAGCATTAAAGACTTTTTCAAAGCCCTAAAACATAGAGCCCTGCCCTGAGGCTGCAATTACATTAACATGTAAATCTGAAGCTGCTTCGCAGAAAATGAATTACTCTATTCATTTTGCGAACCCAAATGTTTTACTTTTTTTACCCACATTTTTTTTTTTTTTGCACAGTAGTTTTAACAGATCATGGCCAGAAAATGTCCCTGTACACCCAGTGGACAACTTAAACATTTTTGTTTGTTTGTTTTTGTACCCTGGAACATCCTTCTAGGCTGGATAATTGCAATTCCTTATTATCAGGCTGCTGCTCGAATAAGTCTCTCCAGTTGATCCAGAATGCTGCGGCACGTGTACCTAGATAACTAGGAAAAGAAATCATAGCTATTGCAGAGCTACTGACCATAATTGTTGCTCTCTATTATTTGGTGAGGACGCATCATTGCTGTTTCACTTTTTAGTATTTGCATGCCGTAAAATATCTACATTGTAAAAATTTACTCCACAAAAAGCAGTGTGGGTGATAGTTGGCTGTATTAGATGTCTTGTGTGATGACAGATCATTGTTGGGCAAGTTACTCAGAAATTGTAAGAAGTTACTAGTTACTCATTATTACTTGAAAAAGTAATAATATTACTTTACTTATTACTGGGTGATAAAAGTAACAAGTTATGTTACTCGTTACGTTACTATATTACTTTAACTACCACTCCCCTCCCCTCCTACCAAACAAAGCAGTCTCTCCCGACATTTTAATTCTTATAATTAGCCAGAACACCTATGAAAACATAGGTATGAAAACACCTATGTGGACATCAGAGTCCATCAAAAGAGGACCTGTTAACAATAAATAAATACCAATCCCATCATCCATAGACAACTGATGAGTGTTTAACAACCTGTCTTCAGCTCTCTGGGGCTCAGATGCATGAAACTGTGAAGGTCCATGACTAAAACTCATTGTGGTATAGATGGTTAAAGACATGCGCTTAATCATCTGTTTGTATACGTCTGCCTACTTCACAAGCCTTTCACTTAAAAAAACAAACAAAAATGTTTCAGCTGTCATTATGCTCTTATGTTGTCGTAATCAGATGGCGCCAGTGTGTAAGGCAAGCCGTCTGTCAGCATCACGCTGTGTCTACCTTTTGTTTACTGCTGCTTTATTTCTGTGTTTTTGCTGCCGGGATGTAACTAGCCTTCTCGTTTATGATCGCCAAACTTTATTTGACATCCGAGCGTCCTGTGAGGCTTTGGGGCTGTCTAGAGATGGTTTGGGAGAACAGGCTGGAGGCCTCCCCCCATGGTTGTCCAACATCCCAGACTACCTGCGCTGTGTCCCGTGTGATCTTCCCCGGAAAAAGCGCCACAAGAGACGTGGAAAGCGTGCCGGAGTGCTTGTTCACCTCAAGGCTTACCTGAGGTCCTCGGATGTGCTTCATCCTCGTCTCCTCTACGGAGGGGGCTGCGGTCATCCCGCTGTCTGTGGCTGCCGTTGCTCGGAGGTACCGCGCCTGCGATGGATTCCCCTGTCTTCCCCAGCCCGACTGCTGTTGTGTCATTGCCTGTTGTGGGCTTCCTTCTTGCCGACTTGGCTTCACAGCATCTGTCGATGGATCAAGCCTCTGCTGCCTTGGTGACATCATCTGGTTCGGGTGCTGTTCCTCCGACGCTGATCCACCTTCCTCCTGGCCTGACACACGGTGCCCTGGGGGCCGACACCGGGCTGGGAAAACCGGCGTCGGTGAGGAAACTTCGGCCTGACTGTTGACGTGGTGTGAATACAGCTAATCTGCGCACACTGCAGCGGGCCTCAAAACCAGACAGTTTGGATTTAACTCTTCGTATGGCCCTGATTAATGTCAGATCACTGGCCAACAAAACTTTTGTGCAGAATGATTTTTTTACACCCCATAAACTGGACTTTATGCTGCTGTCCGAGACTTGGCTTCATGTTGGTGAGTCTGCTTCCTTTTCTGAGCTTCTGCGACCTATTCTAGCTTTGAGCTGCAGCTATTTGAATTAAACGCCTCTTCTCCGACACTGTGAGCAGTTGTGTATCGTCCACCGAAATTCAACAAAGATTTTATGCAAGAGTTTGCTTATTTTATAGCAGGTGTAAGGTTAAACTACGACCATTTTATAATTTGTGGTGACTTTAATTTACATGTATGCTGTGAAAGCAAACCTATGGTTAAAGACTTCTTAAATCTTCTTAATTCTTTTAATCTCACTCAGTCGGTGTCTGGCCCAACACATGAAAAGGGACACACATTAGACCTTGTGCTGTCTCATGGCTTCTGTGTTCTGTAACGTATGTATTTCGGATCACTTCCCTGTCTTATTTACGATTACAGTCCCATATACTTTGGTCAAATCTCCTTTTGCACGCTGCCGTCCTGTAATTAACAGTCAAACCCCGGCACAGTTCTCTGCTGCTTTCAAAGACTCTGTGCTCTATAACTAAGGTGATGCTACTGGTGCTGATGAACTTATTACTCTTTTTAATTCAACCTGCACAAACATCTTGGACTCTTTAGCTTCTTTGAGGATGAAACGCACTAAAGCACTTTTAGAGCCCTGGTTAAACGACACCCCCCGGAGCGATCAGACTTGCATGTCGGCAAGCTGAGAGAAGGTGGAAGAAAGATAAACTCAGTGTCATATGAAATCCTACAGCAATATCTATCTGACTATCAGAGAGCTGTAAAATCTGCTAAATCTGATTTTATTTCTAAGCTGGTTGCCAACAACTGTCACAGGCCACAGGTTCTTTTTAACATGTTTAACACCATTACAAATCCCAGAAACTCCGCTCGTATTACACCCACATTGGACCTCTGTGACTCTTTCCTAAAATTATTTGTTGAGAAGATTTTTGCTCTTCGATCTTCTGTAACCACATCCTGTGACCATGATCCCTCTGCTCCTCCTATGTGCCTTGCGGTCCTAGATCAGTTTGAGTCCATATCAATCTCCTCCCTATCTGAGGTGGTCCATCATCTGCGACCCACAAATTGTCCCTCAGACAGCATTCCCTCTCGCTTGATTAGAGAAGTCTTTGATACCGTTGGACCATGTATTTTGTCATTGATAAATACCTGTCTTGTCTCTGGTCATGTTCCGTCCGCCTTTAAACACACTGTTGTACAGACCCTGCTAAAAAAGGAAAATCTCAACCCCTCTATTCTCTCTAACTTCAGGCCCATCTCTAAACTGTCTTTCATATCTAAAGTAGTTCGAAAGTAGTTTTTACCCAGCTGCAAACATTTTTAATTAATAATAATGTTTATGAAAAGTTCCAGTCCGGCTTCAAACCCCATCACAGCACTGAAACGGCACTTTTAAGAGTTTTTAATGACTTGATTTTAACTGTTGACTCAGGAGTCTCTGCCGTCCTAATGCTCTTAGACCTCACTGCTGCCTTTGACACTGTTGACCACTCACTCCTCTTGTCACAGTTGGAAAATTGTGTGGGAATCAAAGGTACTGCACTTAGGTGGTTTCAATCCTATCTAACCGATAGAAGCTTCTCTGTCCACCTCGGTGATTATTCCTCTGAAACGGCCCCATTTACCTGCGGTGTCCCTCAAGGTTCTGTCTTAGGCCCCATCTTATTTTCTTTGTATATGCTATATGGTATGAGGTCTCTTTCCACTGTTTTGCAGACGATATTCAAATTTATTTGCCCCTGAATGTAAAAGCAAAGGGCTCACTGCAGCCCCTGCTTGACTGTATGAAGGACATCAAAACGATGATAAACCTAAATTTCCTCAACCTAAACGGAGACAAGACAGAGATCATAGTGTTTGGACACCCTGAACTGCTTGATGTAGATTCTCTCGGCCCTTTAACTTCAAACAGCCGCTCAACTGTGAGGAGTCTTGGTGTTGTATTGGATAGTGCGCTTCAATTTGATAAACAGATATCCGCCACTGTTAGATCCTGCTTTTTCCAGTTGAGAACGATAGCCAAGGTAAAGGCCTATCTCCCTCCTAAAGATTTGGAGAGGGTGATAAATGCCTTCATAACTTCCCGCCTTGACTATTGCAACTCCTTATATGTGGGCTTAGACGAGTCATCTATTCAGCGCCTGCAGTTAGTCCAAAATGCTGCTGCCTGCCTCCTGACAGGAAAGAAGAAGAGGGACCACATCACACCTGTGTTGTGCTCCCTCCACTGGCTTCCTGTTGATTACAGGATTGATTTTAAAATCTTACTTTTAACTTTTAAATGCCTTAATGGATTGGCTCCATTGTACTTAACGGAGCTTCTTCACGTTCACACTCCAGCTAGAGTGCTGAGATCTGCCAATCTCCTCCTCCTGGATGTACCCAGAAGTAGACTTAAAACCAGAGGCGATCGAGCCTTTTGTGTAGCTGCCCCTAACCTGTGGAACAACCTGCCAGTCCATATCAGAACCGCCCCAACTCTCGAACGTTTTAAATCATTGTTAAAAACACATCTCTTTTCTTTGGCATTTCCTTCGAGTTAAGTTTGTTATTATTCCTGGCAATTTTAATATCACTATATATCGTATACTGTATATTATAATGTTTTATTGCTGTACTTTTACTGTGTGAGTAGTGTCTTGTTGTTGTATTTAACCTGTGAAGCACCTTGGTCAACCTTGGTTGTTTTAAGTGTGCTATATAAATAAAATTGATATTGATATTTATATTGATGCTCAACTAGTACCCAGCTGTGTTTATAGCACCTGCTTGATCATTAATTCATCACATCTACCTGTAAACCAACAGTGGTAGAGAAATATCAGTCTTCACCATTAAACTTCAGAGAGGTTATCAATGATTTAGTTTATAGTGCGATATCAGACTTTACAAAGTGATTGATCACATAAATGTCATTAGCAAGCCATTGGTGGGCATTTTATAATAATAATAATAATAATAATAATCTTTATTTGTAGAGAACTTTTCAAAAACAAGTTACAAAGTGCTTTAACAAGTGTGAAGACAATAATACCCAAAAGACAATAATCCAAAAACAATGCAAGATAAAAGCAAGAAAACATTGAAAAGACGTTATATACACGTTTAAGATAAATTTAAAATAAGTAAAATACAATAAAATAAAAGGGATAAAATAAAGTCAAATAAGATCGGGAAAGGCTCTCCTATAAAAGTATGTTTTAAGAAGGGACTTAAAAGAGTTCACTGACTCAGCCGACCTGATTTCCTCGGGCAGGCTGTTCCAGAGCCTCGGGGCCCTGACAGCAAACGCTCTGTCCCCTTTAGTTTTCAGTCGAGACTCTGGAACAGACAACAGACCTCTGCCCGAGGATCTCAAGGTACGTGCTGGTGCGTATGGGACTAAAAGGTCAGAAATATAACAAGGCGATAGGCCATGAAGAGCTTTAAAAGTGATCAATAATATTTTAAAGTCAATTCTAAAACATACTGGGAGCGAGTGTAATGAAGCTAAAATAGGAGTAATGTGGTCATATTTCTTTGTCCTGGTTAAATGCCTGGCAGCTGAGTTCTGGACAGTCTGGAGTTGATCAGTAGATTTTTGTTAAACAAGTGAAAAGGCTGTTGCAATAATCCAGGCGTGATGAGATGAAGGCGTGTAAAATGGTCTCGGTGTCCTTAAAAGTTAACATAGATCGAATTTTTGCTATATTTCTAAGTTGATAAAATGATTGAACAAGCTTTGTGGTGTGTTGCTCGAAATTTAAATTACTATCAAACCAGACACCAAGGTTTTTGCAACAGGCTTAATGTGATTTACTAGGGAACCAGCAGATGGCAGACCAACCACTTTCAATCAAACACAACAAACACTGTTTTATAATCAGATTCTGACGTTTACCTTGTTTTTTGTTGTTCTCCACCTGATCATATCACCCACGGATCATTCCAGAGAACCACACACTACTGGAACACAGGAAATAGAACCCAAATGCAGACGGCTGAGACAGAGCTCAAAGTTCAATGACTTAATGGATACAAATGGAGGCAGAAAGGCTTAAGTGATGGTGAGGCAGGCAAGGGCAAAAATCAACAGTGGAAATGGAGACCTCTCCCAAGAAGAAAGCAACAGCATCAGTTTCACCAAAAGAAGCTTAGCATAAGTTTAGTCAGGAAGACTGTCCTTACATGTTACTCATTCCCCTAACAGCTGACTGTGGCCGTCTCACCTGGTTTTTCAATCAGGTTTCACCACGATCAGCTCAGCCAGTCATGAAGTCACTTATTTCGCTTTAATCTGTTCTCCTTCCGGCTGTCATTTCAGTACAAATCACTGCGGTCCTCCTCCACCTCATCACCTGCTGCTCACCATATCCAGACCTCTTCTTCTTCTCAACCACTTCCCTGCATCTCTTCATCATCATCACGCCACCACCAGTGTCTAGATTCCAGGGGGGGTTTCTATGCATCTGTTGCTCCACCCCTTTTATAATACCTATAATCGCCAAATAACTTTGCATATTTTCATTCAATGTATCTTATGCCAATAAATGATTATTGTTCACTCTGTCAGTTCTCTCCTGATTGAAATGCCATAAAACAACAAATTAAGCCCTCTGGCAGTGCAGATATTATGACTCTTGTCTGTGGGAAAGCAAAGGAGGAAGTCATGTAACATTATTACGGGGCTACAAAGACAGCGTAACAAGGAGGTCGGGGGGTGGATGGGTCAACAAAATGTCTGACTTGAACACTGTTGAACACTCTTAGTTCCTACCGAACTAATCTTGTGGCTGTTACCATAACAATGCAGGTCCCCTAACCCTAACTAATTAGTAACTATCCTAACCCTAAACAAGTAGTTATTATTGTAACCATGATGATGAAGGTCCTATAACCCGAACTAAGCAGCTACTTATTTCAACAAAAACCATGAGCTTTCCCTAAACCTAACCACGTTAGGTGCCCATGATTACCCAAACTATTACCATGGTGTTAAATCCATAGACAATTCGAGTTTGGCTGATAGGGTGCCGCCATGTTGAGTTTTTGTGAAAACTAAAATACGTGACCATATTTAGACGAGACGGTTAAGCTAACGGTGCATCTGTAATTACCTAACACGCTTTTTCAACGGCGCTGGTTAAATTTACACAGTGCTGTGGGTATGAGTCACTCTAGCCTGATTGACAAGTTGCTATAGTAATGACTTGTCAATCATAGATAATCCTGCCCTGAAGCATACTCTGCCTTATGGTCTATTTTCCTCATAATTTAATAAATTAACATCATATTTTATTGAAGAAGACATGAAACTAGTGATTGAGACCATAAACTCATTAGGAAAGTGTTATGAAGTGTTAGGAAATTATTATTATTTCTAATGGAACCGGACTTCTTTTTGCAACCAGAAGATTCGCCCCATGCTGGCTGTTGTGAGAAATACATTATAGGTTGCTGATTTTTTAGGATTTCACTGTAACTAACTTGTGAGAAATTAGCATTGGTCACAGGGTTTTTCCTAATAAAATAATGTATACAATAAACGTCTGCTGGCATGTAGGTAAGAGTTTAACATAGACCAATCAAGAGACAGAGAAACATCTCTGATGCCACATACATTTGCATTTCCTTTCTCAGCTCAGCTCTGCCATTTGTTTTCCTTCATCTACCATTTGTTGGCTGTTGTTCTTGTTCTGTACTTAAGGAGAGGAAATGCTGAGTTCGAGAGAGTAATCGTGCGTTCTCTCCGTGGCCACATTACATAAAGAATGATTCATCACATCTATTTGACTCCGTATTCTTAGGGAAGGAATTATTTTCCCTGACACCGTTCAATAGAATCCAGGTTTAAGGGACTTCCTCATTGGATTCACGTCTCAGACTGGAAGCTTCCCACTTGGTTAAATCATAAAAAGGTTTCATGGTTTAACTTGCATATTGCGCATGCATATTGTTTAGACATCTTCTCTGCTCTTTAGCAGCTGGTTGCACTGAAGGTGTTACACAGAACAGTACATCTCTGTATAACCAGCTGCTCCCAAGAACGTACTGCATGGTCCTGACTCGAACCGGGGACCTCAGGTATGGGAGGCGGACACGCTGACAAGAGGCTAAAACCCATAGGAACTAGCGTCAGTTGCCAGTGCGTCTCTTAAGGTGTCAGGGAGTGAGGTTTACCCACTGCACAGCCTTGCTGGCTTCCGTCACATCTGCACTCAAGTATGCTGCAAAAATGACTCATCACAATCCTTTGTGGAGAACTGGGGCGGCTGTGGTTGGGGTGGTAGGGCATGTTGTCTAATGATTAGAGGGTTGGCAGTTCGCTCCACACCTCCTGTCCACATGTCAAAGTGTCCTTGGGCAAGACTGTGCTGTTATTAAGCTGCACTCAGGAAGACTGCTGTATGCATGGGGTACACTGGGAATGGGTTTTCTCTAACTGTAAGGCTTTTTTTTACCTTTGCCATATATATAAATTCACATCAATATTTGTTTGCTTGTTTGTGTGCCCTGTAAAGCCCATTGAACTGACCTGGCGTTTTAAATTAGCTATTCAGAAAAGTTGCCTTGCCTCGCCTGCCTTACATTCAGTATAATTAAAGCTTACTCCATCGTTTGGAACTATCTTGACAATTGGTCTTGAATTCATGTTCACAGTATGATCATACATATGTAATACTCCAGGAAGTCATATACACAAGTACACAGTTATAGAGACAGCATGTTTAGAGAGACAGTTATAAGAGAACACAATGGACCTCGCAGTCATATTATGCTTTTTGGCTTTTTCCTTCTCCTTTATTGAGTTATATACTTTTTTAATGCATGTAATAGGTTTGCAAAGTGAAAAAGTCCAAAGTCCACCCCAAAGTGAGTTCCAATTTCCTTCAGAAAACACTGCTCTGAACTGCTTGTTTGTAGTCCTGCCTTTTCTTCCGCTTGAAGCCGACATCACAAGAAAACACGTCATAATGCTCGCCTAGCGACTAGTCCGAAACACCCTCAAAAACACAGGTGGAAAAACACTCTGAGCTGCCGCACATAGTGACAAGGCGTCTGCCTCTCCTCTCCCTTCCAATAATTAGCTACCCTCCAGGCAGTAATTGGACATAATCGACCATCTACCATCTGCTCGTCATGGCCGAAGAGCTAGCAGGTAGGGTTAGCCTCCTTTGTGTTTCTGCGACATAGCAAACTGTGGCGTTTCATACTGACGACAAATTATTACAATTTGTCACGCTGTCTGAAAGCGTCAGTAATGACGCACTGACATGAGAATGCGTTGTCCTTTTACCTACTCAGTCTAACCTAATTAGAACCTACCATCTGCTCAGGTAAGCAAATGTGAAGTACAAATACAATACAAATCTTGAAAAGTAATTTTAAAATAACAAAGCATCAATTCATGATTTTAGATTATTATTAGGGGCCTATTATTCTTTCTTCTTCCACTAAAACTGTTTGTTCGCCAGAACAAAACCTGCCATTCCTCTGGGGATGTAAAGGTCCATGGTTCAAATCCACAAGAAGGGGAAGCAATGGGAAAAATCACCCATGTGGTGTGTTTCCAAGTGCTCATAGAGTAATAGCTAACGTGAATGTTGGTAAAATTGTATACGTGTGGCTGGTGTAGCCTTTTCAAAAGTTATCGACCGAGTGGATCACATTCTGATAGTGAAACGAGTCCTTTCGCTCAGGTTGTGACGGTCAAATATATTGATCCACCGTGTTACAGCCACTGTTTTGGGCGCTAGTAAAAGTTGCTTCAAAGCACAGGCACTTCCTGTCGGCTCGGAGGCATTGCGAGGCTTCCTAACCGACCAATTACAGAGCTTACGGTCCTTGTCGACTCGACGTGTAGTTACATTTTTGAGGAGGTGCACGTCAGGCTATGCCGTAGGTGATGGCGTAGGGTAGGGGGCTACGCAGATAAACTGCACTTTACGGCTGCTGCAGCTAATTGCGGCCATTCTAGTCAATGCTTGTGCTCACACCAGAAGCACTGCAGCGCATCCCAGAAGCGGCTCTCCACTCCGCAGAGCATGCATTGGCCTCAATGCGTGTCATTATATGTGCCTGAGCAGTGAGTAGAATCACCTCAAGGTGATGTAGTTAAAGTCAAGTTTGCATTTACGCAATGATCTCACACAGCTTGTCTTAAAGTCAAAATTCTTTTATTGTTTCAATCTCTCAAATCATCTGCATTTGGTCTTCTGCTCAGAAAATTCTACTTTTCATAATCTTCTTGGCCCCTGATAATTGCAGCCTATAGCTATATTATTTCACTTGTGCATGATTAATCCTTCCCAAAATATTAGGTCACCTAACCTTTTGACAACATATTCCACATTTAGGTCAAATATTCACAATGTGTTGAGCTATATGGTTGGCTAATTAAAAAAAATAAAAGAAAATCTTTTAAGATAAATACTTTATTTATACCAAAACTTTAATTTTTTTTTCTCCTGAAAATCTGTTCACATACAGTTATTCTGAGAAATACGAAGACCTCAGACAGGACTGTGACCTGGTGTCCTCTACAGTAAATGGTCAATATGAATTGTGTCACACAGCAGTTGTTAAAAACAGTGAAGCATCTGCATTAGTTAGTGGAACACTACAGATGAATGCAGCAGGTGCTCCACTGCTTTATTCTCAAAAGCTATCATCTCACCAGCAGCTTAACAACAATTATGTATCTGTGTTTGTGAAGCCACCTATGTATCAAAGCTCGTCTGGCAAGTGGTTGGTATAGTGACTGTAGGAAACAAAGTGTCAGACAGCCCGTCTGGAATGACCTCTGCAGTTTTGTAAGTCCATCGTCAATGTGAGCCAGGAATAACTTTAAAAAGAAAAGTTTTTTTACACAGTGCATGTCAGACACTTGCGTCTTTCTTCTGAGCCATTTTTCAGGTTTTGTATATCCAGGAGCATCACACCAGCTTCAACTGAATCACTTGACTGTTTCACAGAGTAGGAATTTATTGTCTCATCTTCTGTTTACAACCCTGGTCCCACATGGACCTATAAAACCACACTGCATCTAGTACAGGTCAAAGTCAGCAATTTTGTAAGTAAAATAGAGGTCGAAAAACTGTCAAGTTTTCTGCCAACCTACAGCTTTCCTAGTCTCTTCTCCCAAGTCATAAAACAAAAGTTTACTCTGCTCAGCTGGTGAGCCCAACCACTGATATTACATGATGTACAGTACAGTATATCACAATGTCCACAATGTGCAGAAGTGTCTCTTGCGGGCTGCAGATATTAAAGCATGTCTGCCACTAGTAATTTACAAGACACATGCCCTCAATTCATGCACTCCTGAAGGTTAGGCCAGGCATTCATTTAGGCAAATCAATATCCTTTTATTTAGTATAGTGCTCTTAAATGCCGACTGTTGCCTTGTGGGGAAAATATCAATGAGTCTCTCCCAATAATGTTTCACAGCGCTCCATTTTGATCCCTGAAAATATTTATCAAAGGGAAACATTTCACTACGCAAGCATGACAAATGGATGTGTCAAAAGAGAATGTATCACCAGGGCAGGCTTTTAATATAATTATTAACTTTGACTTTCCCTTATTTTTCAAAGGGCTACAATACGGAGACAGAGCCAGTGATAGTTTTCTTTAACTTCCTCCGATAACTTGAATGGGCTGTTGGATGTTTGGCTGGACAGTTTTCATTTGAGCAAAAACAGCATATGTTAGAAAGTGCAGAGTTTAAACCATCAGCATTTTAAAGAGCTATGATATTTTCTGCTAAATTCTAGCATTTATAATCTTTCTGATGTGCTTGTGAAAATACATATACAGATGCCTCTAAATCATCATCACTGATGTTCCTGGAATCATCTGGGGTTTCTGGTCTCCTAGCATCATACACCCTCCTCCACGTGACCCATCTTATCAGACCCCAACTTTGGTCCAGATAGCTACATCTGGCCCCGTGGCTCTCCTCTCTTGAAGCAGAGCCATCTTAATGCTCCTTTAAGATGGGCAGAAACTGGACAGTATTTTCACCACCACTTACTAAACCCCTCTCCAGAACAGCAAAAAAAAGTCCCATCAAGCTTAGCAACAGTAACTAGGCATGACAGGTTGGTCAGGCTTTGGATTTCCCTGCATGCCTTAAATGCGTACCTTTCCAAAACCATAAACACGGTAGCGAAATGTAATGACTGGATTAAACAAGATGTTTGTCTGCTTAAATATAATAAAATTGTTGGGCTTCTGTAAATAACATCATAGAGTACGGTCTAGACCTGCTCTTTTATGAAAAGTGCTGTGACATAACTGTTGTTGTGATTTGTCGCTATATAAATAAAATTGAATTGAATTGAAAATTAACATTAGCTGCAATTGTTACTTGCTAAACTAGAATGCACAATCTTAGACGTGAATGCGTGACTGCGCAACAGGTCAGCAAGGGAGAGAGGCGTTCTTTCCACAGCTGTAGGTATCACCATTATTGTGTCACAGTCTAAGATGCAAAGAACATTTTCGTTCTTTGTAAACTTTGACCAGCAAAAAGCTTTCAACCAAACAATTCTACATCTGATTTTTTGAAGCAGCTCTTGAAGCAGCACAGCAACATGAAACTTACAGAAAGAAACTCCGGCAGCTGCCAGGGTTGCTTGGACTCGTTGGGAGAGAGTTAAGCAATGTTTTGTAAAAATACTGAATACTTATTTCAGCCGGTGGCATTACTCTTTGCTGCAGTTATGAATATGATATTAGTTAAAGAGACTGCTTTGTTAGGGGGGGTGGTAGTGAAAGTAGTATACTATATACTTTGTAAAAGAGTAATAAGTAACAAGTTACTTATTCCAGAAACTGTAATAAGTAACAAGTTACTGTAGCTACAGTTTCTGGAATCAGTGTTGAGCAATTATTCAGTTGCCCAACACTGATCCTGACATAGTCACCGATGCAGCGAGGCAAGCCTGTCATCACAGAGAGAGGGCCGAGACGCAATAATCGTCACAACATGGGGACAACGTCACACATTTTCAAACCGTCTAACATGGAAGTAGTGTTGCTCTTATTTTGTCCCTTGAAAAGTGAATGGAATGAACAAAGAAAGAGAGAGAGATATGTTCAACCCTTTCTCGTGTCCACACAGCTCGCCAATCATTGTGTGAAGTGCGTTGTGAATGTCCCATTTCTCACCTCAGAAAGTTACAGAAATGGTTGCACACAGATGTTGGAAAGGTGTGGGACAGAGGGGCTTTCTGGAGCTATTTTGTAGCAGTATTACGCTGTCTACATTTCTGACACTGTTAATGTAAATTTTTGGCGCAATTTGGTCGTATGAGTTCTAAACTGATCATTTTATTATGATTCTCAGCTTTCCACTGGGACAGCATAAAATTGCACAGAGTAAAGGGGTCAGTGATGAAAAAAATTATATGTTATGGCTTTATGCAAAGAAGTTTAAAATGAAATGGGAAACAGTGGCTTAAAACGGTATATGGAAATCCAAGGGGCACTGTCAAACCAGAAAATATAAAATATATATTTCTCCCATATAGATGATGATTTCTCAAAAAAATTATTTACACATCTACATTTAACCCATTTCACAACAAATATTCTAATAATATACATGTTATATACATATATATACTTATTTTGGGATGGATGTTGAGTCTTTCCTTGTGTACTTGGAGCTCAAGTTGAGAAAGATGGAATGAAATACCACAGTGAATGATAAAATACATGAGGGGCAAAATGAAAATAAATACATATATTTACATTTAGCTGATGCTTCCAAAGCGAATTACAATTGCTATATATTTTAGTGGTTGCACACCTCTGGAGCAACTAGGGGTTAAGTGTCTTGCTCATGGACACATTGATTGATGTATTGCAGTGTGAATTGAACCCAGGTCTCCCAAACCAAAGTCATGAGTCTTATCCACTGCGCACTCCCAACACCCAAGTCATTATAACAATAAAATACCCCCTCCCCGACTTTCTGCATCCAGCTGTTTTATATATGTAGAGAGAAAGAAAGAAAAAAGAGACTTCCAGAGTGACAGTAATGATGAGAGTTTCCAGTAAAAAACAACCCAGAATGTCTTCCAGCTGCAGTGCAGTCGGGTCTGTGGAGGCTACTGTCAGAGCAGAAATTGGTACGTCTGCCTCCTCTGTGATGGATACATTCAGCAGTCAAACTGGGACACACTGCTGAATGTCAGTGGAAAGTGACTGCACCAGATAGAAGCTTTACCTCTTTGATTCTGAGTCTGACACCAAACACTGATGTCAAATACATGTCTTAGAAAGATTTTCAGATACATACATGAAAAATGCCTTCAAGCAAAGGATTGTGGCAAATGCATCAATTAATAATGAGTGGTAACTTAAAAATGCAAAATTCTCTGTCTTATGTCATTTTTGAATAAAATTCAGTCATAGAAGTTCAGTCAATTCAACAATTCAGTCTTCTTTATTTAAATAACAAGTAAAAGAAATCTACCAGTTCTGTAAATACATTTCAACATTCCAATGCAAAAAAATTAGCCTGTGTGGCATACAGTATGCATTACTTCAAATGAATCATAAATACCTGTTTATTCACACTTAGCGTAGAGACACTATCTAAAGTGACATTTGTATTCACAAAGCAGACATCTTCTTAACTTAAAGTGAAAAGAGACATTTGGAGGCAATTAGACAGTCTCACTCATTAAGTGCAAGGGGGAGAGGGACAAGACTAAGGCTACTTTCAGACTGCAGTTCAAAGTGACCCAAATCCGATTTGTTTGCTCATATGTGACTCTGATCTTATCTTTTTATTACAGTGTGAACAGGCCAAGTCACATAGAATCTGATCTTTTCCAGATCAGATTTGTGCCACTATCATAAAACATTATGGTTAGGGTAGGAGCAAACCGGGGCTAACCGGAGCTAACCTCTGTCGCTCCTTGTTTACTTCAGTACAACAGCATGCTGCTGTGTCGTCGTGTTCTTCATTGATTTGGAATCAAGTCAGTATTTATTATTAAACAAGTAAAGAATACATTGAAATAATTACAGTAAAGCAGTAAAATAGTATAATGGTGAGTAAAAATTAAACAGCATTATAAATTACCTTGCATGCAGCAAAATAAGAGTGAGTTCCAAAATTAAACTTTGTAAAATCTTTGCTAAAGCTTTGTGTGACAAACTTGCAATCATTATCACTCTTGTGAAAAGCTGTAGCCTAGTCTTAAACTTGTGAGTCTGTGTCTCTTCTTCTCTGTCCTCTCTTTTTCTGGTGTAGCATAGGCTGTGCAGGGTGAATTGAGGAATGTGCTCCACCCCTCGCACCTCCTTCCATCCCTCCCTCCCTCCCTCTGTTTTCTCAATGAGCCGTGTTGGGTGTTTTAACTGTCATTAGCATCTTCAGGTAATCTTGTAGACCAGTTATGGAATAGAGTTATCTATAACCCTAGACTCCGGTTGTTAAAAACGGTCTGGTTTTATCAGACAGAGTTCGTTTTTGAAACAGGAACCTATTTTTACAAGACAAGAGTTTAGAACTACAGACTATATAGTAATCTGGTTGTACCAGAAGCAACGGTCCCCAACCCCTCACCAGTTATCTCCCACATGCTGTCACATACAAAATAAGAGGATGGGCAGAGTTAGCCGTGAGCCAATGATAAGATTGAGGGGTTACCATAGACCAATGATGGGAGTCCGTGAAAATAAAAGGAGTCCATTTAGTCATTCAGAAACATAAAACAAAACTATTCCAAAACAACCTAAACATGAGCAAGAGAGCAGCCAATTTGAAGATGATCAGCCAGACACCTGTAACGAGTTATCAAAACTCAACCCCTGGGAGGAGCCCCCAAGAAGCTGTCACGATCGTGGTGTGGAGGCAGGTTGGAGAACCCAAACGCAGGACACAGAGCGGGGCAGGTATGGTACAACGAAGGGTTTTAATAAACAAACAAAAGCGAGCACACTTACAGGTGAGTGGCTGAATAACAGAAATCCAAAAGTACCGGGAGAGGAGACGAGACGAGACGAGACGAGACAAGCAAGGCTGGTTACAGGCAGAGAGTACACACACGACAGACTGGGGGGTAACATGAACAATGACCGGACAAGGACAAGACAGAAACACCAGGTATATATACACAGGGACTAACGAGCAGGGCGGGAGCAACACAGGTGACAGACATGAGACTAACGAGGCAGAGAGAGAGCAG
>NC_060150.1:20769734-20779653 GCF_021292245.1 Micropterus dolomieu
GGAACTGAGAGCACCAATTGTTGAAGCTTTGTAGGTGGAATTCTTTCCCAACTTCAGTTGCTCAACAGTCCGGGGTCTCCGTTGTCGTATTTTGCGCTTCATAATGCGCCACACAGTTTCAATGGGAGACGGGTCTGGACTGCAGGCAGGCCAGTCTAGTACCCGCACTCTTTTACTACGAAGCCACGCTGTTGTAACATGTGGAGAATGTGGCTTGGTATTGTCTTGCTGAAATAAACAGGGATGTCCCTGAAAAAGACGTTGCTTCGATGGCAGCATTTGTTGCTCCAAAACCTCTATGTACCTTTCAGCATTAATGGTGCTTCACAGATGTGCAAGTTACCCCTGTCATGGGCACTAACACACCCCCATACCATCAGATGCTGGCTTTAGAACTTTGCACTGATAACAATCCGGATGGTTCTTTTCCTCTTTGGCCCCGAGGACACGACGTCCATAACAACAACAATTTGAAATGTGGACTCGTCAGACCACAGCACACTTTTCCACTTTGCGTCAGAAGGTCACGGCCTTCAATGTTGGTTGTCGGCCTTGCCACTTACGTGCAGAGTTTCTCCAGATTCTCTGAATCTTTTGATGATATTATGGACCGTAGATGATGAAATCCCTAAATTCTTTACAATTGTACATTGAGAAACGTTGTTCTTAAACTGTTGGGCTATTTGCTCACGCAGTTGTTCACAAAGTGATGAACCTCGCCCCATCCTTGCTTGTGAATGACTGAGCCTTTCTGGGATGCTACTTTAATACCCAATCATGACACTCACCTGTTTCCAATTAACCTGTTCACCTGTCGAATGTTCCAAACAGGTGTTATAGGAGCATTCCTCAACTTTCCTCAACTTTCCCAGTCTTTTGTTGCCCCTGTCTCAGGTTTTTTGGAACGTGTTGCAGGCATCAAATTCAAAGTGAGCGAATATTTGCAAAAAACAATAAAGTTTATCAGTTTGAACAGTAAATATCTTGTCTTTGTAGTGTATTCAATTGAATATAGGTTGAAAAGAATTTGCATTATTCTGGTTTTATTTACGTTTTACACAATGTCCCAACTTCACTGGAATTGGGGTTGTACTGAAAGTCTTATTTATTTCATATTGGCCATTTTGGAATTCTATAGAAAAGCTCTTTCTTAGTTATTTTTCATAAAATGACACCTGATTGAATTAGAACAACAGCATGTCTGATTTGATCAATATTCCAGACTAGCCTGAGATCAGCAGCATGTTATTGATGTGTGTTGACTGTAGAAGGCTGACATTATGATGATCCACAATAACACAATGACAAAGTCCCTCTACTCATTTTAGGGAAAAGCTCATTGATTAGGACATAGTAATGTTGAGCTCCACATTTAAAACCTGAACACATCTGATTGGATTAGAAATGGATTTTTATCTCCATCATTTATTCTTTATTCAGATTCAGGGACTGCAGTTTGTCAGAGATCAGCTGTGCTTCTCTGGCCTCAGCTCTGAAGTCCAACCCCTCCCATCTGAGAGAGCTGGACCTGACTGACAACAAGCTGCAGGATTCAGCAGTTAAGCTGCTGTGTGGTTTTCTGGAGAGTCCACACTGCAGACTGGAGACTCTGAGGTCAGTTCATATTTTTTGCTCTTATTCAGTGTTTATAGAATAAATTATGCTGTTAACAACTGAACTCCACCTGAGAAAAACTATCACCCATCAAATTACAATAACACAATATTTAGGACTTGCAATAGGAGTGATTCAATTAATTACATGGCAGATGAAAAGCAGATGCAGTGACATAATAAGATGCATCAAACATGCAAAAAACACACAAGAACATAACTGAGGTAAATACACAGTCCATGTAGATATTTAGAAAAAACAGATGTTGTAGTTGAGTTTGAGCCGTGTCAGTACATGACCATGGCATGTTCAGCATTATGTGTTGAGTGCTTGCAGACTATTTCCATGGCACTGACTAGCTAACTTAAGCCACTCATGTTAATGTGCTTTGTAGTGCAAAATCGCCAGTCTATTTTAGTGTCAGATTTTGTTATACTTTTATTTATACTAAGTTTATATTCTGTCATCACAGACTTTCTGGCTGTGGACTCTCAGAGACTCATTGTGAAGTTGTGGCCTCAGTTCTGAAGTCCAACACCTCCCATCTGAGGGAGCTGGACCTGAGTGACAACAAGCTGCAGGATTCAGGACTGAAGCGGCTGTCTGCTGGACTGGAGAGTCCCCACTGTAGACTGGAAACTCTCAGGTCAGGATTTATCAACCTGTTCAACAATGAACATTTGAATTCTTATTTATATGAATGGATGCACTCATATATTTTTTCTCTTCTCATATTATTTCCAAACCAGTTGTGTTTAATCAGTTCTTAGATCATGTAACCTTCCATGAACATATTTTATAAAGTTTTGTTCTGTGAAGCTGGTAGCCTAAGTCTGAGGAACAGCTTCAGGGAAAGAAGAGGAGAGGACACCAATTCAGAAGGGAAAATCTAGAGATTTGTAGAAGTCACACATTTAGTCAGGGAGATGTATGTTTTTCAGACTGAGAACAATCAGTAAATTTCTATCCTGGTTTCAGAACTTTTTAGGAGTTTAAAACTCAGTGTGAGCCCAGCCTCATGAACCACTTTCTGCCTAGAAATGAAGGCTGATGGACTTTAGAAGCCCAGGGACTATATTTCATAATATTTGACACACAAAAGGGAAATCAAAATTAGTTCTGGGTACATGAATGGCTGACCACCGTCTGCTTCCCATTAGCTGGTTCTTAGCCAATGTGTTGTCCATTACCATCATGGCATGTAGAGCCAGTCGGGTATTATCCCTTACATATCATAATCGTATCAAGTGTGATTTCATTCTAACACAAATGTTATTTGTCATCATTGTCTCTTCAGACTGAGTAGATGTAACCTCTCAGAGAGAAGCTGTGAAGCTCTGTCCTCAGTTCTCAGCTCCCAGTCCTCTCGTCTGATAGAGCTGGACCTGAATAACAACGACCTGCAGGATTCAGGAGTGGAGCTGCTGTCTGCTGCACTGGAGACTCCCCACTGTACACTGTGTATTCTCAGGTCAGTATTTATTAACACGGTGCCTTGTTACATAAACTTACTGTTTGAAATCATTTTGAATTTGGCGCGCTGTCTGTTCTTTTCCCTGGGCCGATCATTTGGAAGAAAACTTCCCAAAAAGGTGGCGGTTTTCATGTCCATTAACACAGTTAGCTAGCCAGCCAGCCAGTGACGAGTGCAGGGAGACAGCCGTTGTCATGGACACAGGCGGTCTTGTATGTGTTCTGAACAGATACAGGCCTGACAGAGTGAGTGCCAACTAAAGAATCCAGTTTCCAGCTCTAGTTAAGATTTCTTAATCTCAGGTACAAAGTCTGAGACAGGAAGGACACGGCATGAGTTAAGGAATCAGTTCGGTAACAGGAACACAGGACTTTTCTTGTCTTTGAAACTTACAGTTAGGACGTGTTTCTATAATAACTCCACTCTCTGGAGAGTGAGGGGATTGTGGCCGTGGCCATGCGGCCGATGCAAACCCATGATTGGTCAGTCAGTCTCACCATTAGAAAGTCTTATTTCGACCTTTTTTTTACTCGCAAAACTTTTCGACTTGCAAAACTCTCTCGCTTGCAAAACGGTTTAACATGCAACATTTTATGATTTGCAAGGAAAACTTTTTGACTGCAATCAAAGAGGAGAAATTAGCAATAAAAACTTTTTGTGACCTTTTTAATTACAAACTTGATTTTTGATTGCAGTGCGATAAATGTGCTCTCAAAACCTTTTTTTTTTGGCTTGCATTAAAAAGACACAAAAATTCCTTTATATAGAGTTGCTCATCAGCTGGAATCATCAAACACAAATGCTCCTTGGCTGAAAAGAAACAGCTCATCAGTAGGTGAAAGATTAATGTGGAAAGACCAACAGAAACACAAGTTTATCTTTTTCATCTTTCTGTTTATAGAGTTCTCTCATATTTGGAACATAAATTAGAACAGTAATAAATAAACAGATAAATAGTTGTTTCTTCTGAAAAGGGAATGATTTGTAGCCGTTGGCTAAAAGAATCCTTTCCTGGAATGAATGGAATTATTTATTAGTTTATTTCACATGGAATTGATTATAATGATCAGATAATGATCGTTACATCAGACGAAGCAATGTAGCAGATGTTCACAGAGTGAGGAGCTGAAGCTCGTTTGCAGCTCCGCTACCTGGTTCAGCTTTTCAGTTCAGCCTCAAACAACTAAACAAAGAAACGGATAAAACAGATTCAGGATGAAAATACAACAGATAAAATAGACTGTGTGTTTTTATTATTTTAGTTTACTTATGTGTATGAGAGCGATGTAACGTCCATGTTTGATGCTGGTCTGACCCCCCTCCTTCTTTCAGGGTGGAGCCTGGTGGAGTCCGATGGTTGAGACCAGGTCTGAGAAAGTGTAAGTGTGTTTTTCATTTGATTCATGAAAACATTCAACCATCTTCAGACTGTGACATCACTCATTCAGAGCTCTGATGTCATCATCAGTGTTAATCAGTGAGCAGATGATAGATCAATAACTGCAGCTCTATTCTCTCCATCAGATTCCTGTGAACTCACATTTGACACAAACACAGTACACAGAGAGATCAAACTGTCTGAAGACAACAGGAAGGCGACACGTGTGGAAGAGGATCAGTCATATCCTGATCATCCTGACAGGTTTGACTTCCATCAGCTGCTGTGTAGAGAAGGTCTGACTGGTCGCTGTTACTGGGAGGTCGAGTGGAGAACATGGGTTTCAATAGCAGTGAGTTACAGAGGAATCAGAAGGAAAGGAGATCATCGAGACAGGAATGCCTGCAGGTTTGGGGAAAACGACAAGTCCTGGACTCTGGAGTGCTCTGGGTATTACTTTCCCTTTCACAATAACAAAGGAGGAGGCTTCTCCAGTTCCCCCTCCCCCTCTGGCAGAGTAGCAGTGTATGTGGACTGTCCTGCTGGCACTCTGTCCTTTTTCAGAGTCTCCTCTGACACACTGATCCACCTCCACACCTTCAACACCACATTCACTGAACCTCTTTATCCTGGCTTTGGGTTTGATATGTTTAACGAGTCTGGTGGTTCAGTGTCTCTGTGTTCTCTGTAGGAGGGAGGGTCTCCTCCTGTTAGAGAAACTCTCTGCTGACCAGATAGTTCAGTCTGTACATAATCACACACAGCGGATGTTCGTACCAACCTGATGTGTTTATTGTAATATAGGAGGAAGAGGAGGCTGAATGTAGAGAAGAGCAAAGCATGCTGGGATGTCGGGGTGCAGACGTAGAGATTCTTTTCACTCTGTAGAAAGAAATATGTTCTTTATTTGTTTTCTGCTCCACTTTTTTAATTGTTTTTTTTCTAGTTTTCAAGTTTTTTGTCTCATTATTTTTGTGAATATTCAGTTTCAAGTTTTTCTGCAGAAATGTAAAGCGGACATAGATGTTAGTTGTTTGAACGCTTTGTCCTGATGTCAGCACATTTATCAGCATGCTGACTGTGAATGTTTCTTATCAGCATGTTTCTTTTACTGATTTTTCCTCTGCAGAAGCTGATGACGTCTTTAAAATATATGTTCAGAAATCTTTAAATCACAAAGCTTATTTTTTGTCTTTGATTAAACATAACTACCTTAAAACAAAAGCATCTATAGGTTGATGGATGCGGATCAAACGTCAGAACACACACACTCCAGCACATGCCATATTGTGAGCATGAGAAATAATCATTTAGTATGTTGGAATGAAACACAACCCTGCAATACAAACCTGGCACATGTAAATATAAAGATGTAAGATTATTATTTCACTGTATTCTGGCCCGACATTTAATGGCTTGAAAAAAATTGCAAGACTTATTTGCCGTGTACAGGGCGTGTAATCTGTGTTGTGAGAATGAGATCCATGTGAAGAAAAGGACACTGGAAGCCTTTGGGGGCCTTCATAGAAACAGTTTGAATGCCTGACACAGAAACAGGCCATATGCCTTTGCTTTAAGAGTGATAATCGTTAACTGCTGAGCTCATATTACAAAAGTACAAGTTAAGTAAGAAAGATGTTTTATTTGAGATACTGTCTTTATTTCTTTAATAAGTCCTACAGTATATCTCTGCATCTCTTGTGCTTGACCTTTTCTTTGTCTCTAGAGACTTTTGTCTGTGTATAGTCATACATGCTCAGCGTCATGCTGAAGTCTCAAAATAAGATGCTAATTTCCAGTAAAGACGAAGCTAAAAGCTAAAATAGTGACAACCCATGTTTGATGTCTTTTCTGCATTTTGTGAAAATAAATATGTTTCTCTTTTGATGGACATCAGAGGGAAACTAAAAGGCTTTCTTTTCTTTTTGTCTTTGTCCCCATCCCTCCCCTTCCCTTCTGAGACAACCAAACTGCTAAACATTGGGATAGAGCTCATCCAGATTGGATTGGATAACTACAGAAGAGACCACCATACTGTTTTAATGAAGGAGTGTCTGGAGTACAATGCTTAAAGCTTGTAGAATGTCATGTTTAAACGAGTCATACTCCTTACTCTAACCCTAAATACACATTGGGAGAAGAATGGTGTACTGGATAGAATGGTAGTAAATTTAATCACTGATTTATGTCATATCTGGATCTGCAGAGGAAATATAAAGTAAGAAAAGTTAGAACGGTGAACCACTCAGTAACCCTTTAACTGAGCGGTTCTATTTACCTTAAATCAAAATGAAGGTTCTACCAAAGAATTTCTATTACTGCTGTGGTTCTCCCTCTTTGCCTTAAGACAATGCAATGTCTACACAAAAATATACACTCAGTTGACAGTTTATCAGCAAAACCTAATTAAATAATGCAATAAACCCCGGTTGCCCCGGCCTTTCTGTGTGGCGTTTGCATGTCAGGCGGCTGTGGCCTGAGCGGGTTGGCCGTTAATCGGAAGGTCGGCGGTTCAATCCCTGATCCCCCTGGTTGCGTGTCGAAGTGTCCTTGGGCAAGATACTGAACCCCGATTTGCCCCTTGTTCCTCCAGTGTATGAATGTGTGTGAATGTTAGTTTCCGAGTGGTGATTAGTGTAAAAGCGCATTGAGTGGTCTAGAAAGGCGCTATACAAATACGAAGCATTTACATTTGCATGTTCTCCGTGGGTTCTCTCCAGGTTCTCCAGCTTCCTCCCACCATCCAAAGACATGCAGGCTAGGCTAAAGGACCCTAATCTGGAGCGCCAGCAGGCCTCCACAAGTTCATCAGGAGCCATATCTGCTGGGTCCAAAGTTGGCGACATAGGCAGCGCCAGTCTTCATGCTCTGTGCCCCAGTAACAAGGTCAAGACACCTTGGCGTCGTTTTTGGCTGTAGGGCG
Organism: Micropterus dolomieu; assembly: GCF_021292245.1. Lineage (NCBI taxonomy): Eukaryota > Metazoa > Chordata > Actinopteri > Centrarchiformes > Centrarchidae > Micropterus > Micropterus dolomieu. The sequence continues at coordinate 20,777,124 of NC_060150.1, forward strand.
CTTGCAGTGAAGCTAGCAACAAAACATCTGCAACATCCGGTCAAGTTAGCAATAATAAAAATGCAACGTCCGGTAACACTTTCAAAATAAGACTACTTGTTAAAGTGAAACGGCAACGGCTCGTTGTCAATTTGAAGTGAAATGAGTGGAAACAGAAGGTTTTCTTTTTAAATGAGTTCGAATCTTGGCTGAATGTAGTAAGCTTTCTGTGAGACTAATATTTTCTTTATATACTTGTGGTGTCTTAAGCATTTATTTATTTATTCAATCTTTTCTGCCTCATCAATTGCATTATGTTCAGCAGAAGCTCACTTTTATTTTGAAATGTGCTGCGACACGATGTTACCGTAATGCCTAGAAAAAACACGCATCGCAAAACAGCGTGAGGGCTGGCTTGACTGTCGTTTTCGCGTGTCGCTCTTTTGTTGCCTGGGGCGTGGTTCCCCAGGAGGCGTCTCAGGTTTCCCAAGGGACTGCCTTTCTAAACTTAATGTTTAAAGAAAAGAAAACTATTTACACGTATTATAATCAAACATTTTTCCGCAATCGAACCTCAATGGTCGTACACTCAGTGGAGTGTATAACTTCATTTCAGTTTACAACCCTGTTGTAACGTGATGATTAAATTTACCTTGTACCTTATAAATGGAGAAGAAAAATGTGAGACTTGTCAAAATTGTGAGATAGCTGTGCTCTCCATGTTTCAGTTACAAATTAATCCTTAATAATGAAAAAACAAATGAAGAACAATAAATACATCTGTATCAGTAACCTGGATTTAAAACAGTTAACAGAGACACAAACCAGACATTCATTTAAATACTGCCCCCTGCTGGTAGAAATGCAAAACAGATCTATTACTATGAAAACCAGATTAAAAATGAATTTAATATTAAGTATAGTGCTAACAGTACCAACTCCGCACACACAATAATTACCTAGGTTAAACTACCAACTGTATTGCACCAAACAATGCGTACATTAAACCTGACTCTTGCTGTTTACTTGAAGAAATGCACATTATTATATATTGCATAATAAACTACTGTTGCTAACATATTTCTCTCGGTCCAGGTTTATTTATTGAATCAGTGGCAGATGCCGCGGCATCTAAAGCTGCCACCGGAAATGCCACTGTTAGCTGCCGATGCCACTATTTGAGCCAGAACCTGCTGTAAAAGCTTCATCCAAAATCAACTGAAGGACGGCGACAGGAGAACCAGAAGCGTAGACCCATCGTCGCAAAGTTTGAACACAAGCAGAAGGAACTGGTTAAAGGCCGCGGCAGGGAGCTGAGAGGGACCAACTTCAGTGTTAATGACCGGTTTCCCCGGGAGATCCTGGATCCTGGATAAGAAAGAAGCTTATTGGAGAATTCAATTTTATTTATATAGCGCCAAATCACAACAACAGTTATCTCACAGCGCTTTTCATAAAAGAGCAGGTCTAGACCGTACTCTATGATGCTATTTACAGAAGCCCAACAGTTCCCACCAAGAGCAGCACTAGGCGACAGAGGCAAGGAAAAACTTCCTTTTAAGAGTGTCACGATCGTGGTGTGGAGGCAGGTTGGAGGACCCAAACGCAGGTCACAGAGCGGAGCAGGTATAGTTCAACGAAGGGTTTTAATATAACCAAAAGCGAGCACACTTACAGGTGAGTGGCTGAATAACAGAAATCCAAAAGTACAGGGAGACGAGACGAGACAAGACAAGCAAGGCTGGTTACAGGCAGCAGAGAGTACACACACGACAGACTGGGGGGTAACATGAACAATGACCGGACAAGGACAAGACAGAAACACCAGGTATATATACACAGGGACTAACGAGCAGGGCGGGAGCAACACAGGTGACAGACATGAGACTAACGAGGCAGAGAGAGAGCAGAGGAAAACAGAGACTAGACATGACAAGCAGACTATATAGCAGATACTGGACACTAGACAGGACAGAACCCAAAACTCAACATACCAAGGCAGATACTAAACTCAAAAGTGCAGAAGAGAGAGCGAGAGGGCAGGGGAGGAACAGAGAGAAAAAGAGAGGGATGGAAGGAGAGAGAGGGGAGGGAGGCAGCCTACACAATATACACACAGAGGTACAGACAGTAAAGGTGATGTTGCTATAGACTAAATGAAAAATGGTAGAGATATTTATAGTAGTGTTAATGGTAACAGTCGTAATGTTAATGATTATAATAACAATAATAATAATAGGACTAGTAACAATAGTCGTTGCAGCAGAGGGTGTCGAGCAGGAACACGGGGGCAGCAGGTGACCCGCAACCACAGATCCAGACTCCACAGCTCCAGAGCCAGAAACACCTGCAGGAAGTGATAGGAGGAGAGAGGAGAGGGACGAGAAAGCACAAGACTACCAGAAAGGGGAGAAGTTGTGTTAGTAACATGCAATAATGGGATGAGGTTGCATACAGAGGGAGAGAAAGTAGAGGAGAGAGGAGCTCAGTGCATCATGGGAAATCCCCCGGCAGTCTAGGCCTATAGCAGCATAACTAAGGGATGGTTCAG
>NC_060150.1:20779673-20848705 GCF_021292245.1 Micropterus dolomieu
AGCAGGTCTAGACCGAACTCTATGATGCTATTTACAGAAGCCCAACAGTTCCCACCAAGAGCAGCACTAGGCGACAGAGGCAAGGAAAAACTTCCTTTTAAGAGTGTCACGATCGTGGTGTGGAGGCAGGTTGGAGGACCCAAACGCAGGTCACAGAGCGGAGCAGGTATAGTTCAACGAAGGGTTTTAATATAACCAAAAGCGAGCACACTTACAGGTGAGTGGCTGAATAACAGAAATCCAAAAGTACAGGGAGACGAGACGAGACGAGACGAGACGAGACGAGACGAGACGAGACGAGACGAGACGAGACGAGACAAGCAAGGCTGGTTACAGGCAGCAGAGAGTACACACACGACAGACTGGGGGGTAACATGAACAATGACCGGACAAGGACAAGACAGAAACACCAGGTATATATACACAGGGACTAACGAGCAGGGCGGGAGCAACACAGGTGACAGACATGAGACTAACGAGGCAGAGAGAGAGCAGAGGAAAACAGAGACTAGACATGACAAGCAGACTATATAACAGATACTGGACACTAGACAGGACAGAACCCAAAACTCAACATACCAAGGCAGATACTAAACTCAAAAGTAAACACAAAGGATGGCCAACCGGCAGAGCGTGACAGAAGCGAGTGTTGTATTTGAGCCGGATCCAGACGCCGCCCCCCGATACACTTCATGAGGAATGGAATTTAGATTCAGGACGTGTCTGGGGGTATGCGTTCAATTATGATGTAAACGAACTTTGTTTTTACCAGTCAACGGACTGGGCTGTGCTGAGTCTGTTGGTTTTAAACAATCTCAAGGCCGCGACGTCCGAGGAACCTGCTACAAAAGACAAGCAGACTCAAACAACTGTGAGAATCAAGCAGGAAGTTCCACCCGTGTTTGTTCCTAAAAAATTGTATCCTGTAGTGTTTGGGAGACAAAAAGCTCGGCTTCCGGCTGGTTCTACCGTGCAAGCCATCAGAAGAGCGAAGGAGATGAACCCTTGGATGAATTTGTCTTGCAGTATTTCAATACAGAATGTGGCGTGTTTCAGACTTCATTAAGGATACCTGTCAAGGTTTGGATGGAAATGATGGTTGAAAAAGCAGAAAAGCTAAAAGATCTCTTCAAAAAAAGTCAGACCTCCTGGGAGATTCTGCAAATGAAAAAGACTCTAACATTTACAGAAGACTCCTCCTCCAACAACGCCCCATAAGCCTGCCCCCCTAAGAAAACACAAGTTAAAGGCGGACAATGGGGACAAATTCTGAAATACCATGTCTTCGAACCAGCAGACTCATAGAAAAAGCAACTCTCTTCCTCTTCTTCTATCACATCCAGGGTCAGAGGACACAGCTACCCCTTCTACAATACATCCGGTGATGACCCACTTTAGCATGAGCAACATGCCTAGTTGGTGGTGTACGGATCGAGAGCATGAGAGCCTCGGTACTGGTCCTGCACCAGCAGCAACACAGCAGGCCTGGGGCCCCACTTCCAGTCCCTCTGCTTCACCACCACCATGAGCAGGGCTGCCAGGGACCCCTTTCATGCTAGAGACAGACTCTGGCTGCATCTCCCCTCTTACACCACCTCCATCACCCGACTGGCCCTCTTCTTTTTCTTCGACATCCTCGGCTCCGAGCGCCTCACCACCAGACTCTCCCCAAAGAACGGATGAAGCTGACGGGGTCCTCTCTGCCATGTTTGTGAACACAGTGAAAACTGTGGTGCTTCGGCTGCTGAAGAAAGTTCTATACAGATATAGAAGTGACATTTGTAATGGTTGTAAGATACAACACCTGAGCCAGATGCAACATGAGTGTCTGTTTGACATGCCTGACTATTTCCTCCGGCGGCATTATGATGAGCTGTTAAAGCGGCTCTGGACGGATCGTTTCATTGCAACCATTCAACGGGCGCTTCACTCGCAAAACATCCACGTGTCTGTATACAGGGTCCATGGTGCTTCTGAGGCCTTTCTTCACAACCTCAAAATGAAACGACGTATCGGTGAGAAAATTGACAAAATGTATGACATGTTGATCGGTGAAGATGAGGCCAAGATCAAAGAGATGAATGAAGTTGTGGACTTTTGGAAGGGAATAATTAATTCATAATGGGTAATTATTGTAGAAAATATGATTGCATAATAATATTTACCATATTGTAGGAGTGAGTGTTTTGAAATTAACATTGAGTGTGTTGAGGCGATGATGTTTGTGAAAACTAATAATAAAAAAAAATCATAAAGACCCTTGTATCACGTTGTCGTTTTCAAAAACCCTCAAAGAGAACAGCAGGAAACGTCTGAAAAACGAATTATGAAAAAAGTGTATTATAATCCATCACATCCGGCTAGTTTTGGCGGAGTAGACAGACTCCATAGAGCGTTACAGGATGAAATGGGAAAAAAAGTAAATGTAGAATGCATCAAAGACTTTTTATCTGAGCAGGATTCATATACTTTGCATAAACCTGCCAGGATACATTTTGTAAGAAATAGAGTTTTTGTACCACGACCCCTAAATCAGTTTCAGGCGGATCTTTACGATATGCAGGCTTTGGTGGAACACAATGATGGCTTTAATTATTTATTAATTATTAGTAATCAATGTATTTTCCAAACGGGCAGAGATACTTGGATGTCTTACAGGAATTGCTTGAAAGCTATAATAATAGCTATCATAAAAGTATAAAAATGACGCCTATGCAGGTGACGTCAGAAAATACCTCTCAAGTGTTTGAAAACCTGTACGGCACAGATTTAAAGATGAAATTTAATGTGGGGGATTTGGTAAGAATATCAAAACTAAGAGGCGTGTTAGATAAAAAATATCAACAGAGTTATACAGATGAACTTTTTCAGTGACGGAATGCATTCCTCGTCAACCCCCGGTTTATAAACTGAATGATTATGACGGAGAACTTATACAGGGTACGTTTTATGAAGCAGAGTTGCAAAAAGTAAAGGTTGCTAAAGACAAAGCATTTCAAGTGGAAGAAATCCTGGAGGAACGCAATATCAGGGGGACAAATGAAATGTTGGTGCGTTGGAAAAACTGGCCTGAGAAGTTTAACAGCTGGGTCAAAGCAAGTGACCTAAAAAATATATAAAAAAAACAGATACATTGGATTTTTAGTCATTACAACATGGATCAAGCCTCCGGCGAGGGGTTTTATGTGACTTTACCTTCCAACGCCAGTCTCGATGTATTTAAAAATAATACGAGCTCTAGCTACCATGTATATTTAGCACAGCATCTTAATTTAGAGGGTGGGTGTCATGATCCTGTCTGTGTGTCTTGTTTGGGAGTCTGAGTTTAGTTCCATGTCCTTAGTTCATGTTTTGGTATTCATTCCTGGTCCTTGTTTGTATTATTGTGATTTGGTCTCCTGTGTACTCTGTGTTCTAGTTCTGTGTTCTCGTTTAGGTTCTGGTTCTTTGTAACTTGTGTGTGTTTCTGTCTTCTTGGTTATTCAGTCCCATGTCTGCTTGTCTAGTGTTCTCTCTGTTTCCCCCTGCTGTCTCTCTGCCTGCCTCCTTGTCTCTCTGCCTCGTTAGCCCTGATCCCGCTCACCTGTGTTGCTCCCGCCCCGCTCGTTACTCCCTGTGTATATGTATGCCTACTGGTCCCTTGCTCCGAGCTTCCACGTAAGCCTGTTTAGTTATTTGAATAAACTTTATTTTGAACTGCATCCTCCTCTTGCCTCGCCATTGTCTGCATTTGGGTCCTCACCTCAGTCTGCACTCAGCACCCCGATCCGTGACAGTCGGTGGCCTTGACAGAGATTTCATATCCACATACCTGGTTTAACATATCTAATGGGGATGCCTACTTTGATTGGAGGAATAAACCCTCAGAAGGAGAGTCAGACAGTGAGGTCCACCGTCAGAGGTTTAGGGGAGGATATTATCACAACATAGAACAGCTCAGGCTCGAGCTGCATGCATTTCTTAGAAAAATTGGCTCTGATATTTATTTTCTCTTTAGTACCATTCAAAAGAGATTTGAATTTCAGGCAGGGGGGCAATTTCATCTCCGTTTTTATCCTCCTGTTGCTTACATGTTGGGGTTTGAACCAGGGAAATGGTTACAGTTCAATCAGAGGATGGCACCCTATCCAGCAGATATAAAAGCTGGTATGTCCCATCTATATGTCTACAGTGATCTGGTTCGACATCAGCTGGTTGGCGATACATACGCTCCGCTCTTGAGAACGATCGATATACAAGGAACATACGGGGACGTCATCACACAATATTTTAATCCCCCCTGCTACCTTCCAGTGATCAAGAATCACATTGAAAACATCACACCGGTGAAGTTTACCTTTGGAAAGACTATTGTGAAACTCCATTTTAGACCTTCAAAAAACTTTGCATCTTCTGTGACAAAATGATACATCGTACCCGTGATCCTTACCATTTTGTGAGCTATTATGAAAATCAAGTAGGGGGTGCTCTCCCTGGTTTTAACGGGGCTCCCGTCATGTACGGGAGAGGCATAGGGTCTATATTCTCAAAATTATTTCTTTTTGTTGCACCGCTGATGAAAAGAGGTTTTGCCATTGCTAAGCCTCATCTTAAATCAGCGGCTAAAAACATAGCCTCAGAGGTGATAACCCACGCCGTTGGTAAATTAGGTGATCGATCGGACCAAGGTGTTCAAGAAGGATCAGGCAGCATGATGGTGTTGGCTCGAAGAGCAAGTAAGAGACCGCCAGGGCGGCGTGTAAAAGCGGCGCAGACAAAAAGAAAATGATCAGTTGAAAAAAGTAAGACCAAGACGAAGCACGCAAGCAGAAGAGCCTCTGATATATTTTAGAAAAGATGGCTCTTTTACATCACAAATCGGCCGAATGCACTATGGGGGAAGTGGATTTATTTTCAGCTCCTATGACGCAGCTCCCCATCAATGAAAAGATTTACACAGAAGTCACAGCCATTACTGATGGAGGTCCCGTTGAATTTTTTATCCCCAGTGATGGGGGAAAATATTTGGATTTGAACAATACCCTGTTACACCTGCGCTTGAAAATTACGAATGCGGATGGATCAGACCTGGCTGATGATGCCTCTGTGGGTCTCATCAATTATCCCCTAAATACAATCTTCAGCTAATGCGACGTTATTTTGGGAGATAGACTGATTTCACAATCCAGCGCTACGCACCCCTACAGAGCAATGATCAAAACCCTGCTCAACTATTCTGAAGATACTCTAAAAAGCCAGTTCAGTGCCGGATTATTTTACAAAAACACAGCGGGGTCTATGGACTCAGTTGTGATAAATAATGGGCCAAACAAAGGATCAGTACAGAGAGAGAGAGAGCTCAATTCAGTGAAGAATCTAAGGAGGTACACCTGTTGGGCCCTCTTCATAGTGACATTTTTTTCAGCGAGAGGCTTCTCCTGAACTCTGTGGATTTAAGAATTAAGCTAACCAGGGCTAGCGATGCCTTTTCTCTCATGGCTGGGGCTGCCAGTACTTACAGAATAAAAATCCTGGGGGCCTCTCTGTTTGTTAAGAAATTCACTGTATCCCCAGCAGTGCGATTAGGTCATGCATCGGCCTTAATGAGGGGCAATGCCCTCTACCTCTTATCCCGTGTGAATGTCAAAACCTATTCTATACCCGCAAATTCACGGATATGCAACCAAGAAAATCTCTTCCTAGGAACGTTACCTAAATATCTAGTTATTGCCATGGTAAACCTCAAAGCCTTCACAGGAAAGAGACCTGTCACCCGTCAATTTTATGCACAGTGATGTAGAATACATGGCACTGTGTCAGGACGGGAGACAAGTCCCAGCCAAAGCTCAATTTAACCACGGGTTGTCTGTCCGAGAATTTTATAATATGTTTACCGCCACAGGGAGACATCTAAAAGATTTACCTCTGAGCATCAACCGGGACGAATTTCAGCAAGGTTACTCTTTGTTTGTTTTCAACCTCAATGCCAGTGAAGACAGCGACGCTTTGTGAACCATTTCCAAGGGAAGTTTAAGACTTGAAATGAGATTCCGAGTGCCCTTACCTCATACCACAACTCTCATTGTTTACGCGTGTTACGAATCTATTCTGGAAATAAATTCAAAACGACAAGTGTTGGTGGACTATTACGAAGGCAATATGAACAACCATGAATTGGAAGGAATAATGCGGCATTTACTTGGAGATTCCTTTTGTGGCGTGTGGGCTCCGGATCAGTTACCTTTACTGAGACAGTCCTTTAGACTACCTGCTTACATGATAGTTAACACCCACCCTGCACACAAACCTGGGGAGCACTGGCTGGCGCTCACTCTTGAGGATGGCCAGAAAGCTAGCTTTTTTGATTCTTTTGGATATTCACCAGAGTTTTCACATTGCCCCAAAAGTATCTTGGAATTTTTTTAAAAACGCTGTGAAACCATTTCATATCGTACTCAACCGTTTCAGCATACCCTGTCTACCACATGTGGTCAGCATTGTGTGTTCTATTTGTGTCATCGAGCCTGCGGTCTATCTTTTGAGAATGTGCTGTCTTTGTATCATGATGATTTTACAAGAAATGATTCTATGGTATCCAATTTTGTGAAAAAATATCAATGTTGTATGAGGCAACAAAGAGCCGGATCTTTTCACCACACAGTTTGTTCTTTACAAATGTTCAAAGACTGTTACAAGTTATAAATAAATATGAATCTTGAGACAAATAACTTAACTAGTTTGAATTGTTTTTATTATGGGTTGAAATTAAGCCATTGTGGAGCGAGGGGGGTGAGTTTCTTTCTTTTTTCTCTTCTTGAGGGTGGCGAGGCTTCCACCTCTTCCCACTGGGGGGTTAAAGATGCTCGTCTGTTTTTTCTTCCCTTCTTAAATAGTAAGGGCGGCGTCTCATCATCCTCTGCATCCCTGCGAGGGGCACGGGGAGTCTGCTTTTTCCTTCTTCCCTCCTCATCTTCCCCGGTTCCTACCGTTTGAAGTTGCCTATATTGCTCTCGAGCTTGAGGGTTAATTATCATTGATAAAGGGATGTTGAGTTCTGACAAAGTATTCAAAAAGCCTGTCCAACCCTTAGGAGGCTGGGATTTTTTAAGGGAGACAGTCAGACTTTTAAACAAGTCTAGCAGGTGTGAACCTTTCACAACATCTCCGTTATACACAAACTCTCCCTTGGGAGTCCACCCGCCCCGGCTCTTGGTTAATTTCTTTATGATGTATTCTGCATTGTTACAATACCGAGCCGGCAAGTTTTGTACAACCTCCCTTGCTGTTTCATCCAGTTTCTTGTCTTCTTCTTCTTCTCCTTCTACTCGCTGCTTCAGTGCCTCAGAATCTTCAGCTACTGTCAGAGTAATGTGGCGTTCTTCCTTCTCTCCTTGTTTGAGCAGAGCTAGGTATGTTTGCAGCAGGGCATTGTATTTCTTAATTTTTTCACAAGTGTTCATACCATCCTCGTTTAGTATTGCCCTCATTTTTTCATCCAAATCATTTTCTACCGTATGTCTCATTGTTTCAGCGTTGGATGCAAATGCTACAGAATGATTCAGGCGGTTTAGTTGCTGAGGCGTCACCAAAAACATTTTCTGACTCATGATTTATCTATTAATTAGCCCTCCCAAAATGACAGGAAGGATTGTTGAAAGAAGAGGTAACAGAAAGCCTCCAGACTGTTTTGTCAGAGTCTTATGTTTGGTTTTAAGACTTGTTTTTTTATTAGCCAGCAACCTTATAATTTTCTTTTGTTTTTTGAGTTTGTTATATTGAGCTGAGGTCATAGGAATGTTTCCTTTTAAAAGATTAAAAGAGAGTTCACACAAAGACTGAAGAAAGTCCGATGAGCAATTGTTGAGAATATCTTTACGCTTTTGAGGCGTGGCGTGACATAAAGCCCTCAGTAAAGGGGCATTCCTTTTTAAACGTGCTGACATGTTGGATCAGGACTTTGATTTGGGAAGATAGACAACGGGCCACTGGTGGGGCAGTACTCCTGATCTTAGTCTGTAAGGTTCTGGGCAACTAGGTGTGAGGTCCAAGATTAAATAGCCATGAGGATCTTTGGTAGCATCTTCAAAACTTTCTAAGAAAAAGGCTTTTCGTCTGGGAAATATTTGTTGAGCTAATATACTCATCTGTAATCTATCTCGGGGGTTTTTAAACAACCCCAAATAGTTACTATTTAAGCTAATTGTCCTACTGTGCTTTCCACGGTGAAATACATTTTGAGTCAACATGATAACACAAATTTTTTTGTGGTGCCTGTACTGTGTGAAAATTTTCACAACTTCAGGGTGATCAGAGGCCTGGAAAATGACATCATCCAAAATTATAAGATGATTTTGGATGGTGGGAATAGAATTTCATCATCAAAAGAATCAGGCAATCCCTCGACAAATTTGATCTTTTTATTCTTCTTTTGCAGTTCAGTGTACATCGGTTGATAAGAAGTAAAAATCCAAACAATATTACTAGGCATGTTGTCCATGACATGATTACAGGATTCCAACACAGACTTTACAAAATAAGTTTTACCGGACCCGCTTGGCCCCACAATTTGACAGGAGAAAGGTGTTCTTAGTCTAGGGTCAAACTCAATTTCATTGGATGAAAACATTGTTTAATTTCTTTTAATTTTTTCAATAGCCAAAAGGCAGGGTTTGACCTTGGCACAGTAACCGTCTCTTGTCATACACCACTCTAAACTTTTTCTGGAATGATGAGTTTCTAAGGAAAAACCCCCTTTTATCTCGTACAATATTGTGCTGAGGTGTTTCAATGACACCCACATCATCAGAGTTTAGCACATAATTCTCCACCAACTGTTTGACACTGTTAAAGTTAACTTGTTCACAACAATCATGCATTTGAGTGATACCCTTTAACCGAAGTACTACTTTGTTGTTTCGAGTTTGCTATGCATAACTTTTAGGACCCGCGGCTGCGAATTCTTTTATGCTATCACCGTCTAACTCATCAGTCAAATCTCCCATGTAATTACCCAGGTCAAGCCGTCTCTCCCCCTCTTTTGTGACATAGATAATACTGTGTGTATCATAATACAAGACCCTCTCCTGCAGCTGCTCCAAATAACTGTACAACTTTAGACGCCCATAAGCTGTGGTGAAAGCAGCTATAAAGACGTTGTCTACCTTGTTTGGAGGGGCAATACATTGCTCGCCATAAGTCCACTGCAACAATGCTGTTTTGTCGTTGACAAAGGAAAAGTATTTAACTTTATATTTTCCAGAAAACATAAAGTTAAAAAACTCTTCAGGGTCAGTGATTAGTTTAGTCTGTGTCTGATTCGAGCTTTGTGCAAATTTCCCCCAGAATGTGTTGAGACATAATTTGGAGACTTGTCTTTTTGCAGGATTCGGATGAATTTTAGCCGCATCCAGCAAAATACTCTGATTGGTCTGATAGTCCTTGATGTACTTTTCTCGGGCTGCCTGATCTTTGGCTTCAGGGGGGTAACCTGAAGCTTCCTGTTTACCCTTCAGAAAAGTGTGCATGTACTGAACAAAAATCGAGTCGCTCTGTCTATCAAATTGCCATACCTCTGTGATCTCAGCTACCCGATGCCCCATCTCCAAGGCCTTGTTAAATTCAGGAGTGACCCAGACCCCTGTCAACACTCTGTCCTCATCACTGTGTTGACATGGACCCTCCTGAAAATTAAGTTCAGCGCACGTTCGGCAGAGTGTGAAGACAAGCTACCAGCGGCAGTTCTATATGGCAAAAGAGGAAAAAATAACCCCTGTGGTGGACAGATTTTGGCTCTGATTATTCCAAAGTAGCTTTGGGGTTCTTTGAAATCTTTGTAGATTATGGATTTAGGGTGCCCTAAAGGATAGGGAAATCTACAGTTGACATAGGGATACAGCGAAGTCACATCAAAGTAGTCTACCGTTTCATTAGCACCCGCAGTGTGTCTCAACTTTACTGCACAGGTTCGACCACCATACAAAGCTTCGCGGGTTGAGAGAGGTTGAGGAACTTTATACTGATTGAGAAATCTTTTAGCCCCTGATGTGATTTTTTCATCTCTGTCCATGTGTGCTCTCTCATGACAATCACTTTAGCATTGTGGATGGCCTGTAACTCACGTAATTTCTCTTCACACCTCGCATGCAACTCCTCAAAAGGGCAGCCAGTCAAAGGATTGGTCTCATGAGCTTTGAAACAACTCGGACAGCCATGAAAAAAACATCCCAGAAACTCCCATACGTATTTCACACCTCTCTGCAAAACCATCTACAAAGTATTTTTTCCCAGTTGTTTTTCCCCCTCATTTAAAGCATGTTGAATGAAGATGTTTTTGGTGCTCGCCAACATCTCAACATCATTTTCACAACAGAGGCGGGCCTCTCTCATGAAATCAAATGTAACGCAGCGCGCCGTCTCGTACCAGGAGTTAAAGTCTTTCAGTTTTACCGTCGTCATGTGTTCTGTACCGTACATTTTTGGCTCTGGGTAGGGGCCTATGTAGGTCAAATGGGCAGGTGAGCTAAAATTATGGGGAAAATAGCCTTTAATTCTGTCATCGAAACTGAGAGCTTTTGGCATATCGGCTAAACGCATGGAAAGAAAGGACAGTGAGTCAATGTATTTTTGATAAAAATCTGGATCTGTCATACAGATGACTTTTGAACCTTGCAAAATCAAAGAGGGTTTTAATGGTTGTTCAAGCATGGCGTTGAGGAGTAGGTAGGAGTCAAAACCTCGAGCATTGTGAGCAATAAACACAGCATTTTTGTACAGAGGGCGTCTGAAATGCATGAGAAACTCGTTGGCACAATTTCTGCCTTGAGAGCTCCATGTTTTGCCATCTAACGTTTTTGTACACACCAAAAAGGGTATGTGAACGCCATTTTCATTGACGTATGTTTCAAAATCATAAAACACCAATTTTTCTGTGTGTTTTGTTTCAGGGGGTAGTGTCTGGATGTAGCACTGGTGCATCTCACTCTTATCTGTAACGTCAGAGGTCAATTTCTCACCACAGATTTTACACTTCACCGCAGGACCTGTGTGTGTGGTTTACCTTCACCACTCATCGCTGAGTAGTAAAGCTTTGCACATTTGTTACATTTTTTGAACGACATGTCCTGTTACACTTTGTACACACAACAGGTTGAAACCCTTTCTGAATACAGGTAGGGTCATAGCGAACGGAACAATGAGCAGGGCATCTGTGACTCAACAAACAGTTGTACCCTGTGTAACAGTACTCACACAGATATGGGGAACCCAGAAAGGCGTTTAGATTTTTTTATACCATAGTAGTGGTTCTGAAAGAGAAACAAAAATAGGGTTTTACTCTGTCTTGGGCTTTTGGTCATGAATTTACAGAGGGCCCTATCGTCGTCTCCTCTATAAAACACTACAATTTTGCAGTCCAAAGCCTGTTCAAATCGTGGGATGTCGCTTAAGGCTACAGGTGTCTGACCATCCATTCCCACTTCGTTTTGAATCTCTCTACCGTGTTCAAGAGCCTGTCTATTGTTGAGGATGGGTTGCAGTAGATGAGCCAGACAGACGGCGAAACACAACTGATTCCCCTCGTTTTCTACAATGTACAGAAAGTGTTGGTTTTTTTTAAAGATTTTGCTATTTAACATTTTATCCACCATTGCTCTTTTACCCGCCCCTGTAGGGCAGGTGATCACTTGGAGAACCAGTTCTAGATCACCGTCTGTCATAATGGTCCAATTGGATTGTACAATGCAAAGCAAAAGTCTTTCAAAACCTGCTAAATTTTCAACATCACCATCCTGTAAGATAACTGATACATTATTACGGAGATTTTCACCTCTTAGCTCCAACTGCACCACATCTTGTGGTCTCCTGTGTGACAAGGCTTGTTGTAAAATCGCATCTACCTGCTCCAGTGTACCAATGTAAAACTGAGCATAATCCACTACACCCTCTGCATTGGTTGGAGAAGGAAAGCGCAACACCTGGCGTATTTCATAATTACAGAATCTATGTCGCGACATGAATCTTGGTTGAGGTGCCACAGGGTCAATATTTTGAGTCGTCCCCTAGCTGTTGCAAGGGAGGATTGTTGGTTACCTGGTCAATGTGGGGGGAGTCAATGGGGCTCAGGTAGGCTGAGGATGTGGAGGGGATTAAGGCAGGGTTTGCATTATTTTCAAGCTCGGAGAGAACATTTTGTATTTGACTCAAGGGGTCTGGAGAGTTTAAGACAGGAATATGCTCGGGCTCGGGTAAAGAGGGGATGTTGTTTTGGTTAAAGGGTTCATTGATTTGGTTGATTTCATCTAATAAAACAGTTGGTATTTCATTTTCTAAGTGTTCCAGATCAACGAGAGCTTGATTTATAGCGTGTAACGGATTTAAGAACTGACTGGAGGAGGTCTCGTTTTCAATTACATTATTTTCAGTTATACCATTTTGAAAGTTTGACTCATTCTGAAAATGTTGATCTACCTCGTCTAATAAACTCAGCCTAAGCCCTAACAGTTTGTTTTCATCCATTATTATAAAAATCAAAACACACTTAAACCTTAAAAAATATCAACGTCATAAATTAAAATGAATAACACGTTTATCTAACTGTTGCAAAGTGAAAATCAACAATAAAAACAATTACCCAATGAAACAAATAAAAAATCTTTTGAAATATTTCAGATAAAACACCTTACTAATTACGATCACTGTAGACAGCCAGCATTTCACCCATTAGTTGGAAAGCATTACTCATTAAAACTAGTTGATCATGGGCAGTCCGACAACAATTCTGACAGCCTCTCATGGTTGGTCTTGGTCTGTTTGCTGGAGGGAGACAAAAACAAAGACACTTTAACCTCTGGTGTATTTTAATACTGAAAGTCAGGCTTCACCCCTAAAAATCACCACATTAATACTTTATAGCAAACAAGCAAACTCATTTTTAAAAATTATTTGCATGGCATCATTAACGTTTTTTAAAACTCTTACATTATCTTGTAACTAAATACCCTGAATGTCAGACATCAGTACCAAAACACTGTTTGTTTTTTGCACTTCTACAAACAAACAAAAAAACTCACCACAGTAATAGCCTACTTTATGAAAAAGAAGCAAAATAGCTTTTAAAGTCAGCTTCAATAACTCATAAGACTACTTGCTGCATAGAACATTTGACATGGTGTTGTATTTGAGAAATTAGTGTGGATTACTTTTAACTCATTAATTGTATAGCCTAATAATCAGCAACATGGTATCACGGGAAACTGTGTATATAGGCTAAACCATTTTATTATGACTGCATATTTGCCAGGTTAATGGTTTTAAAGCAACGTCTGTTGGCTGGTTAATGATATTACATGAGCTAAATAAAATGCGCTGACTCCGAGCGTCATAATAAACAATTAGACTTACAGCGTGTGGTTGGCCTGCTGCTCCTACTGCTACTGCTGGTTGAAATTAGCCTTCTACGGCGTTCCCTTTCCCGAGGTCCGTTGTTCGGTATAGGCTCAGTCTGATTCATCTGCGTACACGGTTCTGCTGGGTCGGGATGAATGATGATTTCCTCCGCTGTCAGTGCCCGCGCTTCTACCGGTGATCTGTTACGTGATCTCCCATCTGCGGCCTGAATGGAGCGCTCTACATCATCGACGGGTGATTCACATCCGGCTCATCGTGTTCCGGGGACCCCGGTGTTATGTACGCTTGCGGTACTGAAACCGAGGGCTGATCCGATTCCGGAACCGGAGCGCTCTCCTCGTAAAAGGTAGGGGAGAGACCCTGCATAAAGTACTGTTCACAATCGCTCGCACCATCTGCGGGTGTAATGAAAGAAAGAGTACTGTTATCACATCTGCATAAAAGTTTGTAAATAAATAAAACCTACACACTGATTAAAAGTTAAGGTAACCTTACTTACCGACTTCTCCTGTGAGACCACCTCATCTGACGGAATGCCATTCTCCCTTGTAGTGCCTAATTGTTCCTCTGAGTAGAAATCTGTAAAAACAATATACAAAATAGACATCAGGATAGGACACTTTAAATTATAGAATATTTCTATTTCACAGTACTACATAGTAGGCCCTCTTACCTTCAGGGTGATATGTGGTTGAATGGGGCTCATAGCCGTTTAAGTCAAAAAGTGTTAATTGAAAACAAGCTGGAATGAAAATACAAAGTGTCGATTTTTGCTATTTCTTAAGTTACGGATGAAAGGCTGAATGCGTACCGTGTTCTCTTTGAAGGGCCATCGCTCTGGTTTCAGGACAGTAGTGTGAAGACCTCTGGATTTCTGGTAGGGTACTTATAGAAGTAAGAAAAAAAAACAAAAAAACCCAGTTTCAAAAACGAACTCTGATAAAACCAGACCGTTTTTTAACAACCGGAGTCTGGGGTTATAGATAACTCTATTTCATAACTGGTCTACAAGATTACCTGAAGATGCTAATGACAGTTAAAACACACAACACGGCTCATTGAAAAAACAGAGGGAAGGAGGTGCGGGGGGTGGAGCACATTCCTCAATTCACCCTGCACAGCCTATGCTACACCAGAAAAAGAGAGGACATTGAAGAAGAGACACAGACTCACAAGTTTAAGACTCAGGCTACAGCTTTTCACAAGAGTGATAATGATGGCAAGTTTGTCACACAAAGCTTTAGCAAAGATTTTACTAAGTTTAATTTTGGAACTCACTCTTATTTTGCTGCATGCTGTTGAAGGTAATTTATAATGCTGTTTAATTTTTACTCACCGTTATACCATTTTACTGCTTTACTGTAATTATTTCAATTTATTCTTTACTTGTTTAATAATAAATACTGACTTGATTCCAAATCAATGAAGAAACCTCCTACTGATCCTTTGCTGGCCCTGGAGATTCCTCCTTTACTTATAACTCACTGCTATACTTTTTTTTTAATGATAAATTTATTGCCATAAACACCTACTAGTTAATTCATTCAAGTTCATGTTTTATTACTTAATAAAGTCTTTAAATCAATGAAAAACCTCCTCCAATTATCAGTCAAAAACACACAACGGAAGGATGTACGCAACCCTCTTATCAGTTACATCCACATATTTACGGTTTGGGCGGGACCGGATACACCCCTCTTATCAGTTACATACACATATCCGGTTTTCTTATGGCAGAGATATGCAGCTGTAAACTATTCATAAATTTTAATGCAGGTCTAAAATATGAACCTTAAGAAAACGGTCAAAACTAGAATTTTAAATATTGGTAAAAAAATAAACGATAATAAAACATAACCAGGGGAGCCATAAGTGAAAGTCTGATACTGATAACACCTGCACCTCAGTACATAAATGACAGACATTCAATGACAGATGAACAAGGCATGGCGGTGGCTATTTTGCATGTAAGCCTACTGATTAACAGATGATGTTGATAGCATGATACTGACCAGAAGATAAGTGAAGCTGAATCTATATATTGGAACATCACAGAGGCCTGCTCGCAGGCCAGAACCCTTCACAAAGCAGCCTCTGTATAACACAGACAACAGCGCCAAATCTCTCTGTTCGTTAAATCACACCTGACAAAACCCTTGGTTCCTATTGGCCAAACCTCACGGGGGTACAAGAAACCCTGGTTGTGCAGCCATGATGTTACTGCATCTTTTTAAGCAGAGAGCGCATGTCTCTCCTCGCCATCCATTGTTAGCGTACAGTGCATAAGGAGGTAACCCACTTTCAACATTGAACCTCAGTACAGAACTCACTGGCCGAAAGTAGGCTGTTTTCCTTTGTTGTTGTTTTTTTTTTTACTCATTTTTGGATCCCGGAGGAAATAGTTATTCACAACTTAACGGTTTCATACCTGCAGAAGGAGATACGGACTACATCGATCTTATCAAGAGGAGGATAACCGATGTAGCCCCAACCTCTCGAGATATTATCATCAACCTGCAGTTTCCTCCCGCTGCCGCCTGAAGCTACTCATGTCTGGCTATGCAAGACTTCTCATGACTACTCTTCAAGATTTTGGAGGATGTTCAGTATGTCTCACAAAAGTGCTTTTTTGTTAAAGAAAAGTTAGTTTCTTGATGGACAGATGGCTTTACTTGTTGCTTAAGTAACAGGCAACTACTGTTAATGGTAGCTGCCATTAGTTATTAGCTCAGTTAGCCGTGCAACTACAGGTCCCATTAGCTAGCCGATTCTGCCCGGACTGGGAGCTCACAACACTGGGCAAGTTTTGGTGCTTACACCACTAGCACAGGAGCTTTGGATTGCCAGGAGAAGGACATTTTCAGGCCCGGGCTACAAGCTCCTAGTCTGGGCAGAGAGAGCACAGATCTGCCAGGCAGAGTGCATCTGGTACCTACACTGGCCCCCAGAAACACTTCACCGTCCACCGTTTCTTCTCTCATTTGTGGTCTGATAAAAAGTAAATTCATGGAACTTCCGGTTATGGCGGCCACGTGAAAGGACGTGTTTTTTACCGCTCTGCTGTTCTTGTCAAAATTTCTTTAAAACCCTCTCTTTTGCAACAAAGTGACGCGTTAATACACTCGTGTGGACAGAATAATGTCTAAAGCAGCAAAAGCTGGCCAAGAAGCAAGCGAAAAAATCAAAACAACCCAAGTTGACGGACTACCATCTTCGCGGTGAAGCGCAGAAGGCTAACGCTAACACTAGCCCGAGTCCTTGCTCTAATGCTAGCTCTGCTCTAATGGCGGCGTCATTAAAGATAAGAAGGGTAGATATTTAATAGTTCAGGGATCTTTATTAATAGAGAATTTAAATCTGGTTAATGTATATGGTCCTAATTTGGATGACTCAGGGTTTTATCAAGATTTATTCCTTTCACTTTCATTACTACCAGGGCGCTATGTGATTGCAGGGGATTTTAATTGTACTCTCTACCCAGGCATAGATCGATCCACAGGAACAGACCAATCACATAACAACTGTAGGATGACTTTACAAAGCTTTATAAAAGATTTTAGATTGCTGGACATCTTAAGGGAATTGCACCAACAAACCAAAGCCTATTCATGCTATTCAGCAACATTTCAGACATACTCGAGAATAGATTATTTTTTAATTTCATCAGAACTAGTATCCAAAATTCAAGATTGTTTATACGAGTGCATAGTAGTCTCGGATCATGCACCTTGTTGCCTTATATATAGAGATGACAAACTTACATGTGACCCACCTAGACGGCGCTTTCAGCATAAATGGCTGCAGGATGAAGTTTTTGTTAAATATATTGGACAACAGATTGAAGATTTTTTTCAAATAAATACAAATCAAACATCAGCGTGTGTGAGATGGGATGCTTTTAAAGCGTTTCTTATGGGGCATATTATTAGCTACACGAGCAACAAATCTAAGAAAGCTAGAAGGGATAGGTTGGAATTAGAAACTAAAATCAAGACCATTCAGGAAAGGGTTTATCAAACAAATGACACAGATTTGAAAAAAGAATTGCTGCTACTAAGAGCGGAATATGATAAACAATCTAGTTTTAGAGCTCCATCTAGTCTTTTAAGATTAAAACAGTCATTTTATGAACAAGGAGATAAAGCAGGAAAATTATTAGCCTGGCAAATTAAACAACTTGAATCAACAACACCAATAACATCTATTATAACACAGGACAAAACTCTCACAGATCCTAGAAATATATATATGCATTTAAAGACTACTATCAGAAGTTATATGATTCCCAAGAAAACCATGACGGTAACGACTTGAAAATCTTTTTGAATGCGCTAAATATTCCGGTTATTTCAGGGTTAATTTAAATGTAGGAATAAATAAAGTGGAAATATCACAGGCTATTGATGGAATGAATTCTGGTAAGCAAGCAGGACCAGATGGTATTCCCATTGATCTTTATAAAAAATTTAAAGATAAATTGTTAATACCTCTATTAGATATGTTTACAGAGACATTTGAAAAAGGCGAACTTCCATCTTCCATGAATCATGCTGTAATTTGCCCTTTGCTGCCAAAGCCTGGTAAACCCCCTGATAAATGTGAAAACTTAAGACCTATTAGTTTACTAAATTCTGAACTCAAGATCTTTTGTAAACTCTTAGCAATACGGCTTCAAAAAATCCTGCTGGACATAATAAATAGGGATCAGAATGGGTTTATAATTGGAAGACAAGGTTATCATAATGTAAGAAGGGTTTTGAATGTTATTTGGTCTAAGAAAAATACCCAAGATACTGCGCTCCTATCGTTGGACGTAGAAAAGGCCTTCGATAGGGTCGAATGGCCCTATATTTTTCACGTCCTGGAAAGGTTTGGATGTAGAACTAACTTTATAAAATGGGTCAAAATACTCTATAATAACCCAACTGCGGAAATCATGTCAAACAAGTTATTTTCAGAGCCAATTAAAAAGGGTTGTAAGCAGGGATGTCCGCTCTCTGCCTTGCTATTTACGCTAGCAATAGAGTCTTTTGCAACAGACTCCCATTATATCCATAATGGGAAGAGCCAATATTCTAAAAAATGAATGTACTGCCAAAGTTACTTTACCTTTTTCAAAACATTCCGCTGCCACCTCCGCCTGAACTTTTTATATGGTTGAAAAAAACTATTGTGGACTTTATATGGAATAATGGGAGGCCTAAGATTCATCTGTCCTTACTCTATTTACCATTCGATGGTGGAGGGCTAAAGTGTCCCAACTTTAAATTCTACTATTGGGCCACACAGTTAAGGACTATCATCTTTTAATTTTCAAGCAAAAACAATCCACATTGGGTTGAAATGGAGTCTCATGATTTAAATTTATCTCTTCCATTATTCATGTATTCTGACAGGGCAAAAAACCTACGGAAACAAACTAGAAATCCAATACTAAAAAATGTGATTAAAGTCTGGCATGATGTTAGTAAATCTTTCAAAGAATCAAACATTTTGTCACAATTTAGCCCAATATGGGGCAACCAGCTCTTTGTACCAGGAAGGACAGATGCAACTTGCAGATGCAACGATGGGCATCTGTAGGACTTAAAACAATTACTGACCTTTATCCATCAGAGTCTGATATATTTATGATGTATGAAGAGTTACAATCCAAATTTAAGCTTGATAAAAAACACTATTTTAAATACCTTCAGTTGAGAAGTTTTGTGAAAGCGAATCATAGTAATCTAAGTAAACCTCCCCTTACATCGCTGGAAAAGTTGATGGTTAAAAATAAATTGAGAAAAGGCATTATTTCTGTTTCTGTATTTCTATAATCTATTGATCTCCACTACAGCAGAGAATTCGAGGGATAAACTTATGTCTTGGAATATGGATCTGTCATTATCGCTTGGAGAGCAGGATTGGGAAAGGGCTTGTGCTAAAACTCATACCATGTCTATAAATAGCCGTCTTAGAATGCTACAATATACAGGGTGTGGACACAATAACAGGAACACTCAGCACAACACAAATGTAAATGCTCCGTATTTGTATAGCGCCTTTCTAGTCTTTGTGACCACTCAAAGTGCTTTTACACCACACAACAGCCCTGCAGCACAAACACACAGTAAATCTGTGATGCCGTTGAGTTGTTACTGTATTGGGTTGTGTTACACTTTAGGTGTTTATGTTATTCTGTCCATCCCCTGTAAATGGCTCATGCGCGTATATGTTACACCTGTGCAACTTAATAAATATAATAACAATATACCGGATGTATGCATAAAGTGTGGCTCCAGAGGGACTCTAATACATTGCATGTGGGAGTGCAGACAAATAAAAATCTTCTGGGGGGAGGTAAAAAATCTAATTGAAAAAATTATCTCTAAACAGATAGTATTGGTTTTTAATTGCTTTGTACCCAGACAAGCATAATTATAGCAAAACTGAATGCACTTTTATAAATAGAAGTTTGTTGTCTGCAAAGAAATGTATAGCCTTGTCTTGGAAGAATGTGAACAGACCCAGCGCCACCCAGTGGTTAAAGCAGATGATGTCCAGCCTCCCTCTAGAGAGAATAACATACATTAGGAAATCTAAAAAACATTTATTCAATGAGATTTGGGGACCTTTCATGGACTTTATTAAGGACTTGGATTTGATAGATGATTCTTTGGACTTCTGAGACAATGATACCTGCAGTTCCACAATTTAAGTTGAAGTTTAAATTTCACTTTAAATAAAAGTGGAAGAATGTATACTTTGAGATAAGATTATATGTTATACTATGTATTTATTTTTATGCTTAACGACCTCTGTTGAAGAGAGAAGCGCTGTTCACTGTATTAGTTTTTTCCTGCTTAATTATTGCCTTTTTATGGGTTTAAATTCATGTAATGCAGTCATTATGCTCGCATGGACAAATTTGTATTAACAAGATTGTGATTGTATTTACATGAAGAAAATCTTTTAAAATATTTTGGCAAAAAAAAAAAAAAAAGTAAATTCATCAAATACATACATATTGCTAGTTCCCAAGGTAAATTAAAGCTGTCATATGCTGATGAGCACACCGGCAAGAGGATGAGGCAGTGCGGCTCACAGCATTGGGTGTATAAAGAGAACTGGTTACAGCTTACAAGCCCATTGGCAAGCTTCCAGGAAGTTGGCCATTCAGAAGCAAGTAGGCTTTCAGGGAGGGGGGCCTTTAAGAG
Organism: Micropterus dolomieu; assembly: GCF_021292245.1. Classification (NCBI taxonomy): domain Eukaryota; kingdom Metazoa; phylum Chordata; class Actinopteri; order Centrarchiformes; family Centrarchidae; genus Micropterus; species Micropterus dolomieu. Next base: position 20,800,256 of record NC_060150.1, read on the forward strand.
ACAGATAAAACAGCTTGTTTCAGACGGGATGAACTGAGGGGCTGCGTACAAGGCCGGTAGAAGATGAATAATGACTTTTTTGAACTGTGAATCATGCAAATGTAACCCATATATAATATGCTGTCACTAAAAGGGTTAACCGGTTGAGTGTCAACTTATGTGACGCCAGCAGAGGGCGCATGTTTCTAGCTAATTAGTCACAAGAGATCTTCTTCCCTTTGTGTGGAGTTGTACAAGAGAGCTCTAGCTTCACTTTGATGAAAATAGTAAATAGATTAAGATAAATGGTTAATTCATACCCAGCGTTGTGGATAAGTCTTTTGTCAGTAAGAGCCAGATTTTGTGGGACTTAACTTTTTTTTTTCCGCTTTCCCATTAGCTTACCATCATGTTAGCTAACTTAGGGAGATACTATGAGTGAACAATATTGTTAAAATTAAGTGTTAAAATCACATACTATTACAAAAAACAATCGGGGTGATAGTATTGTGAAATGTTTACGTATGCACTAGGTTCATTCTGTATAATTTGTGTTTTGCTGAATAGACTGTGTTCAGAATGTGTTTACTGAGGTACTAATGGAAGAAATAATTCATTAAGGTAATTTCATGTTGTTAAAAAGGAGTAGCCTATAGTTCATAGGTATAAAGGCAAGAATTTCATCTACCCTTTAGGGAACATATTTATTTCAAGAAAATGCTAATGTTAAAACTTGTACCATCATTTAGCTTGCAATGCAAACTAATGTTTTAGTTAAACAGACTTGTATGGAGTGCAGCATTGTTGATTTCAGTTTCATAGTTATGGTGTAACCATATTTGATGGTTTAAAAAAATGTAACCGTGATTTCTTGAGAAAATGAATAAGTTACCATATATGGAAGAGAAATGGAGATGATTATAATAGATTTGATCTGTTCTGTACTGCAATGTGCTGATTGGTTTTTTGATCCTGGATTTAGTTGGTTCCATACCATGATGACTTTGATGGTGAGCCAGTGACTGACACTTTGCAGAAGGAACGACTGGATACAGTGTGGCCAGCTGTGTTGGATTCCATCCTGCGGAGTGACTGAACTGATTCGCGTCAAGATTTTAGATAATGGAGTCCAGATAAGAGACATTTAAAGTGTTTTGTTCTAATACCCGGGTAGATTGACTCTCTATTTTAAAAGAGCTCTATTTTATTTTGGGGAAATTTGAATTGTAAATGCAAATAATTTTATCAGCAGTATGAACCAGGATTGTGAATTAAACTTGCCAGCTGTTCTTTAAACATGTCTCCTTGTGAGTCTTGTCAACTGTACTGCTCAGAGCCCAGGTGATTGATGCTTGCGCACTCACACACTTTGGCATCCGACTAATTGTTTCCACTGTCACTTGTTTGTGAGAATGCGATGGAGCTAGCTGCTAAATTTGGAGTGCACACATATTATAGCTTTTATGGTAAATGCATTTTAAAAGGAGATGAGCAAGATGACAGGCAGGGTTAAAAACAACTATTACGGTGTGAGATTCTTACCTGCAGAGAGGCTATTGAATCTTAATTGTACGCAATACGAGCACAACATACAATAATGTAATAATAATTTATCAAATTGCGTCAGACTTGGTGAATGTAGCGCGAGGATACACATGTGACAAAGTTAAAAAAATAAGGTGCTTACACAATGTATACCGTATGTAAATAATATTAATTGGAATATATTCACAGGAAGTATTAAACATGTTACATGTGTCCATTAAAAGTATAATTAGATGTTAGGAAAATGACTTACAAATTATTCTTTGATTTAGGGTTGCTGAAAAAACATTAAATAAATGTGTTTTTTTTTTTTTTTTTTTTTTTAGTTTTCTTCACCATTTATATCTATGCATTGTGTTTATGTTCAAATGTTTACTAGGGCACAAAATTGTTAACAAGAGTGTAATGTTCTTCATAGATCCAGCCTCTTTATTTTGCTTTTAAAGTACACCAAATTAATGCACTGGCATGCCCCCGGACCCCCCTAGAGGGTTGCCCTGTAATATTGTATTCTTTATAGTTACAAATGTTTCAATTCATCTGCCTTTATGAATCTAATTCTTTTGATCACAATTTAACTAACTGTCAGAAAAACAAATAAATAAAACAAATACACTGCCTAACAACCGAAAGCACCCATTAAATAATGAGACAATGCCAACAGCTGTTTTTTAACAGTGGAACTGTTTTATTTCCTCTTAAGCACTAGAAATGCCCGCCGCTGCATAGTGAAATTGCTTGAGCATAAACCTACGGTATGGTAAGCTCTAGCTGCACATCTACATAACAACCATGCCATCATTCAAACCTGCATCCATCAGTGCCAGTGCGAGTGGCTGTGTCAAGGACTGTGTCTTCATTAAATGCCACTGTTAAGCAGCTCTGGCTGTCTATTATTCACTGGCATGCTGCAAAACATTTCCATTGGAGATGCTATGAAAGGATGTTGGCCGATTGCTAAGTGACAGTAACGCACACAAACACACACACAGAGTATTACACAACACACACACACACACACACACACACACACACACACACACACACACATACAGGTTGGTAGGTGACAGTAATGGCATGTAATCAAAATATGTGTGTGGTTGGAGGGGGACTGGTTGTGACCTGCATGACTGTGAGGCTGTCAGCCCTCTAAACAGAGGAGTTGTGTTGATGTCTTGCTGTTGGCTGGAGAGTGGGGAAGGTACGGAGGGATAACTGCTGCATTGCTGAGCAGGCCACCAGGGACAGTTTGTCCAAAGTGCAAAAGTAGGTCTGCAAAAATGTCCATGTGTTCAAAAATGAATAAGACTGCTTGGTAGAGACCAAAAAAAATCATAATGCATTTTTGCATCATATGTATGTGAGTGAATGTACGTAGTTACTGTCTACCACTGCTCTCACATCGCCCTGAACACCTATAAAAAAAATGTTGTAAAATACCGTAACTTAGTAACTTTACCTCTTCTGCGTGGGTGGACATTACATGCCCCAGTGCACACAGGGCAATTCTAGAACAGGCTGAGCAGGCATTGTTCAAATACTATGACCTTTGCATCCTTTTGGAATGGCATTGATGTGTCACTGACAGAAAGTCAGTGAACACCTGAAAACAAAGTCACAGTTTGTGTAAACATTGCTGAATTGTTAAAGAAATATAACTTTACTTACACTACTGTGCAAGATCGTAGGTGGAATCTCAGCTTATCCTCCACCTATTCAAAGGGTATTTTTGGCTGGCCTTGAAGCCTTTACTGGTGTCAATGTACAAGGTTGTAGTGTGGCCCATGACATTGCAGTAGTTGTGGTGCCTACCCCCTTACTTTGAGATGACACTGTTGCCTGTACACCTGCCAGTTAAAAAATACAATTACTAAATATGTAGTGTTGTTTTGATTAGGCACTGCCTAAAATCATACAATGTATTGCTGATAACATCTGCATGTGAGAGCAGTGGTAGACAGTAGCTATGTACATTCACTCAAGTAATGTACTTAAGAAGGAACTAACGATTGCTATGCTAACTTGAAGCTTGCTAGTTAGCTAACATTAGCTGTACTAGCAATTCAACAACACAGGGTAAATTATCATTAATGTGGGTTGCTCACAAACTACCAAACAACCATCAAGAAGATAAAATCACTACTTACTGCCTGCGGTTGAGGTTGTAATGGCAATATTAGTTTGGAATGCCCACTTCTTCAGTATCAAATACTGAGCATAGTGTGATTGATATTGTCCCAGGTTAGAAAAACCATGGGGAAATGGGCAGAACAAACAGATATCTTTGCATTAAATTGATCTAATAGATAAACATCAACCATGCCCGTTGACAGTTCGGTTCTGTGGGAAGGCTAGAAAAAGTCTTAACATCCCCTACACAGTCTGGAACATAACATTTGCGTGTGCCATTTGCGTTATTGTCCTTGCTTCCTTCTTCACAATACCCGCATAGCTTCTGTAGAGTTGCCTGGCTTAGAATGTGGGCGGATTTATCTTCATTTTGAAGGTGTAATAATAATAATTCCAGTCTGATAAACGTATGAAATTTACATATGAAAGAGGAAACGACGGTGATTGAGGCTCACAGTATATCAGTTTCATGTATCAAACTCTTCTTATTTATCTATGCCAAGGAAAATGCAGTTTTCCATTTTACCGCCCCTTTAATCTTCAATCATTTTCTGGGGATCCCCATGCAACACCCCCAGAGGCTACTTGGAGAACCACTGGGACTGTTGTTGTCACTTTAAGAAAGATCACCAGGTCAATAAATCAAATAATGACTTAATGTGAGAATCAAGAGAAACAGCAGGAGGGCAGAAAGGACAGTGCTGCCTCATACGTTGAGCTTAATAACTAAATTGTGTATCAAAATAACTGAATCCAGCCAGGAGGCTTGACCACTTTATGTGCCTGAAGCAATCAATAATCCAGCCATTTCCAGTTACCTGTTTCTTTCCACCTCATCGTATCATCTAATCACTATCTTACCATCTGTTTGTCACTGGCTAGTGGGAGGAAACACATCTGTCTGTCGGAATGTGATGAAGCCTGTAATTTAAAAGCTGAAAAGAAAAAAGTCTGTCTTAGTTTGATAATGGTCAGATTTGATTTATCAGCCACCTGACAGTAACATGGGACTGTGGTTCAAGGCATGTTTTCAGTTCTCACTTTAGCTGTTTTAAGAAACAATGGATAAGACATATATTTTGCTCAGATTCTGGAATTGTTGGTGCAATATGCAACAGACATTAGTGGGCAATCCAACACAAATCTGAGTAACAGACCACATTGGAAATTGCAGTCCTTTACTAAACTGTTATAGCCCTGTGTAATGAGACACTTATGAGATGAGACGAGATAAGATTTTAACACTTTTTTTAAAGAAATCTTAAATGCTGAATTATATGAAAAAGTATTGAACACTTCATTCTCCTGCATTCTGGTGAATTTGTGTGCACCAATTTATAGTGGAAATGTTTTTATCACTGTTAAAGGAAACACAAAATTGCCAGTTAACATGTGCTGTTTCTATTAAGAGCCTCTGTCCATAATGCAAAGTCAACTGTGTGATCCTCACCGAGGACTGGTTCCTTCAGAGATGAGACCGCCCACTTTTGCAACAATGTATCAAATGGCAATGTGAAAGGGGTCACTCATAGTGATGAACCTGCTTTACAGAGCTTTATGGTAAGTTTCAGCTCATAGTTGTCCGACCAATAGGTGGATCTACACAAGATCCTCTATGTAGTAATGACGCTTTTAGCTAAGATTGTGTGTGTGTGAGTGTGTGTGTGCGCGTGTGTGTGTGTACATATTTCTAATTCCATCATCACACTGGAGCTCTGCCTCTCAGTTATTATCCAGGATTTCATTTGTGTCTTTTTTAGCTGCAACCTGGTAATGCAGCCTGCACCACTGGACCAGACTGTACCACACATTGTTCATAATGTATTCATTATGAATGATTAGCACGTGTTGCTTTGATAATATAAATAAATATAATATAAAAAGCTTGGGTTAAATGTTTTTTATGTTTTTATTTTTATTAACATGGAAGAATAAAGAGTCAGTTGTACAGGATGGAGAGAAAAAACAGTGTGACAAATGTAGCTGAAACTACAGGGTAACATTATCCCTGATTTCCACACGAACACAAACTTGAATGGGCTATTGATTTGTTTGGTGCTATTGATTTACATGAAGTTGTGCTAAACTGGTAATTTATAATAGTTATGATAAACTAGTGTTAGGTGCCACGCAGTCAAATAGTGTGTTATTAAAAGTGTACAAACAGCACTAAAACAAATTAATAACTGCAGAAGTCGAATCCTCCAGTCTGTTCAAAAATATAGAGAGAAGGAGTTTCCTTTCTAATCACAAAGGATTATCACAACAGCCAGTTTTCAATAATCATTACAGAAGATTTGACACTGTGCTTTGGCTGATGACTTTATTGACTGTCATCCCATCCCTGCTCTCTGCTGTAGTGCATCCGTTCTCAGGGAAACACTGTTGTACAGTACATCTCATTGCTGTTGCTATTATAAGTATGTTGTTGAAACCAGGATCTACTCCATGTCTTTATTATTATTGTTGGCTATAAAGCAAACATATAACATGACTGATTTAGACATAAAGCAGGACGTTTGTATGTAGTGTGGCTGTGGGACGCTTTTGTTCTTTCCGCCCAAATGAAATTATTCTTTCTATATTTGCTGTCAGTTTAGACCAGTGATTCTCAACATGTCAGCAGATATCTGCATAATTAAACGGACACCTCCTACCCTCCAGTCACCCCCTCTTGACAGAATGAGCAAAAAACATGAGGCCAGATGATGTTTGGAATGAAGGTGCACTTATGTACGCATCGAATTCAGCAGCCTCTCTTATCAGTGTTACAGCCAAACATCCCACCCAGTGAAGACTACCCTCTGTGACCACATACTGTACCTCTCTGAAGTCACATAGGTTATGTTTTGTTTCAGTGTATGTAGCAAACTTATACAGTAACTGAATAACTGGATGAAGGTCTGTGTTTCACTGCCCTCTCTGGTTTAAAATTTCTGTTGTTGGTCCAAAGTTTCGTATTATACCCTGGTGAAACAATATGATGGTAACCGTAAATAATTTCTGTTACCTTCATTGCTGTGATTATTGAAATTTCAAGGTGGCATCGTGAATGCAGCAAAGCTTTCCTGTCTTCATTAGCCACAAGGGAGTGCCTGTCTCCTGGTCTAATAGAGACAAAACCATAGCAGGACCGGAGAACCGGGTGTCTTGTTCGTCTAGCTCTAGCTACTCTGGCCATGGCATGCTTTAACTTTAGGCAGTTAACCTGCTGATGCGCAGCAAGTCATTTGGTGCAGAGTCGTAATGTTCCGTGAGACAGACTATTCATTTTAAGTAAGTGATGAAGAATCTCCCTGCTTCAAGATTATTAAGTTCTCCTTCACAAGTTAGCTCCAGCTCTGGCCGTGGTATTTCTATGCAAGGCAAGTTTATTTGAATAGCACATTTCAACAACAAGCCAATTCAAAGTGCTTTACATAAAACAATGAAGCAGTAATGCAGAGATGGTGAGCGGGTGGGTGGTGCTTGTGGTTTGGAAGACCCCAAAATAACTGTGGTGTGGTCCATCGCGATTGCATTGTAATATTCTGCTTTTTAGCTTAACATCCTGCCGTTAACAATTGCTACAAAGTCTTACAGACTGCCGGGTTGTAGCACATCATAGTGAGCTAGATACATATTGAAATATATCAATAAATTAGACCTCTACCGGGTTACCATTTTGCAAAATGGCATACAATTAATTACAAAATGATGCTACACATTCCTTAGGGGGCATGTTGTGTGTATTTTATTTGAGTATATTTAAAAACAAGTCCAACAGAGCTGCAATATACAGTCTGTTCAGTTTGTTGGCTTTGATAAAATTTAATTACTTCATGGTGTGAAGTAATTGTACTATATATCAGGCCTGATAGTTGTATTTCCAGAAAGTGTGATGATTATTGTGATTATACTGTTTACAGACATATTTTTGGCACCAATAATCATACAGTGAACATTTCAGAATCACTGATGGGTGGGTTTGGGTGTGGTCAAAGTGTGAAGCCATAAACATACCTAACATGATGTCATGGTTTACCGACACGAAGTACACTTGTGCATCACTGCAGCAAAGTGAGTCAGCAGAAACATGCCTTTTAGCTGCTGTAAAGTTGCTCTTTAAATAAGTATTCAGCACTGAGTACGATGTATCAGAATCACTGCGAAGTTGCAATACAATCTTGCTGCTGTAGCCATGTTTTTAAATTGTCAGTCTCATGCACATGTGACAGAACAGAACTTTATGCAATACAGCTCTATAAGCTGTAAGTTTATGCTTAAAGTATTTATTTTCTTTCATTTCCTTCATAGTGCTTAATTTAAGTTAGTTTACACAAATGGAAAAAAACCTTTCTCAATTCAATTCAAATTTGCTTTATTGACAGTATTCCCAAAGCTTCAGGGAAAATACAAAAGAACAATTCAATTCATACAGTTAAATAAATGAAATAAAATAATTTTATTTCTATACATTGGATATAGAATAGTATTATCTAATATTTTTAATTTTCTACGTCTACTTTCACTATGGCTGTGTCTTCTTCTTGCAAAGATAACAGCAGCCATCTCTGCAACACTTTTGCACCTTCCTTTCAAACTTATTAAATACAGATGCTGTTGCACTCACATGAAATTGCTTTTAGGCTTGTTAGATCACATTGTGTGTAGTAAATTAATGTATTTGCATGTTACCCTCCCATTACTTGGCACAATAAAATTGAAACGCCCCAAATTGCATATTCATTAAGGCAAAAGTAGTAAATGAACAACAGGTGCTATCTTGCACTTTTGAAAGACGTCATTGTGCGTGCACAACGTTAGTAGATCAGCTTACCTGTTAATTTGCTGGTGATATCAAGTTTGCACATGTTTTTACTCACGTAAACCTTTAGTAAATCAGGCCCTTAGTGTTGAAATCATGCTAAAAATGCATTTGAAAACCCCTGTTTTCCCTTCGTCACGCTTCTGTTCATAAACTAAATTAAATATAAATAAATACATGAGGTAAATTAGGTTTGTGAACAACTGCTAGGTAACAAGCCGTGCCTTCCTGCGGATCTTTCAGCTGAACATGGGGTGTTTTGAAGCGTGTGGGATATCTCTGTCTGCACCTTGAGCTGAGGGGCAGAAAAAGATCATCCCACATTAAAATCCAGCAGGTAACGCAGCAGTGTCAATAAAAAGAGATTATAGCCTAAGTTTGTACACAAAAACACACACATGGTTAAGTACATACAGGAAACTCACACATGTAATAAACACATATGCTATAAACACACACAGCAGAGTTGCAAAGGCAGCAAACAAACATGTAGCCTCTGGGTGTTTTTCAGTTTCTCAGCCTGAGCCTTGTATCCATGCAACTGCCTCCTTTTTCTTTGAACAACATATTTTCTTAAGAGATGTAAACTGTCCCTTTCATGCAGCAACATGCAAACCTGCCGATATTGCCAAAATCACACCACTATATTGGGAAAATGATGTGTTATGGAATATTGTTTTTATTGTGGCTTCCGAACTGACTAAATTTAGTATGTTTACAGCACCACATAGCTCCAGGGAAAAGGATATAAGGGCTCTGACAACATACAAGCTGCAGGAGAATTACATCCCAGGCAGAGTGTCGGGATTAACTGCCCAATGTGATGGACTGGAGGCGTGATAAAGATTTTATTTTGTGCTGTGTTTAAATATCTAAATGGAATAAAAGGTTGTGTATATTTTTTAAATCCCCATTTATACAGATTATATGGCAGTAGGAGTCTACAGTACATCCCCTTATATCATCATATATGCATGTTCATTGTACTGAAGAGAGAAATGTAATTAATCTGAGTGTCAATAAATTTGAAGTTATAAATAATATTAAGTGCAAGTTGACAAATAGCAGTGAAAAGAGATCCCAGAGAGAACTAGAAGAGACATAATTGTCCCTAAACAGGCATCCTCCACCAGTTCTACACATCTGACCCATTGGTTCCTGCTAAATATGTACACCTTTAGAAATTACTTAATTTGGGGCAGCAGGACGGTGTATGTGGGACAGTCAGAAAAAACTAGTGTGTGTGTTCATGGTGATGAAGGAACATGTGACCCAGTGCATCAGTGAGGCTCACTGATGGGTCTAATAGTTTCTGGACAAAAGTGGAGCTCTATGGCTCAGAGGAAGAAGAGATATCAGACATTGAGACACACACAGGACTTGTTAGTACTTGGTAGTAGATACTGTTTGTTTGGGTCTTTTGAAGGGATTTGATGACGGTAAGAAAAATACCAAATGCATATCCTTTAACCCCTTAAAGGACCACAATGTAAAACACATTTTGATGTGAGTGACTCAAATGATGAAGTGGTGCTGGGTATGTGAAAGATCTCTCGTCACACTGTATTGTTCAGACTTTAGTGACAACATGTGACTGTGATGAGAAATTATCTGACCCTGACTCTGTGTGTGTGTGTGTGTTGCTGTGAGTCCATCTGCAGATGAATAAACCAACAGAAAGACAAGGCTTTGCCTCAAAGTATTTATTCCAACAAGAACTGCCATCACAGATGTACATGGCAGGGTGCCAATGGAGCAGTGGGTAAGACACTTGCATTTTGTGTGAGAGATCCGGGTTTGATTCCCACTGTGACACATCCACCAATGTGTCCCTGAGCAAGACACTTAGTTGCTTCAGAGGCGTGCGACCTCTGACATATATACCAAGTTGCTTTGGAAATAAGCGTCAGCTAAATGAATAAATGTAAATGTGATGTAAATGATTAACCCCCAAAACATCCTCTACTGATGGATATGACTTTTTGTTGTTTTCAATTGATAGTTAATTTCATGATATATGTGAAATGTTTTACATAAAATGAGATTTGCAATCAAAAAACGTCTTTTACATCACCTGAAAAAATCATGCAGACTGTTGAAAGTTCACATGTGGACATCTCTATCATTTGGTAGAGTAAAATACTATTGCTGGATAACCCATTTTAGTTTGATAAAGGTGAAATATGTTTACAAATTGTACATTGTACATTTAACATTTTAAACCTTCTGTTAATAACGTGTTTAGTTCAGTTCATAATTATTTGGTTTGCAGTCAATCCAAGCATTATCTCACTGAGAGATTAAGCAGCTAGTTGTTGAACTGTCTCCATATCTCTAGTCTGTTTATTGTTCCTTTAGTGAGATACTGAGAAATGATTTAATGGCTGGATTAGTACGACCACGCGGTAACAAGAATATGCATATTAACACTCAAACATGAAATAGTTATGTTTTTAAATGTTTGTGAATCTGCGGTACTACAACAGGAACCTTGTCCTGGTTTGTTTGTCAATATTTTGGTTTTTGTGGTGGATAAAAATTGCAGATTAGTACAGTGAATTGATTCAAAGTTGGAGAAAGCAGACATGCATTAATTTCAGCTCATTTGGAGGAGAGAATCTACATAAAAGTTGTGTTTCACAGCAATCTTTTTTTCTTGGTTTGTGTAAACAGAATTTGTGGGACTGTAGCTCACATACACTCATACAATAAATTAGTGATGGGAATTACGGCTCTTTGAAGGGACCCGGAACTTATAGCTCTGTTCCTTTCTGAGAGCTGGCTCTTCATGTGGTACCACATCTGCTGATCACTGCCTAAGTTACTTTTTTATTTGGTGCAAGAAATACATGTGCAAGATTCTTCATCTGCAATACACTGAAATATTGAAACATGAAATCATGTTGATGGTTAAAAAGTGGGATGTGTCAGGAATAACTAGCCTAGTTGTATGATGAATAATCAAATAGTATGGTTAATAAAAATAATAACTCTATAAAGCCACATACAGTATATTTCAATTAAACTGGTATGATATGAAAAAAAAATTCTGCTTTGTCGAAAAGAGTACTCATGGTCAGCTCTGGTCTCGTTCACGGCCGACACATCACTACAGTGAATCCCAACAGGCAGTAAAGGTGAACATAAAACACGTCTCTCATCTTAAAGACAACATCTCAATTCCCTGTGCTGCTGGATACCACCAAATGGAACCAAACTTTAATTTTCTTCAAATTTTTTATGATTAGAGTGTAAAATGTTAGCAAGGCCGGCTCAGCCCTGTGATGGACTCTCTTCATCCCAACAAAAAATCTTTTTACATTTCTGTTTTTGTACAGATTAAATAAATGAGACATAACATTCATTAGTATTTAGAAGTATTGGGAGGTGTGTATTTTTTCTTTTGGAAGAGACAGGGACAGTAGTAGATTCAGTAACTCTATGACGTCTGAATGGGCCTTCATATTCCCCCTTGCATGGTTTCTAGGTTATTCTGATTGCTTGGTCTATTGCTGTTGTTTTCATCCGCCTTTGTTGCTATTTGTTCCGTGCCTATTTTTCATCAGTGTGAAGTGTGTCTAGTGTAATACAAACCGATTTGAATCACTAAAACAATTGTAGATTTGAGCATCAATTCAGAGGACTGGAATCAAGCTAGTATTGTCACACCACCACAAGAGGGGAGGTGACAGTTGGTGTGTTGTGTGTTTGTGTTTGAGTTTATTTTGTCCCTTTTTGAGCGTGTGAGAGGTGTTTGGTGGGTTTTGTTTTTTGTCTGTTGTGTCTGTACCCCTCTCGCTCGTCCTTTCATTCCTCTCCTTCAGGGTGGAGTTGTGGGTTGCACCACTGGAACACTGGGCATTTCTCCCCAGCTGCAGGCAATCTGCTTTTGGCACACCTGTCTCCTGTGATCATCATGACAGGCTCTTATACCCTGCCATCTCCTCAGTTCCCTGCCGGATTATTAAGTCGTGTCTGTAGGTGATACTACGACCTGTTTGTACCAGCCTCGTCTAACCTTTGTACCTGTGACTGACTCTATTTTCTTGTGCTCCGCTCTTGTGCCACTCTGATTACGGAGAACGCCTAGTTGGAGACTCACCATCACGGACTCACTTCTCAGTCAACCACCCTGTTCTAGCCCGTCATACCTAATCTTGTGTTCAATAAACTCTGTGAAAACCTTCCTGAACTGTGTTCTTGTCTGCATCTGGGTTCTGAGCCACAAAAAAAAAGTATACATGAGATTATACTTGTTAGTTTGACTCCCCTTCCTGTGTCACTACTTTTGTGCTGAAGCTCATGGTAGCCAACATTTTGGCACAATATTAAAAATGTTTTACTTGTACTGCCCGGTGTCGGGTAGTAGTAATAAAAACAACCCACCAATCACAGCTGAAGTATCACTGTGTTGCTAAATTAAAGCAAAATACTAATACTGAAGAAATAGTTACAGAAATATACAACGATAATGTCACTGTGCAAGAAAGCTACAATATTATATCTGGATACTCCCAGATTAGATCAAAGAAACATCTGTTCTCATTGTTCTACACAAGTTCTCATTTGTCTAGCAAACCACAGCAGCTCTATCTAACAGCATCTTATCTACAGTGTTACATGGCATAAAGTCAGCAGTGTGACGTTAACAATGACTGTTTCTCTAAAAATGATGCAATGATGCGTTTTCAAACTATGCGGTCATATTTTAACCTTTGAGTTTATGTATTCCAACCCTGTGTGTTGTTGAGAGTGGGCAGGGGTGCAGAGCAGAGATGAATCATGTGTGTCCTGATGGTGACTGTGCCTCCTCCTCTGCAGGAGCAGCAGCTACCCATGAACCTTCATGGACAGAATTAATAGGACACATGTTGTCCAGGCAGTCTGTTTGCTTGGCTTCAGAAAGAGCCTCTTTGAATAGTTCTGTCACGAGGGGCTTTTCTGTAAACATATGATTTACTGATCTTCTCATTAAGCTGGGCCTTTTTTTCCCTTTTTTACACAACACCTGTTGTGTCTGCTATGTGGCAAAATGAGCGAATGGAGGGAAGGAGAGCTTGTTAAGTCAGTAGCAGAGACCAAAACACATGCTACGCAGAGCGAACGAGATCTGCAATTCAAATAAGAAAGCAAATGGTTGTAAATAAGCAGTAAAAAAAAACACCCAGAGATGCCCACTTTGAATGGAAGTTCTCCATCAAACACTATAGTGTTAGAAGGAATGCTTTGAAATAATTTTTTTTTTTCCTGGAAAGAAAATATAGACAGTAATAAACAAGCAGAAAGCATTTCAAAAGTGATGCCAAGCCATGCTTTTGGTTATTAGCATTTGCTAATACACAGATTGCAGGAAAACCATTATGAGAGTGTCTGGCATGGAGCCCAAAAGAGCCACACTCCTCTCCTCCACATCCATCTAATTCTCTACCACGTATGTCTCATTCCTTCCTTCCATATTGCACTCTTTTATATTTTTTCTCAACCCTCAACCCTCCTTCCTCTGCTCTCCAGTTCCTTTGCTTAGCTCTACTCTGCTGGAGAGCTTGATGAAAGAACATCTGCTTCCCTCTGGGAAGTCCTCCTGTGCAACATGACAGATTCTACCCCACTGCTTAGGAACTAAATACAGCTGAAATCAGACAGACACACAGTTGACAACAATATAGAGCTGTATATGGAAGGCCACTGGAGCTTGTGGGTGTTTTGCTGAATCAAAGACTTGTGTTGTTTTTTCACAGAATGCAAAGATTCAGTAAATGTGGTGGATATTTGAAGCTGAAGAGGCGTAAATGTTCCTGGTGCAGTGTTAATTTACAAGCATTTACAAACTTTAGTGACCAAAACATCACCCAAAAATCTATTTTTGACTTTACATGTAACGCTGACAGAAGCAGTGATTTATTTAACACATCCGTGTCCTGTTTCACAGACAGAGCATCAATGCAGAGAGATAAGGAACAGTGGAACATCCACCAGATGTTACGTTTTCCTCTGTTACGATGTCGAGATTGGCTGTGGATTCTATCTAGTCAATGTGCCAATTTCCATCGCGTATCACTCACATTTCAGACTCAACTCTTTTCGCAGTTGCACTACCTTTAACCACCATGTCTCAGGACAGCTCGCATCTCTGAAGTGTGAAATTTACAAGTAAAAGTATATAAAGTAAATGCCTATATTTATTGACAAAGTAAATTGAAAAATTCATTGAAATTAGTCATTTAATTTGTTACTGACTTACACTGACTATTGACTAATGCTACAGTTTTCCTCCCACCACCTACTATCCGCAGTGCCAGAGGCTATCTTCAACAAAGCCCTAAATCTAAGCTGTTTAGCTGTTGTGATGTGTAATTTTTTGTATTACAACTTGATCATAGGAACCAATGTGTTTTAAACTGAATGCCCAGAGCAAAGCATGGACGGAACTGAAGACCGAGCACATCCCCTCCCCTGTGTAGTCTTTTTTTCTCAGCCCGTCACTGGAGCACCTGCTGGGAGAGTTTCCAGTGACCAACTCTCATGCCTTGACAGGCAGGCCCATAAAATAAAGCAAGTAAACTAAACACAACACAGTGACGTTTACCCAGGAGTAAGCTGTGAACTGGTCCCAGCTCCCAGTAAGTCAACAGAGCACAAGCCTCAGAGACGGACAGAGGCCAGTTTGACGATAGGGATTACAGTACCGAGTTGGTTTTATTGCTAGGTTTGGCTCTTGGCATCCTGGGGCTGAGTCAGCTAATAGGACCTCTAGCTGCATGGCTAATCAAGTTAACTACAGATACAGACACTAGAAGGCTACTGAGCACGGTTTTGTTGCCCGTTTGCCCAGCTACAGCTCCCATTCTGGCACACTCCCCGGCCGTCATTCCCTGCTGGGTCTCCCTGGCCTGAAAACCTCCAGTGTTTGTGTAAACACCTTTATACAATCTATGGTAAACACTGAGACTTCCCCGGTGCTCCAAAGCTCCCAGCACGGGAAGAATAAGCTAAGTTGACCACTAGTTGCATGACTAACTGAGCTAATTAGATTGAGGCAGCTAGCTAGCAGTTGTTTCAGCAACAAGTAAAGCTATCTGTCCATCAGTTTCACCAAAATCAGGGAATAAAGTTGTGTTTTTATACAATCATTTATAATCAGTGGGGCCCGGTTGGCCCCCAGAAAAACTATGCATCATCATAAAAACCACACAAAAGAAAGCTTTTCAGTGGACACTAAATTATTACATTTTAAAATAATTTTCCAGGAAACCTACAAAAAAAACATTTTTTGTCATTGAGCCAAAAACTGGCATATTGGTGAGGTTTAGTGCAAGGCATATCATAAAAAATATTTAAACATTGATTTAGATTTCATGGGAATGGGAGATCTCTAAAACTCCACTTAGCAGACAACACATCTGTGATACTCTCTTGTTTTTATTTGTGTATTTGGTAATCCAAAAAGTAATTAGGTTACATTCCTTTTATATTGTAGTACTTGGATTACATAACTGATTACAGTTTTTAACAAGTAACATTCCCAACCCTGGATATGGGCCACAGTTGTCCTGACTTTCCCCCCGACAGAGCCCTACAGGTGTGCTTTAATACACAACGTTACAGTGGCAGATAATAATGGTTCATTTATTTGGTCTTATTTCATACACAGTGTTGGAATATCTATTTCCCACTGGACCGAGCATTTTGTTATGTTTACCATTAGTTTGGCTGTTGCTAATTTTACTTTTTCTGATGTTTGCCTCTGTGTTTTTTGATTCTGTTGATTTTCTTATTGAATTTAATGTTCCATAAAGCGTGCCACCTTAAAGCTGGAGTGTAGGACAACCCAAAGCCCCATGATAGGCTGATTGCTGTACAAGAAAACAAAAAAAAAACTGAATGTTTATTATTGAGAATTGTTTATTTTTTATTAATGATTGTATAGTTTGTGTTAAAATACTTTGGAAATGTTGTGTTGTGTCCATTCATGCCAATGAAGATAATTTCTGTTCCAACCTGTTTCTGATGGTTATGTTTTTCTGTTGGTGTTTCTTGTTTTGGTTTGTTATACTCACCTTTGGTTCTCATTTAAGATACCTTGTTTCCTTCCCCATATGTGCCTGCCTGCCCAGATTCATCTCACCTGTGTCTCATTATCCTCTGCTCACTGGTGTACTAAAGCGAGATTTATACTTTTGCATCAGGTCTACATGCGTAGCCACGTATTTATATTTGTGCATCAGTGTCTGCGTCGTTCTGAAGTTACACCCCCAAACGCTAGTTGGCGGTAGCACTACAGCATACACTGTGGTGACTTTTGACAGCCAAGCAGGTTAACTTCCGCTTTAGCCCTTTGCTAACTCAAATGGGGGTAAAATTGTATATGTGTGGCTGTTACAGACATTTCAAATGTTATCAACTGAATGGATCACATTCTGATAGTGAAACAAGTCATTTCTCTCGGGTTGTGACACTCTGATTCAATGTGTGTAAAGATAAAGAGAAACTTAATTGCGCAGAGGTAGGTGATCAGTAGAATCCTATTTCCTATATCCTATATTTGACAAAGCAGCCGACTGTATAAAGGTTCCAAATTCAGTCCAGTGTCAATGATCAACATGCAGCCGTTAGTATATAGACAAACCTGTGTACCTTCTATTGTCTTACCAATGTGACTTAACCTCAGGAGCAGGCGATACTAAAAAAAAAAAATGAGAGGGTGACTACTCTAATACTTGTGCTTGTCTGTAACTTTTATGGAAAAGATTCCAGGACTGAGGAATGCTTGGTTAGTCAGCTTGTCTCTTATTGGGGTCAACGGAAATTAAATGTACCCAGGTCAGGGTGAGAACCTGAATCATTTAAAAGGTGGTAGTTGTAAGCCCACCCTGTTACTTTGCCTGTGCACCCATAGGCAAGCAAAATCCGAGAAGAGATCTCATAGTTGTTTTTTTCATTTCTTCTAGACACAAATTAGCTACTTTTAATACTAAGGTGAGACCAAGGACTTTTTCTCCTGCTTCTCAAATTCAGCTCAGGAGAAACAACCACATACAATTTCATTTATGTATTACTCTGATCAAAGCAAGAGATCTCTAAACTATCTTAAATATGTCTAATTTAAGTCTCCTGAACATGGGACCATGAGATCGGAGAAAGATCTAAAAGAAAACTCAGCTATGACTCCTATGATCTCAGGATTCTTCTCAAATATGTAAGTTTTCTCATAGTGACCTCAGGAGCACGTGTCTTGCTCTGATCAAAAGATGAGATCTCGAAATGATCGTAAGTAAGTGTAATTTAAATTTCCAGAAGGTGGATAAGAACAAAAGTTCCAAGATATGTCTCAGTTTTGTCTAAGTGACCCCACTTAGGGGTGGAAAATAAAGTTATTTTACTCAAGTACAAATTTAAGGTACTTGCACTTGAGTCTTTTCTTTTTAGGGGGCTTTATACTTTTACACAACTGAATTTCAAATCCTTTATTGTACGGATTGTATTTATTGCTGTTTATCTGAACCCTGTGACAAGTTTCTGAGAAGAAGAATAAAATATATTTTGTCATTGAAAATAATGCCCTTTCAAATTTCATGTTTTCCAATTTATTAAGGTAGAGACAGCCAGCATAACTGGAACACCCACCACTTTGACATGATGTTTACAGATTAATTTATTAAGGACAGAATGCACACAAGAACTGAGATAAAACAATGTCATACAGAATGAACACTTTGGAGGCTGGGGGTGATGTGTTAGAGAGGTCAGACTATAGGACAAGAAAAAGTATTATAGCCCAGAAAACATCTACAATACTATTTAAAAAAAATTTAAAAAGTGTATAATATGTAGGTTTACCATCTCCACATATTCTTTGTCACAGGCATTTTAAGGTAATTTGATCAGGGTTCTATGGGGCAGGAAATGTTAAAGGTCTGGTGAAGCTATTAACTGAAAATGACCAAGACACAGAAGAGGACTTAAGGACATTTTGTGGGTAAGAGGACAACTGGGAGATACGTAGGAGTTATAATTTCCTCTTGATCTGCATGAACCTTACCCCTCTGAGAGCTTACTAGTGTATGCTTCCTTTGGTTTCTTTCTGATGCATGCTGCTGTGCCTGTTTAGCTTGTTAGAGTTTACAATTTGTGAACACTCCATCAGCTAGCAGTGTAACAGCAGTGTGCTTTCTACCAAATGAAGGTTAAAGTCAAGGTCAAGATCAATTTCTCCACATGTACCAGACAGAGGAACAGAGGATACAGAGGAATCGAAATTGTGTTTCTCACTAACCAACCCACGGTGAAATAAATAAAAAAATAAAATTTACAAACAACTAAATGTATGATGTAAAAATAGTGACATTGCTATATACAAAAATTAGCAGCAAACCCAGGTTTGGTAGTGAGGTAACAGATTTAAAAAGTAAGATATCCTATGATATAATGGTGCAGAGAAAAGGGAGGTCAGAGGGGAGGGGGTGGAAGAGAGGAGAGAGTTCAGCTTCCTGACAGCCTGATGTATAAAACTGTTCACGAGTCTGTTGGAACGAGCGTGGAGGCTCTGATATCTTCTCCCATAGGGCAGGAGGCTGAAAAGACTGTGCGCGGGTTGGCTGGTGTCGCCCACATTCATGGTTGCTTTGCAGGTGAGGCGGAGGTTGTACATGTCCTGCAGGGAGGGGAGTCAGACACCAGTGAGGCACATGATCCTTTCAGCTGTGTTCACTATGCGCTGCAGTGATTTCCTGTTGTAGTTATTGCAGCTTCTGCCCCAAACAGTGGTACAATTGGTTAGGATACTCTCAATGGTGCCTCGGTAGAATGTGCACATGATGGGTGGGGGGGTTCTCGCTTGTTTGAGTTTGCGGAGGAAGTAGAGGCGCTGTTGGGACTTCTTCACCATTGATAGGGTGTTGGTGGTCCAGGAGAGGTCTTCACTGATGTGCACCCCCAGGAATTTCGTACTACTCACTCTCTCTACAGCAGCCCCGTTGATGGTCAGTGGTGGGTGCTGAGTGTGGCCTCTCTGGAAATTGACAACAACCTCTTTGGTTTTACTGACATTCAGCAGCAGGTTGTTGTCTCTGCACCACGTGGTCAAAATCCTGACCTCCTTCCTGTAGTGGGTCCCACCAGTGTTGTATCATCCACAAACTTTACCATATGATTGGTGCTGTAGGTTGGTGTTCAGTCATGAGTCAGAAGGGTGAAGAGCAGGGGACTGAGCACACAGCCTTGGGGGGCCCCTGTGCTCAGTGTGATTTTGATCGAGGTGTTGTTACCGACTTGTACTACTGGTGGCCTCTCACTGAGGAACTCCAACAGCCAGTTGCATAACGACGTGTTGAGCCCAAGCTAGTCTAGTTTGTGAATGAGTTGTTGTGGGATGCTGAACTGAAGTCTATGAACAGCATTCTCACATATGAGTCCATATGTGTAAGGGCTGGGTGGAGAGCAAAGCAGATTGCATCCTCTGTGGATGCATCCTCTTGGCTCCCGCTGTTCTCAGGCCAGTTTCATCTCCAGCTCTGAGGGCTTTGTTTCTGGCCCCCAGCAGTCGATGGAAATTCCCTGTCAGCCAGGGCTTCTTGTTAGCCCGAGTGATGATGGTTTTTGTGTCGTTACATCTGCCAGGAGAACTAAAGAACCAGCGGTATAGATGATCTTGGCAAATGACACCACAGAGGTTAAATAGCGGAGTTTCCCTACTAGTCAGTTCAGAACTGAAGAAGTCTCTCGGATGAGGGACGAAACATCTTCTAGTATCTTCAATCTTCTTCCAATTGCACGTTTATGACAAGATGGCGGCCTGCAGATGCAGCGGCCCCTCGCTGACCCGACCATGCGGTGTTTTGTTCTGGTAATTGTTTGAGTTTTTCGTGTTCGTCTCATCTGTCTACATCAGCAGGACCAACAAAAACAACACTTTGGACAACGCACAAGCAGACAATCAAGGACCTAGGATTACTCCGCTGGCCTGAGACCACACCGGACTCCACTAATACTCCTCCCTGGGAAAGGAGGCGCCGCAAGCTGTGCGAAAGGAAGCAGAAGAGGGGCAAGCACGGAGGCATCCGAGCTAGGCTAAAGGCTCATCCAACTCGCCCAGCCATACCATCCATTCTCCTGGCTAATATCTTCAAGTCCTGTTGCCCTTGACTTTAACCTTCTTTGGATAACTATGACCTGGATGACTGAGAACCTTCACAGACAGTGTGCTTTCTACAACTCTTATAGTCTTTGATGTTGTTTGTGTGTTTTGAGCGTACGTAATGTTTTTTAATTTTGAATAAGTTAACGTTGACTTGGTTTCACACAGGATTCTACTGGATGAAAGTCATGTGTTTGTTTGACCCACCCACCTCCTAATGTGGACTTTCTTACTCCATCACCAGACCGCTTCCTTTTCTCCTATTTTAATTACTACAGCCACTAGTTTGCAGCCTAACAATAAACATAAATATGGGTTATTTTTCTGGTAAGGATAGGCTGCCCAGACCCTATAAAAATATTTGCCCAAAGCATTTTGACTGCACAAGGAGCAGGGAGGTATATCAACCAATTATCCAGCTTAAATTCACTGTGCAACTAAGGCATTGTCCATATTTGACAAATGTACCTGGTATTATTCAAGTTGTCATTGTGAGGTATAATGATACTATTGTGCAAATGACCAAGGCACTGTACAGTTTGTATAATTAAGGATCAACTGGTCTATGAGTAGTAGAAGGAGAGATGGTTCTTTCTCGAAACCCCCTGAGGGATTTTGTTCCACCAAGATATTTAAATTGAAATTACATTCCCATGCGCCATGCTGGACTAGGTGGTTAGTATAATGAGCTATTAACATTTAATTTTCATTGCTTTTATTTCATACAGTAAAGGGCTCGGTCACTGTGTAGTGGTTAATACTTCACAAAAGCCCTCTGCAATGTATTGTAACAAGCTACAAGGGGAGAAAAGCACACTAGCTTGAAAACAGCAGCTGGAGGGGGGTATGCATAATGTCCATTTCAAGAGGTGTACACAGTTCAATCAGCATCTGGTGGAGATGTGTGATGGAGTTTAGCTGTGTGTGGATGAAGGTAAAGCCATTTCTCTGAGCATGGCTTTGCATTTTAATGTTATCTTCTAAATGTGAGTGCAGTTTGTTGGCAAAGTGTTAATGACCAGATTCAATAATATTACTTGCTGTTTACCATTAATATTTTATGACTGATCGTGGTGACAGCAGATATTTTGTGTGGCTGTTCCTTGAATTTGACACCACAGCTTGATTTTCAGAGTGAAGACAGGATGCAACTGCTGTCAACCCTATTTCTTTTATAAATGTGTCTGAGGAATGCTACTGCGTTTTACTAGAATTGCTCACATCACTTCCAAATGGTCCATTAGTTAAGACTGATCACCTTTATTAAGTTTCCTCAGGGAGAGAAACAACAGAAGTGAGACAAGTGAGTGTCTGATTGGGAAAAATGCCCTCTGCTTTCATGAGCAAGAAGCGAGTTTTACTTTAAGTGCTGCATGACAGTTTTCTCTTTGGCTGTTGAATGTTTCACATTCAAGACTATTGTTAAATTAAGGTGACATTAGTATTGTCTTTGAACTCAATTAGAAATGTAGGGGTTGGTTTGTGCTCACTCAAAAAAAAATTTGGATGACATTTGTAGCAAAACAATAAATGGCTGTATTTGTATTTAAAGCTGCTCTAGACAGGAGCTGTAATCCGGAGCGTGATGCAAAACAGAAGAAAATCCTATCCATGCCAGCTAATCCCATATAGGCAGGTTAGATTACATTTCATAGGATAATTTAATTGCTATCAGAAAATTTGGGGGATTTTATTTTTATCCAAATCAGATATGGCTACATGCTCTCGTGCAATTGTAATCTGTTGTTTTTTTACCTCCTGTTAAAGCTTTAAAAACAGCTTTATGTAGTTTTCCATGAATTACTGAATTTTTCTGTAACAAAAGAGCATTTCTGCTTCTCCCTTATGCTATTTTTCCCTAAGTGCAATTACTGGAAGAAAATATTGGGCCCCATTTTAACAATCTAATCGTACAGTGACGCATGGTGCATTTTGGTCAGTGCGCCAGGCGCATGGTTCAGAAGGGTCTGTGAATTACACTGCATGAACAATTATTAGGCAAACTGTAATCCCCAGGATTAGTTTTATTGTTAAAACAACAAACAAACAAACAATGCTCTCAGTCAGTCCAAAATATGATTGAACCTCAAACCTAAATGATTAACCAAGGAAAGAGTGAGTTGTGTCTTGCTCAGGAGAATATGAGTGCGCAGAATTATTAGGCCACTAAATTAAAAAAATATTTTCTAGCAAATTGCTTGTTTGTTTTCAATTTTGAGAGTATGTTTAACAACTCCAAATTACAATTAAATAACAATTTTGGTCTTTATATGGCCAACCTTCTTTTCATTAACTGCCATGAGCCCTCCATCCATGGAGTCTGTCAGTTTCTTGATCTGTTCACGATCAACAACCACAGCCTCCCAAATGCAGTTCAAAGAGGTGTATTATCTTTCCTGACTGTAAATCTGACATTTGAAAAGGACCTACAAGTTCTCTGTAGGATTCAATTCAAGTGTGGATAGGGGCCAGATCATTATTTTGGCATTTTTGAGGCTGGATTGCCAAGCAGTGAAGTACTTGGATGCATGTGATGGATCATTGTCCTGCATAAAGATCACAGCCTTCTTGAATGCTGAGGACTTCTTCTTGTACCACTGCTTGAAGAAAGTATCTTCCAGAAACTGGCATTAGGTTTGGGTGAGTTTCAGTCCATCTTCAACCCAAAAAGGTCCAACCATCTCATCTTTAATGACGGCAGCCCATAACAGTACCCCTCCTGCACCTTGCTGGTGCCTGAGTCAAAGTGGTGCTCAGTGATCCAGCCACAGGTCCACCCATCTGTTCCATTAAGAGTCACTCTCATTTCATCTGTCCATAAAACCTTTGAAATATCTGTCTTCAGTTATTTCTTTGCCCAATCTTGAAGCTTCAACTTGTGAATCTTATTTAGTGTTGGCTGTGTTTCAGCCTTCCAGACCTTGGTCATGTCTTGTATTAAGTCACTTGGCACCTTGCACTTCTGGACACTCCAGGTAGGTTGCAGTGCTGGAATATGGTGGCCAGTTAAATCTCTTTAGCTTATTTTACCTGAGGTAATGAAGCTTCCTAATAATTATGCACACCTTGATATAAAGTGTCATTCACTTTCGTCACGCCCTCCCTCATTACACAAATACAGCTGAAAATGATTAACTCCAACAAGCATTCAAGTTATTAGGGTTTGGAGTTAGAAATTGTGCAGAGAAAGAATCATTCATTCAGAATACGTTCTTGCCTAATAATTGTGCACGCAGTGTAGTCATGGGTTTATTTTGGGCATGGGACCAATCAGAGTGTCATCTCTCATTCCCTTTTAAAAGCCAGGTGCACTTGTAGCTTGGCGCATTGCTATTACAATGGTGAATTTGCAGAGGTTTTTAGGTGAAGAAAGTTATCTATCTGTGCGTGAAGTGAAAGCATGTGAGCAGATCATCTGTGGCACCAGCACGATACCACCAAAGCTTCATGAGGTGAAGCAGGCATGGGAAGAGGTAGCTGTGAGTGTGTCCTTGTCTTCTGGCAACACTAACTAACACAATGCGGAAAGTAGTACAATGATGTCAGAAGATGAGGAAACTCAAGCTTGCCGCTCAATGCAAGCAACAACTGGAAACGGGAGGAGGACCACCTACAAACATCAATGATCATCAGCGGAGGACATTGCTGCCTCTACCCTCAGTGTGGAAAACATTGAGGGATTTGGGGGTGATAGAGGTGGGCATTCAACGTTATGCATTAGTAACAATATATCAATGTGTCCAAAGCACGTAGGGTTCTTGGGAAAATAGTTTATTTTACAATAACACATGCCACAGAAAACATGCAATAAATGAACTGTAACTGTCATGCAGTTCCGCTGGCTGAAGCTTGTGAGGCCGGTCTCAGTACGTAGGAGCAGGGTGTAGTTGTAGAGGTAGAAGAGACAGTTGAGCTACCATTGATGAAGGAATGTTAAAAGTTTGAAAGGTCACCCAACTCGGGAACTTGGATATTATGTCAGAGTTTCTTACTGTTAATTAGAATTTGAGGGGGTGTTCACGTGTAAATTCCAAGTCAGAAACTACAAGTACTTGAAGACAGAATAAATGCCCAGATAACTGCACTTTTAAACCATTGAGCTCGCTTACCAGGCTACAGGTGAAGCAGCTTTTCTGCAAGTTGGTCTCTCCTCTCCTGTGTGGCGGCTGGCATATTTGGGTTCACTGGCATCGGCACATGCAGTTCAGCATGATGTCTTATGTCCTGTAATCTGTTTTTGTTCAAGACACATCCATGTGTTACACACTTGGACACAAAAGGGACTTCCAGGCGTGCATAAGTTTACAATAACTCCTTTACTTTCGTATTCTGTGAATACAGAAACACAAGCACATCAGCAGAACGTTGTCTCTACATACAGCAGGCTGTTTACGTCGACTGACTGACGTTATCAACATTCATATTCCCTCTTTAACTCGCATCACATACAATGTCCACATTCACGAACACACACTGAGAATGCTGTGCACACACACCGAATATTTAGCAGGCTACAGGTAGCTAAATTACTGTTGTCCTCATTAGCATACTTGGTGATGTAGGCTATTCGTTAACACAACATGTCGTCTCATTTAACTAGCAAAACTACGATATACATCTCATGTCCGCATTACCGACAATCCGTTATCGTCTTAAACATTCATTATGCATCTGAGTAACCACATTTTACCTCTTTTCATCACTTTTGTTCACCTGTGAATACAGAAACACAAGCACATCAGCAGAACGTTGTCTCTACGTACAGCAGGCTGTTTATGTCTACTGACTGACGTGTGTGCCCTCCTGTCTAACCCCAAGGACCCCACACGCTGCCCAAAGTGCCTGTGTGAGCCTTACACATTATACCCATAAACTGACCTACTAAAATATTACAGTTGTTATTGTACAATAGCACATACATCAGATTACTAAAGCAAAATCAAAACAATTAAAATACTACATTAGAATGGGGGGTGCCCACTGTTGTGTGTCCATCAACATGCCCAACAGAGTCCATTAACAAGGCCAACATTACTGTGGGTCCCACACTCTCCCCTCCAAAATAAACGTCGCCTCGACGTTAAGGATTTCCCAGAGTACTTTGGTCTTCAACTAGTGAGTTATAGTGGTAGGTTGTATGGGAGCCAGTCTTTCAGGATACTTTCTGTTTAACCACAGTCATTGTCATGACATGTTATCTCCCTTTTTATGCCATGTGTCAGCAACAGACATCACTGGCCAGGTGATATCTGGAACACTACTCCGCTACTCATGCGGGCTATGTACCTTAGACTGAAAAGTTTTGACCCTTTTTCTACCCCATAACCCATTACACAGACTCACATATACTACTGTATGCCTCGCATATGTCACAGTGTTCTTCTATGTGTCAGTGGTCTGTATTCTGGTACTTCACTCCTTAACTAACATGGGAAACTTACATTACTGCATGAATTTAACATTAACATTTTCCTCCAGCCTAAAGTGCTACTATGAACTCTTCTTCATTAAAACTATCACAACAATAAACTCAACATGTGACTATGAACTTGTGTCTTTCATTTTTAGCTGTAAATATCACTGGTCTCTGTATGTGACTGATGGTTGACCTAATGTGTTGTATGTGAATGTCTTGGGTGGATTTCTTTGTCGAAAAGGATATTTTTTTGGGGAAGATGACAGTGGCTCTGGATCTCTCTCATCTACTTCATCAGATGACGACACTCGCTCAGAGTTTATCTCGTCTGCTTCATCAGACGACGACACTGGTTCCGCCACTGCTGTTTCTCCATTGTCCACCTCTGGTTCCATCCTGCATTCTGCACCCTGGTCTGGCCACTCAGCATTTTCACCATCTTGCTCCAGTTCTTTGTCAGCTCCTTGTTGCTGAAATTCCTCTGCTTCCACTCTGAGCTGGCTCCTGACCTGGTCAAATGTTCCTGCTGGTCGTGTGGTGATGAACCCCCAGTTACTTTCATCCTCTGAACTGCTGTCAGGGTCTCTCTCCTTTTGCTCTGTCTGCCGTTTACTCCTATCATTCACTCTTGGCTTTCTTTTTTCCATTTTCTTTGCCTGCTTATCCTCTTCAACGGGCAGGAAGTCGCAGGGCAGCAGCAGGTTCCTGTGCAGGACTCTAGTCTTTCCAGAGCCTTTCTCAGGTCGTACTGCATAGACTGGACTATTCTTGTGTTTCCTCTCAGTTACGACATGGACTTGCTCCTCCCAATAAGACCTGAGCTTCCCGGGTCCCCCTCTGTCCCTGAAGTTCCTTACTAGTACTCTACACCCTGGCTGTAGTTCTGCTCCATAAGTCTTCCGGTCATACTGCTTCTTTGACCTGTTCTGCTCCTTCTGAGCTGTCTTTGATGCCAGCCTGTATGCCTCTTGCATCCGCCTTCTCCATTACTGGCATACTCACTGTGGGAAGTGCTCTGGTCACCTGGTGTCAGGCCAAACATGATGTCCACAGGTAGTCGTGGATTTCTGCCATAGAGGAGGTAATATGGAGCAAATCCTGTCGCCTCACTGCGCGTACAGTTATACGCATGCACGACCTTGGCCAAGGAGCTCTTCCAATCAGACTTGGCTTCCTCCGTCAGGTTTCTGAGCATGGAAAGGAGTGTTCGATTAAATCTTTCTGCCTGACCATTTCCAGCTGCATGGTATGGTGTTGTGCGTGAGCCTTGGATGCCACAATATTCCTCTAACTTGGAAAACAACTTATTCTCGAACTCCTTCCCTTGATCATGATGAAGCTTGGCCGGAAATCCAAACTTGAGCACAAAGTCTCCAAAGATCTTTTCAGCTGCTGTTTTTGCTGACTTGTTGGTGCATGCATATGCCTGAGCAAAGCGCGTAAAATGATCTATAACGACCAGAATGTACTCATATCCTCCTTTACAGCTTTCTAAATGCAAGTAGTCGATCGAAACCATCTCAAAGGGGTATGTTGTTACTACATTAACCAATGGTGCTTTAGTTGGCTTGTTCGGACGCCTCCGTTTCAGACAGCTACACACCTTCGTCACGTAGTGGTCCACATCCCTTTGCATGTGCGGCCAATAGAATCGATCGTGGATCGAGCAGAGTGTCCTCTCCACTCCGAGGTGCCCCATTTCCTCATGAAGCTCTCTGTAGATCAGCGGGTGGAATGTTGCTGGTAGCACTAGTTGAGCTCGAGCCGCTGACTTCCTATACAGGATACCATCTTCATTGACATACAACTTGTTTCTCTCCCTTGCTAGGGCCGAAATGTCATCACGTCGGTCTCTCCCTCCAGTCATGACATACTCTCGCACCTTGCCAATGACTGGATCATCCTCTTGTGCTTTCTTTAAGTTCTCAATGGAGATTTCTGCCACAGGGGATGTTATTCGCTCTTGCTCCACATCGGTACACGCTGCAGTTATGGTGGCAGGACACATCCAGGGCTGCCGTTTGCAGGATTCAAGCTGGAGTGCCTGGGTGACAGTCGTTATTACCTCTGGCTCCAATTCCTGTGAGCATGTCTTGATGTACTGCTCCATATCTAGTGGCATTCGTGACAATCCATCAGCGTCTCCATTAACTTTCCCGGGCCGATACTTGATTGAGAAATTAAAGTCTGCTAATTCAGCAATCCATCGGTGTGTTGTAGCGTTCAACTTCGCTGTGGTTAAAACGTAGGTTAAAGGATTATTGTCGGTGTAGACAATGAATGAGGGTGCATAATACAGGTACTCCCTGAATCTTTCACAAATTGCCCACTTTATTGCTAAAAACTCTAACTTTCCAGAATGGAGGTGGTAATTCTTTTCTGGAGCAGTTAGTGTCCTCGACCCATAACCAATGACCACCAGCTTGCCTTGTTGTCTCTGGTACAATACCGCACCAAGCCCATCCTGAGAGGCGTCACAGTGTAACACAAATGGCTTCTCATAGTCGGGGTACCCTAACAGTGGAGGACGCAGCAGGAACTCTATAAGCTGGCAGATCACGTCCTGGTGTTGTTCAGTCCAGATGATCGGCTGACTTGAAGGGAGCTGGTCTGATATTTTGCGTTTTCCCCTGCTCTTACTGGTACTTGCTCCTGGGCCCCTACTGCTTGAAGTCTTCTCAGTGGATAACAGACTGTACAGTGGTTTGGCAATTCGTGAGAAGTTTGGGATGTAGGGACGATAGTACGACAGGAACCCTAGCATTTTCCTCAGTTCTCCCAAAGTCTCAGGTTTGCGATCTTTGAGCGCTTTCACTGGCGCTATCTCAGCAGGATACAGTAACCGTCTTTGGACACGATCTTCCCCAGGAATTTCACCTTGTCCTTGAACACTTCACATTTTTTAGCTGTCAGCTCTACACCATGTGCTTGATAGCGACGTAACACCTCTCTCATGTCATGCAGATCCTCAAAAGACTTGCTGTGGACAAGGTTGTCGTCCAAATATGGCTGCGATGTTTCATCTCTCAGAACCGCAAGGCACTCTTCCGTGCTACGCTGGAACTCAGCTGGAGCCGAGGACAGGCCAAAGGGAATCCTTACTCACTCATACAAGCCCCAAGGTGTTAGAAAAACGGTAAGTGGTCTGCTACTCTCTTCAAGGAAACGCTGATGGTAAGCCTTGCCCTGGTCCAGTACAGAGAACCATGCACTCCCACTCAGGCTGTTCAGCATATCCTGCACTCGAGGGATGGGGTGGTGGTCGGGAATCGATTTTTTGTTCAACTCCCGGTAATCCATGCACAGCCGCAGACTTCCATCCTTCTTGCGCACACAGACGATGGGTGAGGAGTATGGGGACCAGGACTTTTGGATCCATCCTCTGTTCAGTAGGTCCTCCAAATACTCCTTCACTTCCTTGTGCAGGGGTTTGGGTACTGAGGTGTAGGTGCGCCTTACTGGAGTTGTGTCGCACAGCCTGATTTTTAACTGCAGAGATGGAATGCATCCCACATCGTTCTCGTCTTTTGCAAATGCAGAACACTCTTCTCGTAGCATTTGTCTCACCTTTTCATGCTGATCTGGAGTCAGGTGATCAACTGACACTGGTGGGTCCCATGTCTCTTGACTGTCTGTGTTCTCATTCGTGGTTTTCAGGTGCGCTGGCTTTGCTGGCTGCGTTTTCACTAGCACTAGCTGCGTTTTCCCTAGTGCTGGCTGGTCTCACATCTACAGGGTAAATAGCCTTGACTTGCTGTAGCTGTCCCAGAACTGTGCGGGGAGTGAGA
Source organism: Micropterus dolomieu (assembly GCF_021292245.1). Taxonomy (NCBI): domain Eukaryota; kingdom Metazoa; phylum Chordata; class Actinopteri; order Centrarchiformes; family Centrarchidae; genus Micropterus; species Micropterus dolomieu. The sequence goes on from NC_060150.1 coordinate 20,830,054, forward strand.
ATGATGTCATGGTTGCTGTCATTAGTGACAGGGATGGCCACCTTAGACCAATTTCCCTTCTGCAGGCAGACTACGGTTTCAGTAATATTCACCCCCTCGGGCCACTTCGGGACCTCCTCTGGTTCAAAAAGGACTTCCTGTCTTGTGGAGAGGGGACCTGTCCTCACTGTACACTTGACCTCTCTAGTCTGGCCTGCTGGAATCACTGTCTTTAATCTCCCAACTTTCACCACTCCATCTTTGTCATCCTGGTCACTGCTCTGCACTAAGTGAATTAACACACTTGCCTTTTTACAGTCAATGGAGAAGGCTTCTCTCACCACCGCATTCGCAATCCATTCCAATCATCACCAGGTGCTCGATCACATTGTAACCAATGATTGGTGGCTCTGCAACCCCTGGCTCACTGGAGACAAGCACTGGCACAAGCAGCTCTGGCTGTGGGCCCCTGCTAGATCCTAGCTCGAACTTTAGCTCAACCCAGCCTGCAAACGGTATTGGTGTCTGGTTTGCTGCTCTACCCACCAGAGTCTCATCCTCACCCAGCAGTTCATCCATTTTCCGTAACCGGATGTGTGGAATGCAGGATTTTCTCCAGCTCTCGTTGATAATCGTGACCTGCGAGCCTGTATCCCACAGTGCTCGTGTTGCAACTCCCTCGAAGAAACAATCCACCATACACTTCTTTCCAATAAGGGCCTTAAGCTTGGCTTGGCGACGTAAAGAGAGGTGGCTGGCGTAGGTGGAACCCACAGTCTGTTCCACCTTCCCACTTTTCTCTAACTCAGCCTCCAGCTGCCTGATTCTATTGCAAAGAAGCTCATACACCTTGTCATCTGGTTCAGCTTGGCTTGGAGCTAATGTTCTTGGGGGCGTGACCGTTTGTATTTTCACATTCATGTCGTCAGTTTTCCCTGCTAGCCTCCTTTGTCCTCTGCAACCTCTTGAGAAGTGTCCTGATAGTCCACACTTGAAACAGTGTTCACATTGTTCACCTATTCCTTGCTCCTGACACACTTTACATCCTCTCCTGGCGCTGGCTCTTACTTGGTGGGTGGGCCCTTGAGACATAGTAATGCTTTTCTTTATTTTAGCCATTTCTTCTCTTAGCTTCCTGACTGTTTCATAGAGCTGTAGACTGTACTGTTCATCTGATCCTACTTCTCTTGAAGCAAGTAACAGCCTCTCCTTTATCTCAATTGCTCTGAAGAGGAAGTTTTGGGGAGTTTCACGACTGTCTTGCGTTATGTTCACCAGTCTATGGTACAAATCTGTTGAACTGTCCTCTTTGAAATGGCCCTTTAATATTGCCTTCAATTAAGTAAGGGTTAGGTCACTTTTTATCTCGAGCATGTCACGAATACTTAAACCTGGACTGATTGACTTGAGCACGGCTTCTATGACTTCAGCCTCACTGTGTCCTTTACTCAGGCCTCTGTCAATCTGATGCATCAGGTTTGTGTAGGACAGTCTGTCCTTCTGTCCCCTCTCCCCAATCTGACCACAAATCTTGAATTCTCTCCGTATTGTCACTTCTGGTAGCCGGTTCACAGCTGTAGGCAACAAACTTTGTGGAGCTGATGCTCTACTTGAAGATGCACTGTTTACTCTTTCACTCAGCCTCCTAACTTCATCCTGCAGAGCTTGACTGCTTAGTTGGAGCTGTGAGTATTTTTCTGCTAAAGTAATTTCTTCAGCTGTTTGTTGGATGCTTTGCGCTGTGTTCTCTGCACATTCCTCACAATCAGTGTTTCCAGGATTTTCTATTATTTGTTCCACTGATTTCAGAATTCTCTTTATATAACTCATTGACACTTCCTCCTCTTCATCATTAACTGCATTGTCCATAGATTCAGTAATTTGTCTGATTAACGCTCGTCTCGTTATGACATTCTCACAGGGAATTTTAGCTTCAACACTCACCTCTTTGAGCTGATCCACTTGCAAAAGCCATAGTCTCTGCAATACAGTCTCTGCTAGCTCCTCCAGCTCCATAGTGTGTGATATAGCCACGCCCCCGAGGCCGCGCGCTCCCGTCGTCATCACTTGAGGGAATCCCCGTCGGAGTTTGTCGGCCAGAGCAACACGTTAATCATCCCAGCGGTGCCTCCAATATTTGTTGCACACTTGGACACAAAAGGGACTTCCAGGCATGCATAAGTTTACAATAACTCCTTTACTTTCGTATTCTGTGAATACAGAAACACAAGCACATCAGCAGAACGTTGTCTCTACGTACAGCAGGCTGTTTACGTCTACTGACTGACGTGTGTGCCCTCCTGTCTAACCCCAAGGACCCCACACGCTGCCCAAAGTGCCTGTGTGAGCCTTACACATTATACCCATAAACTGACCTACTAAAATATTACAGTTGTTATTGTACAATAGCACATGCATCAGATTACTAAAGCAAAATCAAAACAATTAAAATACTACATTAGAATGGGGGGTGCCCACTGCTGTGTGTCCATCAACATGCCCAACAGAGTCCATTAACAAGGCCAACATTACTGTGGGTCCCACACATGTCAAATGGCAATGTTACGCAAAACACATGCTACACTCTGACCTTCTGAGAACTTGAATGCTCCTCCTGACTTATCCAAACATCCGAAGCGCATTTTGAGCACCCAAAACGTTCTTTCTATTACTGTGCCTGCTTTGTGTTTTTGATTGAACAAAAATGTGCTGTTGTAGGCATGATATAAGGTGTAACCAGGGCAGAATCCCTCTGGAAGACTGCTGGAATGTCAGAGAAGGCCTGTATAAAGGATTCATGGCTTGATCCTGGATAATTTGTGAATACATGTGTAACCTTACACGTTGCATTGCAAATCACCTGGATATTGATGTAACGGGTTCCCTTACGGTTCACATACACCAGAGCGCTCTGTGACAAAGCATATAGTTGCACATGTGTGAAATCTATGTCTCCCAAGAGCCCAGGGAACCTAAACTTTGTATAAAACTCCTATTTAACCTGCTCTGTACTGGCATGTGTCAAGGGGAATTTAGTGTAATCATCTGCATGCTCCCTGCGATGGACTGGCAACCTGTCCAGGGTGTACCCTGCCTTTCGCCCGATGCCAACTGGGATTGGCTCCAGCCCCCCGCGACCCTGTACGCAGGATAAGCGGTTGACGATGGCTGGATGGATGGATCTGCATGCTGGACAAAGGCTAATGTAACCACATGTGTAGCCGAATGTACGGCTGATTGGGAAAAGCCTCCTATTGAACTCAGGGGATGCTAGAATGACCCACTCGCTGAGAGTCATATATGTAGTTCTAGGCCGGTGTATCCTTTGCCTCATGCGTCTCTCAGTCCTCTGTCTTAAGAGGTACTCCGTTTAGCTGTGTGAATCAGGAAAAAAAATCAAATGAGCCAAAATTTTACTGACTGAGGCATTCAACTAGTTAATCCGTGTCCTATTTCAGACTTGCCTGGTGTTCATACACACCTCTATCTGACGTGTCTGTTTAAATACCTATGTGTATTGCCAAGATTGGTCAAATAACTAGCCAATTTCATTACTACAATTCTGTAAATCTGATACTGATAACGAGTAACCATAATGACGTGTAATAAAAAATATATGTATAGATGTACACAATAATAATCTTTCAGGTTTCAGGTGTGCACCTCTTTTTGCCAGGTGCAAGATAGGGCCCATTATGTTTCTGAAACTTCCATTAATACAATGACTTTCAGCAAAACCAGCTTGTCAAGGCAAAGAGTAGTTGTGGTATCAAAGATTAAGCTAATATTTTGTACTTTTATACTTGCAAGTATAAATATTACCACCGCTGTTACGGACAGCTATTGTTTTATCCCGAAACAGTATTCTTGGAATTCCTTTATATCAAAGACTAGTCCGTATGGAATCTAGCCTGTAACTTTGCTGCATGTCGTCCCCCTTTCTCTCCCCACTTTCCTGTCTGTCTTCAGCTGAACTATCAGATAAAGGCAAAGGAAACAAAGTTTTTGTCAGTCCATAGTGGGAATGGACACATTTCACTGGGTATTTAAAAATGTTGGATCAACCATTAGGATTTATCAGTCAATAATAGTTTTTGAGATATTTCACACAAAACTAAAAAATAGCTATGGTCAGAGGATCACTGAAATCAGAATACAGCACTCCATGTTGAAAACACGCAAATCAGTTGTTAACGTGCCAAAGCGGGGATAACTTTATGAACATAATCTTAAAAAGCTGTCTAAACAGAGCGGAAATAGTGGCAGATGTTACCAACTTACACAACAACTCTGCTTGTTTCATGGTAGAAAAGTTAATAGCTGCGCAATGTCTGAAAGTAACTGCACTGTAAAACAAGACTAGATTATGAAACAGAGAGAGCTACGTTTAAGTTAATCAGCTGAGCACACCATGTCCCGAGTGTGGTCATGGACTGAGAACAATGCAGGATTCATCAGTGCTATAAGTTTTTGAGAGGGGGCCGAATTCAGATGCGTTTTAGAGCCCAGTTGAATCCTTAGCTTAACAAAAACTAAGCTTAATTGACTAGGCAATCAAGCTGGATAGGCAATAACATACTTGCAGATGTAGGTAATGGGGCTAGTTGCATTGGGGGTACAGACCTTGGATCTTTGTATTTCTCCAGTCATCCAGGGTAGAAAAAACATTACTCATACCCCTACATTTTGGTATCTTATAATTCATTATATGTATGAATTACTGTATTATCATTTAGCTTCTTTTGATTACACTGATTGTTCAGTTGATTATGTGTGAAATTGTTGTCGTGATTGCAATCTTTTGAGTGTGGTGTTGTCCCTGAAATGCAGTGAGCATGTAAGGATGTATCAGAGCACGCCATCAAGGTGGCCCTCTGATAACACATCTCTGTGTCCCAAATTGCCTGTCCAGAAGTCAAGGTGATTATACGGAAACAGGCCCTCCTGAATCCAGCAGCCATTACTCTCAATAGAAACAGTCCATGGAGTCCACATTGGCACACACACTCCTAAAGTGCACAGCCTGCCCAACAATCTATCAGGAGAGATTTTGGAGATCATGTACTGTTGTTTGTCTTCAATGTACTCTATATCACACTCACCTTTTAAACCCTGGTTATTCTTTTTATGTTAGTGGAACATGAAACACAGATAATAAAGTGCAGTCATTCAAAACATTGCTGCTGAATTAGATCACTGTTGCATTCTTGAAATTTAAATACCATGTGTTATGTAGTCTGTAGCTGCACCAGTTAATTTTTCACCTCTGTGGCTTCAAATGGCTGCAAGAGATCACCGTTTGAAAAATGTGAACTTTAATACCCCAGAATCCTAAAGGTGATGTAAGTGCACTGCCATAGCCTTGGCAGCTGTGTGATTGCTTTATACCAAAAGATACCAAAGGGATGAGGGAGAGAAATTATTGAATGTTGGTTGATAGTGGTTTTCTCTGGACGAGCTGTCTCGCTGCTGGTGTTTCGGAAACACTGTTGAAATCTGCTCTTGAGACTCAATTTGTCGTCCTCTGAGGAGATTTTCCACTATGCTAACATGCTAAATGCTAAACTGTTTGCGGTGGATCCTCCAGATGACTTTTTTCCCCCCCAGATGACTTTTGAGTTCACTGAGGAACTTTTACCTTCAGTGAGGTGTGTGAGGCCATTCTACAGTTCTTGACAATCATCTCTCACAATTGACACTGCAGAGAGGCTGAGTGGACTGGATGTATTATGCATTATGAGTGTGAATGAACTAAATGAGTAGAGAAGTCGTTAAGGACTTTGCGATGCATAAGAATCACGTTCAGATTGTGTGTGTGTGTGTGTGTGTGTGTGTGTGTGTGTGTGTGTGTGTGTGTGTGTGTGTCAGTAACTCATGAAGAAAGTGGTCAGTATAATCAATTCACAGATGTTCATGAACTAATCATTACCTAATGTTTCATTAATATAGGATCTACCAAGTCTGTTCCCTAGTAACTCATGATATGTCCTATATAGTCCTCCATTAGGAATTATTATTCATTATTATAATTATTCATTCCTCACTTGTTTCTTAATAAACTATTCGTAAACTACTCACAATTTGATTAGGAGTAGGGGTGTTGCAAGACATAAAGCTTTTCTGCAGCACAGGCCCCCATAACTTCTTGAAAGTGTATAAACTTTGTTAGTATTTGCTTTACCAGCTTCCTTAACCCATTATTATTGGCACGGTCCTGACCTCCCTGGGACCTAAGAAGAATTCTGCTATGGGGCCCTCCTACCTGACTTGTGAGCCCTGTAAACAATTTGCCATTGCTGCACAGTCACACCTGCACTCACTGCAATCCTCCCTCCTTCAAAAAAAGTCTGTCTTTGTATTAAGTCTGAATAGAAACCTCTTCTAGAAAAATCCAGTGCTGGTTTGAATGCACTAACTCAGTCCTCATAAAGTGTCTTAAGACTGGGGCCAATATACTGTTCCATTAGGGTCTCATTAGGGTGTACCTGATGCTGGCTGTACATCTATGGTTGTGCTAGTAGGCTACTGGCTGAGGCTACCTGTATTTCACCTGGGTCTGTGGGACCTGCTAAAGACTTCTGGACTGGGTCTGTGCACATACTGGCTGAGGCTGGAGTTTGTGCTAGTACTGGCTAATGATCCAGCATCTACTGACAAACTTCAGCGTAGCACCTGTAATTTATAAATAACAGTAATTGCTAGATATTATGCTCCATCAGGCCCACTCAATTTAATACATTTTCAAATGTAAAAGACTTGATCCTACATGATGTTTATTATTTACTGAGAGATGTGCATCTATATTGTCCTATATATTGTTCTGGCTCGCTGATCAACATTTTAATAATCAATAGTCAATGTGAATCCACAGCTTTCCGTCTTGCATTAGTACAGAGTTGTATCTAAACTTGACTGAGACAGATAATCACTGTCTTGTTTTAAAATGATGGGGGTACTCCTGATAGCATATCAAGGTTTCTTTCCCCAAGGTTTCTATTTGTATCAATCCTGTGCTGTGGTGTTGATGGGGGTGGTGACGGTGCAGTGGATAAGACACATACATGCCTTTGGTGTGAGAGACCCCGGTTCAATTCCCCACTGTGACACATCCACTAATGTGTCCCTGCTCAAGACACCTAACGCCTCGTTGCTCCAGAGACGTGCAACCTCTGACATATAAAGCAATTGTAAGTCGCTTTGGATAAAAGCTAAATAAGTAAATGTAAATAATGAGTTGCAATGAGAAGTGCCATCACACCTGTGTCTTGTCTGGACTGGTCCCACTTATGTTGCTGCTGGAATACGCATGTTTAATTTCATGTGCCCAAAAGGATAGTCCTTCGTCATCCTCTCATCAACATTTTTTGCAAGGTTTCACAACTTAGCAATGGGCCATTTCGCGTTAACCAGTAGTTTTAATTTAAAAGGGTAACCGGACGTTGCGTTTTTATTATTGCTAACTTGACCAGATCTTTCAGATGTTTTGTTGCTAACTTGACTAACATTAAGCCCTACAAGTCCAAAAACGATGACGTGTCTTGACCTTGTTACTGAGTGAATACTAGGGCATGTGCCCCAGTAAAAAGTGTCTAGCATCGCCTATGATTAGGAGTTATTCATCAACTAATGCTTCACTAGAGGTTAGTTCCTCATTCATTCTTTATTTGTTCACAAAATCTTGTGTCCCTTATTGCAGTGTTACCACTAAAGAAACCAGACCAAGGAAACATTTATTATGTTGTAGAGATACCTAGCTCTATGCACTGCCTGCAATATTTTTTTCTCTGCACCCCACACACAGGTGAAACCATTTTTTTTTTTATTAAAGGATAGGTTCACATTGTTTAAAGTCTTAAAACAATACCCACATGCCTATATGTATATTTCAAGAGTTAATTGTTTCAATTATTGTTTCACTTGTCCATACTGGTCATAAAGAGATCCCTTCCTAATGCAACTCCAATGGGAGTCAAAATCTACAAAAATGCATTCCAGTGTTCAGCAGAGGTTGATCTGAGGCTCCAGCAGTCTGAATGAGACAAAACAAGAACACATCTTCCAAAGTTACAGTCTTTTCAGTGCATTCCCTCTTTGTTGCTGTATCTCTCCATTGCAGCTCATCAAGGACACACTGTCTGGGGATACAATATGAGCGAGTTTTGTACTAGACATACATTTGATTTGTCTAACTCAGACTACTGAAGCCACATGTTCAGCTTTAGCTGAACTATCATGCATTATCGCAAGAAAACTGGATAGTGGATTGCATTTACTATATACTTATTTCGGGGTTATTTTAAATAAACAAATACCAGTTTCAGTCGTAATTATTACGTGGTATTTGAATATAGCACTATTTACACAAAGAGAAATTTCAATGATAAGCACTGAATTTGCAGTGTATATACATACTTACCATCTAATCAGAGTGTACCTAGCAACTGTTATCATCAACCTGCTCCTGTTCTCTACATCATTACTCTGACCTCCCACGTATTGTAAATACCTCTTCAGAGAAGAAGAAAAAAGTGTTTGCAACACTGAAAGAACAGTGTGTACAAATTCTGAAAGTAAGCATTATTGGTTACTTTTGCTGTGTGTTTAATCACACAGTAAAAGTTGTATTTGAGGAGAAGGTCTTGTTCCCTACAGTGTGTTTCACATTCAAATCAATGCCATGCACCCTGGCTACATGAAGACAGGAAGCTGGGTGTTGACTAAGGCCAAATGTTACGTGTGGGGAAAAAGACAGGCAGTCAGGCAGGCAGACCACAGGGGCGGTGCTCCCAGATATCATAGCACCTTAAGCTAACCTGTCTGGGGGTGATAAGCGTCAAAAGCCAAAGCACTTTGTTGCTTAAGAGCATGTAGTGTACTCTCTTCAATCCCAGTTGTCATTTAAGAGTAAGTAATTTTGTGTGGCCATTAACAGCTAGTTTCCTCAAATCAAGGACAACACCACAGCACAGGATTGGTACAAATAGAAACCTTGGGTAAAGAAACCTTGATATACTATCAGGAGTACTCCAATAGAAAAAGTTACTGTGGCATTTATGTACACGCTCTGATCATTCTTTGTTGGTACAGAACTTTTGCTGTGTTCCAGACAATTCAGAACTCCATTGTACTCAAGAACAGAGGAATGCCACTCAAAATTGGAGTTCCTACGTGTAAACTCTAAGCAAATCCATTCATAAAGAAGAAATTGTCTCATGTCACACAACAATGGCAGCACCCATGGAAGCACTAAAACCTGTTCTGCATGTAAACTGATTTAAATTTTTTTGTCAATGATTTCCTAGCTCTGTAGCTAGACGGGAACACAGTAACGAGTAACTTACAGTATATTTATGTTACTTGTTTTCATTAAAAAGGCTGTCTTTTAAAGGTTCAGTGTGCGCATTGGCATTTTACAGTGGCATTTAGTGGTGAGGTTGCAAATTGCAGCCAATGGCTCAGTCCACCGCTCACCCCTCCCTTTCCAAACATGAACAAGAAGCTACAGTACCCCACACAGGACAAAAGATGTTGTTGTCTGAGACAGCAGAGAGTAGCCAGTCAAAAACTCAGGTTTCTTTACATAGATATATTAAGAAATTATATTATATACTTAATTATTCGGTAAAACCATATGTTATTACAACGTACAAGGATATTTATTATTATACAACACAAGGTTGTATAATTAAATGTGTATTAAGATATGGTAAAATGTAAAACAAATTAAATCAAACAAAACATACATTCATATACAAAGGCTTTATACTGTACATGCACATATACACCCAGAACATTCTGTAGTGCATTTTTAGGCCCTGAGCACGAAAAGTATAAGGTCAATATTGAAACTGAAGGGGTTTTTTTTCTTACTGCAAAATAACCTAAACACACTCGAAAACTCACCAAACTTCACACCTGCACATAATTCAGGCGGGGCGAAAGACGTTGTATTTTATTGGTTTTGCGCATGGGTGTGGCAAAATGGCCTGCTAGCGCCCTGTACAGAGCAGCCCCCGGACAAAGTTTCACCTAAATGTACAAAATTTCTGTTCTACATATATAATTTCCAGACATTAAAAAAAGCCTCTTGGAGCCATTGCTTAAACCCAACAGGAAGTCGTCCATTTTGGATTTAATGGTAATTTTTGGAGCTTTACACACTTTGTACTTTAACAAACTCCTCCTAGGGAATTATTCTGATCGAGTTGTACAAACGGTGAGTTTGTATGATGTCATTTTGTAAAGCGTGTGAGTCGCCATAACTTCACTGTGCATGCTCAAATCTGTTCCAGACTTGCTTGATAACTTTCCCACCCCGAACACATCTACACGCTAATATTCATTTATAGTGGTAGCGCCATCTACTGGCAACAGGAACTAAGCGCTGTGTGACACTAAATACAATTTTCACGAGGTGTTCCACACTTGACGTACTGAGACATTACGTATAGTTACTGGATGCTCTCTAGCGCCACATAGGGGAAACAGGAAGTTATGTTTAATTCCTCCGTGCAGGGTTGGAATTGTGTGACAATTCAGAGCCGCACTGGCAGAGCAGCAGAATATATGCTGTGACCGCGTCACACTCGTCACAATGTGAGGGCCCGCCCAACGCTGCTTTCAGCTTTAATTGTGAATATTATAAGTGCCACATGATGTTGCATACTCCTGTAATACATTATTTTACTGTACTGCAATCATACATTTTGTTACATCTTGAGAAGGTTGGCTCATCACATCTAGTGCAAGTATGATCTTGGCCACTGACAGATAACATGGAAAAAGTAAGCCAAAAGTGTGTAACATTGTCACTACTTCTGTCTTACAGTCCATTATAAATGACATAATAGATGAAGTTTACAAAAGGTATAGTGAGGTGAGGATCAAGGGTCTTATCCACTTCGTTCAATTAGATAAATCTGTTTAAATCTTACCAAATTGGCGTTTTCATTCTTTGAAATACAATAGAAACACAAAACAGTATTGACAATAATAGATAATTTGAGCTTGTGGTAAAACAATGACATGTTTGTAATGGGCATTTATCCTGTGAGTTATCAAATTACACTTTTTGCACAGTAGCAGAGAAATACAAACAAATAAGTTACTACTATTTATGCAAATGAAAGTAAGCATTATTGGTTACTTGACAGGCACATGGTCTTGTTATTGTAACACTGTTAGCAGTAAAAAATAAATAAGTGTTTTCTGACAGGGCAGTAAAATGCGAAATTTAGCTGACTGATCTGAGCTTCCATTATATTCCATTTTATTGTCAACTAGAATGTGTATTTACTATATGTGTGAGAGCTGTCAGCTGTTAGCTATAACTGCTAGAGCTGCTGCTGCAAAGTACTGCTCCCTCAGCAATTTTTCAGCTCCTACAGCGCTACCTACAGGTAAAAGAATCTTCGGTTGTTTAAGCTGCTGTTTCTCACTTCTCACTTGCTGAATCTGGTTGCTGACGTACTGCGGTAAGCGTGTTGACTCATTTCCGTTTCCGGTGTTTGTGTGTTGGTAGCGTGTTGTGCTGTGCATCAGCATGGGCACCCCCCCACCCCTGCGGTAAAGTAAGCGCACCATAAAAAGTAGTGGGAGTTATCTTGTGCAGTGCGTGACATGACCATGACTGCATGATTGATAACAGCTGATACTCGCACATTAGTTTCTATTATGGGTAAGTAATAGCTACTCCTGCCAGACAGTAAAGTGTAACGTTACTAAACTTTACAGTGTAGTGATGTTAACACAGCATATCGTTATCAAACCGTATCAAACACTCCAGCCGGTCAGTTTTTGGTTGTCATGGTAATGTATTACGTCCGAATATTAACCACACCCCCATTCTCTGCTGGGTTTGAACTCACTAGAGCAAAAACAATTCCTTGTTGTGGTGCATTGCTTTGCCTAGGAGCCACTCAATCACTCAAAATTCCCCAATTTCTACATTAAGTACATCAGCATCAAGGAGGAATTTTGTTTTGGGCTGATCTGAAACTGATTACCTGCTAAGAAAATACCTGAATATGTTTATCAAGGGTTTTTTCTTGAGGCTATGGCCAGGGTGCGAACTACAGGGGAGTCAGGGGAGCTTGGCTCCTCTTAAAGACATAAATTCCCCTGAAAATATGATTTGTGATATTTTGGGGAGTCTTTAAAATATTGACATGTGCATTTGCTGTGTGCAGTTACAACATTTCTTTCAGGCTAAATCAACACTAACTCTCATTTTGTGGCGTTAGTGGACAGCATGTCGTTAGCTGCCGAGTTGTTGTTGTTGTAGTCAGAAAGGCTAGGGAATTCTACTCTTCTATTCTGCTTCACATTAAAAGCAGAATAGTGGCTGTTCCAAGCAACAGAGAAAACAGGCGTGTGCTTAATTTTATAAGTGAGGCTACAGCCCACTAACCAAAAGGAAGTAAAAAAAGTGATTTATTAATAAGTAATAATATAATATATAAAATAAGTAAATTATAAGTAATTTTATTGAAAAACTACAGCCCCTTTAATTGAGATTTTTATGTTTCTATTGTACAAGTAGAAATGTTGACTTAATGGTGGTGCTATATAGGAATTCTCAGAGGGTCAACAAAAGATTTTTGAGCTATTCTTCACCATGAATAATACTTTGACAAAATAATCTTAACTGTAGGTCCACTCAGCGATTCCCAGAGCTCTGAAATTGCAACAGCAGTGGCAGTGTCCTCCATATTCCATCTGTTACAAATCATGTAACAAAAATGAACTGCAGTTTCTCCCCCCAAAATATCCAGTGAGAAAAACACATTCACACTTTTGTACTGATGATCACACCAGGAGAGTGTCATGCTGCTCCAGCTATGAGTCACGTAACATTGACAACAGGGAAAATGAATGGCATTTTTAATTCCAGAACCAGGGGTACAGAAACAGCTCCTCCCATTTTGGAAACAGTATAAGTGAACATACAGATAAAATACCTAGTTGCATGTATACTTTCGCACTTTGCCAGTTTTGAGACAGAGAAGAAATTTATTTCTGCTATGATTAACTTTTTAAAGTTATACAATCCAGCCTCAAATTAGTAATTCACAGTGGAGTGCCTGTGTTTGATAAGTCTTTACCTTTTACCCTGTAGCCACATACTCACACCTACGCAGCCTCTTGCATTGTTTTGCTATAGTGCTATTGTTGGTGTGAAGTGCCCTTTGGCGCCATCGCTACCAGGGCATAATTTTACAAAAAAAAAAAAAATACAAACACTCCAGTGTTGCTGCCTGAACATCTGACACGGTTCCTCTCAGACTGGCCACAGATTTCATGTTGCAGATCCAGGTATGACTGGTACATTCTTACTTCTCACATCCCTCCAAAGCAAACTGAGAGGGGAGAGTGAGTAATGAGGTAGGTGTGTGTGTAGGGGTCGATTCAAGTGCTCAAAGCGGGTCAGATGTCCACAGAGAGAGTGAGAAAGGAAGGCTGTGCTGGAGCTGATTGCCTCCTCCTCTCGAATTGCTTAAAGATGTGACTCTTCTTTAGTTCCACTGTAAAATAGTGTCTGTGTTCAACTTGGCTCTCCCTTAACTCCTAAGTGATATGGAGAGAAATTTCTGATACAAAAGTGCTACTGCACAGTTCTCCTGACAGTTTGACTATCACATTACTCCTAGCCCATGGTGGCCAATACTAGCAGCCTCACCATTACACTGATAGATAAGGGGCTGAAATTAAAAGAGACCTGAACGCTAATGAGGGAGATAGATTGAGACTGACAGAGAGCTGTTTTGCCTTCTCCACTGATTAGCCAGAACCGATGTTCAGGCTTGCATGTAGACAAACTAAATAAGAGGAAGCAGCCAGGAAAAGCGGGGAGGATAAGGATTGGGGTGCGGAGGCTTAAAGATTTATTTTATAAATTCTTTGGACTTGTGCTGGCAGATGGAGACGGCCGGGCTTTAATGAAACTGTCAGGCCATGTGAAAGCCTGATGAGGTTCCCCTAACGCTACATTAACGGTAGCCCCTCAGCCACCTTCTCATGCCAAATATAATTACAGCATCATTACCAGCGCTGTCCAGGTACCTGCTGGACAAACTAACCCCCCACCCCCAAGCCTCCTCTACTCCTTGATCCCCTTCAACCCACCATAATCACACCGTTTCTCTGCATTGCGGCACAGAGAAAACCCAAGCAATTCATACAACTCATTAGTTTCCCCATGTCCTTCCTGTTGTGCCACTTTCACATGGAATGATTAGAAGGGAGACAACAAACAAACTGCTGCGTAAGAAAGAGAGGCGGGGGGGGGGGACTGGTGGAAAAGTAATTGACATCAAATTCAAATCAAACACCAAGCAAGAGGCTGCTCAATAATATTGCTTCTTCTGTTATATTGTGTCTTGTGTTGTCGCTCTTGTGTTGATGTTTGTCTGTCAGCAGAGTTGTTATTTTTAATCGTATGTAATCATAACAAATGCACGTGTACCAGCAGTGAATTACACTCATACCCAAAGATGATAGAAAATGGACATTGTGAAAAGGAGAATGTGAATTTGACAGCTCCTTACATTAATTCTCTTGAGAAACCAACCATTGTTGTAATTCATTATAGGTGACTGTAAAACAGGGAAAACAATGCATCACTTTCAACAGTAGTGTTCTTGGAAAAGTTTTATCCCAATCTATGTACGTAAGTAAGGTTTCTAGCTCAACAGATTCAGATAGAAATACAAATATTGACTTGTGTGAAAACACCTGGTGATAATGGCCCACACTTGTAAGTTTCACGTTGACTAGAAAGGACATCCACACACAGACGGTATTATGCTCCACTGTGTTTATCAAAGGATCAGTTAAAATCCAACAAAGCGAGGTGCTAGTTTGCATAAAGTTTCCCAGAACTTTCACTCCATTGGTTTCCTTTCACCTTACTTTTTTACAGATGGAGCTTAGTCAGCGGATCATACACAATGCTCACCTCTCCAGAGACAAAGAAAGCGCCTGTGTTCCGCTGTAAGAGCTCAGACACGAGTTAGAGCAAACATGGTTTTGTATTGATTACCTGCAACAGGAACCATTTCAACAGGCTCAGAGATCTATGTGTATTCAGCAAAAAACATGCACAAGGCGAGTATTGATGCCACAGCATTATGCACAGCCCATCCATAATAATACATCAGTTAAAGTGGAGTTGTGACCAGAGGAATTGGCGAGACAAATTCTTTTGACTCAGAATAATGATGCATAAATTCTACTTCTAGAAGCATGTTACATATTTAGTAATTTTGAAAAATTGGTTGTATAAAAAGCAACATTTGATACACAAAACATTACAGACCTTAAAATTACAAGTTTCAGTTCAGTTGCTTGTTTATACCTGGTTAAAAGGCGCTTAAAATGGAGGCTGTAACACAAACAAGAGCAGTTAGAGTTTCAATAGCCTGTTCAAGGAGACTATTGCTCAAGGAGAGACGCAGTTCCGCCCTTTATGGTAGGTATAATATTAATTATATAATTAATTATAATTAATTATATATATATATATATATATATATATATAGATATATATATAATTGTTATTATTTTACGCACTGCTGGCCGCCGGCACACAGTAGCAACCATGTTATCATATGGCCAAGTTCAAGATACCAAAGTCAATCTACTGACGCTGGGCAGTGTTCAGTGGCTGCACAACAAACGGCAACGTGCAAATAGATATAAATAAATAGTTCTAATAATTCTAGCCTTTGATGTATGTTGCTTAGCAAACATTATGCGCTATGTAGCCTAATGGCAGCCTAGTGGAACTACTTTTTGTATTTATAAAGAAATATCTGTTGATGAAATAAAGTCAAATTGTAGTGCGTCTGTTAGCCTACTTTCTTTTTGCTATACTTGGCAACTGTTTTATAAAAGCAATAGCTCGCTTCAGGCCGTGATATACGCTTATTATATCACAGTTAAGGGGTGTTGTTCAGCCTGACGCAAAGCGGAGGCAGCAGCAACTAAAGCTCAGGACCTCTCTAAATTGTGTGTAATTTGTCTCTCTGATTGTCCAATTGTGCAAGTGTTTGAATAGGACGTATCAATTTACAATGGAAATGTCAACAAAATTGTAGAAAAAGTTCTTACACCATCTCATCGTCTTCCCTCGAACAAGTAATATTGGACCGCTTACTCGCAGGCCCACATAGTCTCTGCTGCAACTTCACAATTTTTCATCTCGGTGGTACAAACTCCTCATCTCCTATGTCATCCACACCATGGAGACAGAGAGATAGATGGTCACCTATATATATGATGGAATTACACATACAAACAAACAATGTATTCCCACATGCCTCTGGCTCTTCACCTGATGAACCACTGTAAGTCGTTCTACTTCCACTCTACTTCGTTCTACTTTTCTACTAGTTGGCTGGCTCAGCAATACAGAATCACTAACATGCTGCCATACTGCAAGTTCAACAGAAAAAAACTCTAATCGCACTAGCATACTAACAAGGCAACCATGCTGCTATACAATGCTCAGGGCTTGCTCTGGCTTGACATTACAAGTGAAACTAACAAACATTTACTGCAAAATCATTCAAAAACTTTAAAAAACACAACTTACTTGTAAACCAGATCGACTCTGTTCAAAAAATTATCGTCCTCTTCGAAGTCATGATGATCAGTGGTGTCAGAAGAATCTTTAATTTCAACTTCACTTCTTCTCATAACCTCTAGCAGGGCCTCCAGTTTGTTGTAGACTTTATTCTGCTGCTTAGACATGATTTAGTTGAAAAAAAAAAAAAAAGTACTGTAAACTAAATACTGATCTAATTCAACAGGGTGTCTACTGCGTAGAAGTTTAGCGTACGTCGTCTACTTCTTCTTCCCCGTTGAGCGGTTAAGCACACGTCTATTACATTACACACGGATGAATGCATGACACATTTCTCAAAGCAGCAACTATCGTTGTGGTATGAGATATCGTTGGAAAGCTCTCAAGGTGTAGAATACAATGACACTGTGTTTGACCGTGTATGAATGTCAGGCATGGGCGTCAGCGTCTGCAATATAGGCCTCCGTGTCATTCATTTTCATGTGAGAATCATATTGATAGAAGCAAAATGACAATGAGAGGGTAAGGAACCAATATTAACTGCTTTTGATAACAATTGCTTTGGGATTTGGTGAAATGTTGAGACATACAAAATTTGACATGCTGACTGTAAAATTGTGAAGTTTGGCTGTGTGATTGTTCTGAAGCTGACGTGAGCTGGTTAGCTCAGGCTATGCTATGCTTGGTATCAACGGAGAGAGTAGCTTCTCAAGTTTCACCCGACACCCAATTCATAGTTTTCAGTCATGTGACATGCGCGGTGACCTGGAGGGCAAAACAACGGACGAACATAGCGGCTCACACCATGACTCCCCAGTAGAGACGCCGCAAAAGCAGTCAGATTTTATTTGGATCACCTTTCAACTTAAGAGAAAGAAAGTGTTGGGCATATCTGATCCATATAACATTAGAGCATCCGCTGCCGCATTTCTACCGTTAAAAACCGCCAGGTCCCTGCCGCCGCTGGACTGCGGTAATGTTTACTTTTACCTTATGGGGAATCCCTCACCTAACACAGCTCAGGCTTGTCTCCTCAATTAGTAAATCCGAAAGCACAACAACCATCCAGCATTTTGGCAACGCAAAAAGTAACAAACTCAAAGTAACAGTATATCACTTGCATAGGCCTATTGGTTGGCAGGCAACAGAAATTAACGTCTTTTTGCCCTCCAAGGGAGCGTTTTCATTGAAGTGTGACGTCTCGTGAAAACTATGAATAAGGGGGAGTGGAGCAATCGGATTACATGTATTGTTGCGTTCCATTTCAGTATTTATAGAATGTTATTTTTTAAACAAAACTATTGAAATTATTGCCAAACAAACATTCTTTGTACAAAATACATGCGGAGTAATGCTTTGACAGTGTTGAGGGATGTTCTTTTTGATAAAATAGGGAAAGAAATCACCACAGCATTTTATTAACTTTTTACAGGCAGTTATTTATAGCAGACCACCGCGACCCTGTACGCAGGATAAGCGGTTGACGATGGATGGACCAATACGACGTCGCTACCGATACGTGCGTGATGTATAAATGTCCCTACTACCTCAGCATCCTTTTTTCTTCAGCAACTGTTCACTGAATTCACCACTATGGATGGAGTAAAAATGTTAATTTACATTCTTCAAAGAGCTAAGTTCACTTCTCTTCTCAAAGAGCTAACTCCTGAAGTGAGGCTAAGGGCTCACCTTGCGGCCTCGTGTTCACAAAGCCACTGTTCTAAACGTGCTGCTTATGTACACTGTTGTGATGCTTGTGAATGTTAAACTGTTTATTAAAAACACATTACATTCTTAAAAGTGCTAATTCCCCACCACCAACCCCATCCCATCGAGCTAGCTGTTTGAATGAGCCTCTGCGTTCCGGCACGTTCCCCGACGCTAAGCTAACAGCTCGCCCCTCGGCCCACACCGCTCTCCCGGTCAGAACCAAGTGAGAGGGTGGGTGAGGCCCGGGCAACAACCTGGCTAGCCTGACCGATGTGTCACAACGTGACAGCCGAGAAACAAGCTGCTCTTACCGTAGAAACTGAAACTAAACGTTGCAGCGTTTGTTCACCTGTACACATGCAGAATAGTGACGCTGCT
>NC_060150.1:20848805-20849031 GCF_021292245.1 Micropterus dolomieu
CCATTAACGGCGCATTAAAAGCGTCTTTTGTGAAGATATGAAGTTTTATGGGCTGGGCTAAGCCCCCAATGTTGATCCTAAAAACGCCCCTGTTGCTGCAAAAGACTAGCACGGTGATTTATCTAAAATTTACCACGGTTAATGCCTCTCTGGCCATGGCACGTTCTTTGCGGCCACCTCCACGGTCAGAGGCCAGGTTGAACCAGCGGATGGCGTGCTGGTTAAT
>NC_060150.1:20849115-20858992 GCF_021292245.1 Micropterus dolomieu
TGCTAGCAGCTTGGTTCTTCCGTACAGCCTCTGTTAAGAGAGAAAGTCAATTGGTTGATGAGCTGTCATTAACAGACATTCTAAAGTTACCTCTAAGCCAAGCTAATAACCTACTTTTTTGAGAAATGCTTTAGAGTGTTGAAAAAAGTGCTCAATGCCCATGTTTACTATTGTTGGTGTGGCTGTAGACCTAATTTTCTATAGCATTTAATTTAGTAACTTAAAACAAATAGAATTTCATTCATTAATAACTAATTATAAAAAATCATACTGATTATGAACTGAACAATTATCAAATCACATCTGGATTGTATTGGATCGGCCTTAAATCTCAGTGCATTTTATCATTACAAATTTATCTGTGTGGATTCTGTATCAGGTCATGGATAGGCATTGGCGGGTACCAACATTTCCCCAGTATCTCCAGGCAGAGGACATTTAGGGGAATCACGTTTTACTGACGGTCAAGCAGACTACAGACTCTTTTTAATGTCGTTCAGAAATTTTCAAAGTAAAAGCTCTCAATTCAACTCCAAGTAAAGCATTACAGCAAACAAGCTTCTCGTGCTTTTATTTTGCAGGCAAACCTACAAAGAGGAAGTGATTATTTGAGTAACCGGTGCTGTCATGACTGAGATCTATTTCAGCACCACTATCAAAGTATTTTTTTTATTTTTAGGCTTTAAAGATGCATCCCTTATATCTTAAAATATAATATTTAAATATTTTATTTTAAATAAAAATTCGTTCTCATCTACTAGTCACCTCCACATATAATACGTATACTAAAATACTTACTGATAATAGAGTTCTTGTCAGCATTTCTTTAAAATATCTTTTCCCCTTTAATTAATCTGTTTGGCCACTGTGTTTGAGAAAACCACAGAAAGTATATTCCAAGATTGAACAGTAAATACTATTAACAGAATGTTATCTGTGAAAGTTGCTAAAATAAGGATGAAAGAGCACTATATGGAGATCGGTGGTGAAGTTACTAGTACAGCAGAGCTGACCGTCAGACAAAATGTAAAAAGTAGTCAAAACACACAAAACATTTTATACATTTGACAGTTATTTATAACATTACCTGTATCTATATAATCATATGAAAAGGAAAACAAAAAAATTAAGACCTTTGTAAATAAATGTAAGAGCCTTATCTTGAGTATATTAAATTCAATGAGTTTCTAAATTATTTTAAGACCCAGTGGGTAACGTTACCCTGCATGACAAATAACCCCAGGAGCTCAGCTTTGCTAATGTTACAGATTTGCGCGGCATTGTGATTTTGGAACAAACCCCAGTGGTAGTAACGTTATGTACAAAGCCAGCAACAACAAGAGAAAATGTGAGGCAAATTAAAAACAATGAGTTATGCTGATTGTACCACTGCCAGCCATCTCAGTGTACTGATATCATGAACCTCATTGTAATTTTTAACTTTAATTTGTAAATTTGATTAAATACTGAGAACCATCAGCCTCTAGACAAAACATATAACATTTCTTACAGCTCCTGACAGAAATCTGAGGGTAAACACTTGGTAAGCTTAACATAGCACACTATATCCCTCGGAAAACGTCCCAAATAAATATCCAGAATGAATCAGGAACTGCTCCTCAACCATAATACCACAGTGTGATTTCATACAAAGTCAATGAAAAGACATGGAGAGAGGAGATTTCCCGCCCATAGACCTTATTTGTCATAATGAATTTACGTTTTGATTCATGTCAGATGAAAATTCCGACTTCTTTAGATGGCTTTGATTTTTTAAACACTTAACTTACCTATCATAACTTTATAACGTTATGCTTAACTATAGCCAGGATTTGAAAATCAAATCAAAGCCGGAAAAAAATACTTAAATGAACTTAACTTACCCTATTAATCCCCAGCTCTCAGCCAGGGGTGAAGAAAAGATTGAACCTAAAAAGGAGACAGGTGCTGTCAATTGGTGCTGTTGGAAACTAACGTTACAACATCGTTGTAAGTTAACTAACTTTAAACAGCATTAATGTTTTATGCTAGTTACACACAAAGTTGTTTATTAATGCTAGCTAGCTTAGCTATCCGTTCATTCAGTTAATTTAGCTAACCCAGCTAAAAAGCTAACGTTAGCCAATGCCTCTTCAACAGTTTTAGCCATTTTAAGAAGTTAAAACCCGGTCAAAACATTCCGATGTGACGATGTTAATGATGTTAACAAGCATTACACCGCTATTAAAAACAATCACACTAAACTGTTTGACTGTAACATCGTTCAACTTACCGTTATAAACTCTTTTCCCAAAGCTTGCAGTCCGAACTGATCCAAAGAAAGACAAACAGTTTGCGCGTTCGTTCCGACGGCCCCGGGCCAGAACAACTACGATTCCGCCGACTGATGGATGCTCACGCCCACTCCTGAGTGTACACAGCCTACATGCGGGCCGTATCTGGAACGCTGCAGTAAAACGGGCGTGACTGTTACACACTGTTACGACTCTGGGCCGGATCCGCCTCCCAACCGGCAGATCCGGCCCAGAGTCGGCTGCTATCTGGGTAAGGATAAATGTAAATACACTAAGATTGTTATTCACGTCGGTGGTAATGACTCCCGGTTACGCCAATCGGAGGTCAGTAAGATTAATGTTGAGTCGGTGTGTACATATGCAAAAACAATGTCGGACACCATAGTTTTCTCTGGACCCCTGCTGAATCTGACCAGTGATGACATGTATAGCCGCATGTTGTCATTTCGACGCTGGTTGTCGAGGTGGTGTCCAGCAAACGATGTGGGCTTTGTAGATCATTGGCAGACTTTCTGGGGAAGACCTGGTCTGATTCGGAGAGATGGCATCCATCCCACTTGGGAAGAAGCAGCTCTCATTTCTAGAAATCTGGCCAAGTTTGTTAGTGGACCAAATCCATGACAACCCACAGTTGAGACCAGGAGGCACAGTCACAGTCTAACACACTACTCTGCCCTTCTATTTCAGCAGTTACCCACCCAAAACCCTACGCAGAGTTGCAGTCTAACAGGAGTTACTTAGTGAAAACCCAATAGTGACGGTGTCTGTCCCCCGACCATTGACATTATTTAAATCAAGGCAAATTATGACAGAATTGTTCTTTGTGGCAATTTTAATATTAATGTTGATGACCCCACCAATGTTAATGCAACTGACTTTTTAAATATGGCCACTTCTTTTAACTTCAAACAACATGTCAAAGGGCAAACACATAACCGTGGTCATACACTGGACTTGGTTTTTACCCTGGGTGTCAGCATTTCCTCTGTGGAATTAGTGGACATGACCATATCTGACCACAGATGTATTGTTTTTAGCTGCGATTCGCCTGTTACTCATGACGCCTCACCAAGCTCCGTGTGTTCTCGCATCTTTAATGAACAAAGTTTTTCAAAGTGTTTTTGCGCATTCTTTCAGAGCCAAAGCCAACACCTGTCTGATTCCAACACCAACAATCTGGTCGATCACTTCAATCATATCTGCTTGTCTTCACTAAATATTACTGCTCCTCTAAAGGTTAGGCCTACGTCTAAAGCTAGTAAGTATCCCTGGATAAATGACAGCATTCGCAGCCTAAAAAGGGAATGCAGGAAAGCAGAGCGCAGATGGAAAAAAATCCAGTCTCCAAGTCCATTACCTCAGTCTGAAGGATTTAGTAATTTACTACAATAACATGGTTAAGGATGCGAGAACACACTATTTTTCTGAACTCATTCCTACACATAAACACAATCCCAGGTTTCTGTTTAAGACTGTGTATCAGCTGGTAAACCCAACCCCTCCTTGTGCCTCAGCTGGAAGTAATGATGACTGTGAATTGTTTTTATCATATTTTGCCAATAAGGTGGTGTCAATCAGAGCCTCTATTACCCCCACGGCCTCTTACTCAGAGGTCCGTCACCAGCAACAAGAGAGTTTTAACCAGTTTTATCCCATCGACTTGTCTGAGCTTTTAAAAACAGTATCACAAATGAGAGTGTCCTAATACCTACAAAGTTTTTACTGAAAGTAATGGATTCTGTTGGACCCCATTTGATCTCTGTTTTTAACAGCTCCCTATCTACTGGTTGTGTCCCTGATTATTTTAAAACGGCTTGCGTGAACCCGCTTTTAAAGAAAACTGGTTTAGATCCCTCCCTCCCACAAAATTTTAGACCAATTTCAAAACTGCCTTTTATTGCAAAGATTCTAGAAAGAATTGTGTCCAAACAGCTGCTCGCTGTACTGGAAAATAACAAATTATTTGAAAAGTTTCAGTCTGGTTTCAGGAAGTACCACAGCACTGAGACTGCCCTGCTTAAAGTCACCAATGACCTTTTAATGTCTGCTGATGAAGGCATGTGCTCAGTCCTGGTACTCCTGGACCTTAGTGCTGCTTTTGACACCATTGATCACAACATCATGTTAGACAGACTGAGGCACTGGGTGGGGATCTCTGGTACGGCCCTAGAATCGTTTTCATCCTACCTGTCAAATAGGAAGTTTTGCGTGTGTAAACAACTATGTCTCTTCGTTCGGTCCAGTTAAATATGGTGTGCCTCAGGGGTCGGTTTTAAGACCCATTTTGTTTTCCTTGTCTCTGCTTCCCCTTGGACATAATATCCATAAACATGGTATTTCTTTTCATATTTATGCTGATGACACAAAACTGTACTTGCCCGTCAGATCCACAGACCCTGGAATGCTGAGTTCACTTACTGACTGCCTTTGTGAAGTTAAAAAATGGATGTCAAATAATTTCCTCCAGCTGAACTCAGACAAAACAGAAATCCTGGTTATCGGGTCCCAGCAGATGGCATCTGCTGGTTCCCTAGTAAATCACATGAAGCCTGTTGCAAAGAACCTTGGTGTCTGGTTTGATAGTAATTTAAATTTTGAGCAGCACACCAAAAAGCTTGTTCAATCATGTTTTTATCAACTTAGAAATATTGCAAAAATTCGATCCTACGTTAACTTTTAAGGACACCGAGACCATTTTACACGCCTTCATCTCATCACGCCAGGATTATTGCAACAGCCTTTTCACTTGTTTATCTACTGATCGACTCCAGACTGTCCAGAACTCAGCTGCCAGGCTTTTAACCAGAACAAAGAAATATGACCACATTACTCCTATTTTAGCTTCATTACACTGGCTTCCAGTATGTTTTAGAATTGACTTGAAAATTTTATTGATCACTTTTAAAGCTCTTCATGGCCTCTCGCCTTGTTATATTTCTGACCTTTTAGTCCCATACACACCAGCACATACCTAGGAGATCCTTGGGCAGAGGTCTGTTGTCTGTTCCAGAGTCTCGACTGAAAACTAAAGGGGACAGAGCATTTGCAGTCAGGGCCCCGAGGCTCTGGAACAGCCTGCCTGAGGAAATCAGGTCGGCTGAGTCAGTGAACTCTTTTAAGTCCCTTCTTAAAACATACTTTTATAGGAGAGCCTTTCCCGATCTTATTTGACTTTATTTTATCCCTTTTATTTTATTCTATTTTACTTATTTTATATTTATCTTAAACGTGTATTTTAGTCTTTTCAATGTTTTCTTGCTTTTATCTTGTATTGTTTTTGTATTATTGTCTTTTGGGTATTATTGTCTTTACACTTGTTAAAGCACTTTTCCCACAGAATCCCTCTTTATCTGACCACTGTCTGTCTGATAGTGCTGTAGCTAAATTTAAGGATGTGATTCCATCAGCTCTAAATTCATTATCAAGTCACAAAGTAACGGAGGATGCTAATTTCAGTCCCTCCCAAATCGATCATCTTGTTGATAGTGCTGCAGGCTCGCTGCGAATGACACTCGACTCTGTTGCCCCTCTAAAAAAGCAAAAAACAAAGACTGTTAGCTCCATGGTATAATACTGAAACTCGCAAATTAAATCAAATATCGCAGAAACTTGAGAGGAATTGGCGTTTCACCAAACTGGAAAATTCTCGTCTAATATGGCAAGATAGTCTTAAAACTTAAAGGAAGGCTCTCCGTAATGCCAGAGCAGTGTATTACTCGTCATTAATAGAGGAAAATATGAACAACCCCAGGTTTCTTTTCAGCACTGTAGCCAGGCTGACAGAGTCACAGCTCTATTGAGTCAAGTATTCCCATAGCTCTTAGTAGTAACGATTTCATAAGCTTCTTTAAGGATAAAATTCTAACTATTAGAAACAAAATTCACTAAGACTTGCCCTCAACTGGCACCGACTTATCTCTAAACTCAGGAACCTTAGAAACAGCTGTAAAACCAGATATATGTTTAGACTGCTTTGCTTCCCTCAGTCTTTACCAACTAACTTCAATAATTTCTTCATCTAAACCATCAACCTGCCTCTTAGACCCCATCCCGACTAGGCTGCTTAAAGACGTTTTACCCTTAAGCTTATGCGTCAAATCGACGGCGTAGGTCATGGCGTAGGCTACGGGGCTACGCAGAGGCTATGCCGTCGCCTGACGTGCACCTCCTCAAAAATGTAACTATACGTCGACTCGACACGGACCGTAAGCACTGTGATTGGTCTGCTGGGAAGCTTCGCAATGCCTCCAAGCCGACAGGAAGTGCCTGTGCTTTGAAGTAACTTTTACTAGCAGCCAAAGCGGCGGCTGTAACACGGTGGATCAATATATGATCCATTTGGTCGATAACATTTGAAAAGGCTACACCAGCCACACGTTTACAATTTTACCCCCATTCATGTTAGCGGAGGGCTAAACCGGAAGTTAGCCCGCTCAGCCGACTAGCGTTTGGGGGTGTAATTGCTGATTTACGTGCGCAGCCTACGGCGTAATTACGCACGTAGACCCTACACAGGAGTATAAATCAAGCTTTACTCAGCACTTCTCTACAACATATGATCAATCTATCTTTATCAACAGGCTATGTACCACAGTACTTTAAAGTAGCTGTAAACCTCTTCTGAAAAAGCCTAACCTTGATCCAGATGTTTTAGCCAACTATAGACCTATATCTAACATTCCATTTCTCTCTAAGATCCTTGAGAAAGCAGTCGCCAAGCAGCTTTCTACTTAGCAATAGTTTATTTGAGGATTTTCAGTCAGGATTTAGAGTTAATCATAGCACAGAGACAGCACTGGTGAAAATTACTAATGACCTCCTAATTGCATAAGACAAAGGACTTGTATTGGTTTTATTAGATCTTAGTGCTGCTTTTGATACCATTGACCATCAGATCATATTACAAAGACTGAAACATTTCATTGGCATTAAAGGAACCGCTCTAAGCTGGTTTAAGTCTTATTTATCTGATCGATTTCAGTTTGTACATTATTACGTACATATTAACGATGAGTCCTCCATGCACGCCAAAGTTAGTCATGGAGTTCCACAAGGATCTGTGCTCGGACCAATTCTCTTCACTTTATATATGCTTCCTTTAGGCAATATTATCAGGAAACATTCCATAAACTTTCATTGTTATGCAGATGATACTCAATTATATCTAACGATCAAGCCAGATGAAACTAATTAGTTAGCTAAACTTCAAATGTGTCTTCAGGATGTTAAAACCTGGATGACCTGTAATTTTCTAACGTTAAACTCAGATAAAACTGAAGTTATTGTTCTGGGGCCCAGGCACCTCCGTGACGCATTATCAAAGATATAGTTTCCCTTGATGGCATCACCCTGGCCTCCAGCACCAATGTGAGGAATCTTTGATCAGGACATGTCGTTTAAGTCTCACATTAAGCAAATTTCAAGGACCGTCTTTTTTCACCTACATAATATTGCAAAAATCAGGAACATCCTGTCTAAAAATTATGCCGAAAAACTAGTCCATGCATTTGTTTCTTCTAGGCCGGATTACTGCAATTCCTTATTATCAGGCTGCTAGAAAAAAGTCCATTAAGACTCTTCAGCTGATCCAGAATGCTGCAGCACGTGTTCTGACAGGAACCAGGAAAAGATATCACATTTCTCCTGTCTTCTCTTCTCTGCATTGGCTTCCTGTAAAATCCAGAATAGAATTTAAAATCATTCTTTTCACCTACAAAGCTCTTAATGGTCAGGCACCATTGTATCTTAAAGAGCTCATAGTACCTTACTATCCCACCAGAGCACTGTGCTCCCAGAATGCAGGGTTACTTGTGGTTCCTAGAGTCTCCAAAAGTAGAATGGGAGCCAGAGCGTTCAGCTATCAAGCTCCTCTCCTGTGGAACCAGGTTCCAGTTTGGGTTCAGGAGGCAGACACCATCTCCACATTTAAGAGTAGACTTAAGACTTTCCTCTTTGATAAAGCTTATAGTTAGGGCTGGCTCAGGTGAATCCTGAACCATCCCTTAGTTATGCTGCTGTAGGCCTAGACTACTGGGGGATTTCCCATGATGCATTGAGCTCCTCTCTCCTCTTCTTTCTCTCCCTCTGTATGCAACCTCATCCCATTAATGCATGTTACTAACTTGACTTCTTCCCTTTCCCGTAGTCTTGTGCTTTCTCCTCCATCTCCTCTCTCCTCCTATCACTTCCTGCAGGTGTTTCTGGCTCTGGAGCTGTGGAGTCTGGATCTGTGGTTGCGAGTCACCTGCTGCCCACATGTTCCTGCTCGACACCCTCTGCTACAATTATTGTTACTAGTCCTATTGTTATTATTATTATAATCATTATGATTATTATTATTATTATTAACACTACTATAAATATCTGTACCATTTTTCATTCAGTCTATAGCAACATCACCGTTACTGTCTGTACCTTTGTGTGTACACTCACCTAAAGGATTATTAGGAACACCATACTAATACTGTGTTTGACCCCCTTTCACCTTCAGAACTGCCTTAATTCTACGTGGCATTGATTCAACAAGGTGCTGAAAGCATTCTTTAGAAATGTTGGCCCATATTGATAGGATAGCATCTTGCAGTTGATGGAGATTTGTGGGATGCACATCCAGGGCACGAAGCTCCCGTTCCACCACATCCCAAAGATGCTCTATTGGGTTGAGATCTGGTGACTGTGGGGGCCATTTTAGTACAGTGAACTCATTGTCATGTTCAAGAAACCAATTTGAAATGATTCGAGCTTTGTTACATGGTGCATTATCCTGCTGGAAGTAGCCATCAGAGGATGGGTACATGGTGGCCATAAACAATGTCCAATTGGCACTAAGGGGCCTAAAGTGTGCCAAGAAAACATCCCCCACACCATTACACCACCACCACCGGCCTGCACAGTGATAGATCCATGTTTTCATTCTATTTACGCCAAATTCTGACTCTACCATCTGAATGTCTCAATAGAAATCGAGACTCATCAGACCAGGCAACATTTTTCCAGTGTCAACTGTCCAATTTTGGTGAGCTCTTGCAAATTGTAGTCTCTTTTCCTATTTGTAGTGGAGATGAGTGGTACCCGGTGGGGTCTTCTGCTGTTGTAGCCCATCAGCCTCAAGGTTGTGCGTGTTGTGGCTTCACAAATGCTTTGCTGCATACCTCGGTTGTAACGAGTGGTTATTTTAGTCAAAGTTTCTCTTCTATCAGCTTGAATCAGTCATCCCATTCTCCTCTGACCTCTAGCATCAACAAAGCATTTTCGCCCACAGGACTGCCGCATACTGGATGTTTTTCCCTTTTCACACCATTCTTTGTAAACCCTAGAAATGGTTGTGCGTGAAAATCCCAGTAACTGAGCAGATTGTGAAATACTCAGACCGGCCCGTCTGGCACCAACAACCATGCCACGCTCAAAATTGCTTAAATCACCTTTCTTTCCCATTCTGACATTCAGTTTGGAGTTCAGGAGATTGTCTTGACCAGGACCACACCCCTAAATGCATTGAAGCAACTGCCATGTGATTGGTTGATTAGATAATTGTATTAATGAGAAATTGAACAGGTGTTCCTAATAATCCTTTAGGTGAGTGT
>NC_060150.1:20859092-20867934 GCF_021292245.1 Micropterus dolomieu
CGAGTGGTTATTTCAGTCAAAGTTGCTCTTCTATCAGCTTGAATCAGTCGGCCCATTCTCCTCTGACCTCTAGCATCAACAAAGCATTTTCGCCCACAGGACTGCCGCATACTGGATGTTTTTCCCTTTTCACACCATTCTTTGTAAACCCTAGAAATGGTTGTGCGTGAAAATCCCAGTAACTGAGCAGATTGTGAAATACTCAGACCGGCCCGTCTGGCACCAACAACCATGCCACGCTCAAAATTGCTTAAATCACCTTTCTTTCCCATTCTGACATTCAGTTTGGAGTTCAGGAGATTGTCTTGACCAGGACCACACCCCTAAATGCATTGAAGCAACTGCCATGTGATTGGTTGATTAGATAATTGTATTAATGAGAAATTGAACAGGTGTTCCTAATAATCCTTTAGGTGAGTGTATATTGTGTAGGCTGCCTCCCTCCCCTCTCTCTCTCTCCTTCGATCCCCCTCTCTCTTTCTCTCTGTTCCTCTCTTGCCCCCCCTCTCTCTCTCCCTCTCTTCTTCACCCCCAACTGGTCCAGGCAGATGGCCTGAAAGTTTTTCCTTGCCTCTGTCGCCTAGTGCTTGCTCTTGGTGGGAACTGTTGGGTTTCTGTAAATATCATCACAGAGTACGGTCTAGAGCTGCTCTTTTATGAAAAGCGCTCTGATTTGGCGCTATTTAAATAAAATTGAATTGAATTGAATTGAATGCCACATCAGAACTGTGGCGCAACACTGAGTGTTGTGAATGGAACGTCTCTGACCGTCCCTCCTCCAAGTAAGACTAACCTGTATACCTTCATTTATCAGTGTTGGCTGAATTATATTTCTTGGGGTGAAATTCCCCAGGTGGTGTCGGATAGTTATATTCTGGTGGTGATTCCTCTTTTAGCGTCACCACCCCATGCCACACATGACAAAAGGCACAAACACGGCTGAGAAGTCACTTTCACTGGCTGAAATTAACTGGTGACAGCTAGCAGACCGCAGACAGACAGCAAGAGCATGAGGGGATTGTGGGCGTGGCCATGCGGTTGATCCAAACCCATGATTGATCAGTCAAACCCACTAATAGAAACTCTTATTTCAACCATTTTTGACTCACAAATCTTTTCGACTTGCAAAAGTATTTCACTTGCAAACCTTATTAACTTTCAAAACTTTCTGACTCGCAAGGAAAACTTTTTGACTTGCAATCAAGGAGGACAGATTAGCAATCAAAACTTTCTGTGACAGAAAAAAGGCCTGTTTGTTTTTAATTACAAACTTTTTGATAGCATTGAGAGAAATATGCTGTCAAAACAGTTTTTTTTTTGCTTGCATTAAAAAGACACAAAAATACCTTCATATGTTCAACATCATGACCACTACGGAAAACAGGATTTGTAAACAGTAGAAAGGAGCATGGAGGCCAGTAAAGAATAGGTACAACAACAAAATTTTTTTTACAACAAATGTGTTTATAAAAACAAAATTTTGAAGTAAAATTTTTTGTTTGACAAATTCTTTTTAAGCTAAGTTGTTCAGGTTGTTTTGAATATTGTTCTATTCTTCACAGTCACTGTATTGTCAGAGTTAATGAATATAAGATTTAATGAGTTAATAAATGCCAGATACGTTTCTTACCAAATTGCTGCACAACAGACCATATATTTACCCTCCAGACTTTAATTGATTAAGAAGTAAACATAAAGAAAACAATGGTATATGCCTGTTTCATTGACTTCAAAAAAGCCTTTAATTCCATCTGGGACGAGGGCCTTTTCTATAGGCTACTTAAAATTGGCATTGGGGGAAAAACATGATTTGATTAAGAACATGTATACAAAAAGTCAATGTGCTATAAAGATTGGAAACAGCTTCCTTCTCCCAGGGCCGGGGAGCGAGGCAGGGGTGCAATCTCAGCCCAGTTCTCTTCAATCTATATATCAGTGAATTAGCAAACTAATTACAGCGTTCCACAGCACCTGGCCTCAACCTGAACGATACATTGATCAGAGGTCTGCTGTATGCAGATGACTTATATTGCTTTCACCTTCAAAAGAAGGTTTGCAGCAGAACCTTAATCTCCTGCAGAGATTTTGTCAGACCTGGGCCCTGACAGTAAACACAGCAAAGACTAAGGCCATGATCTTTCAGAAACAATCCAGAAATCAGGTTAACACACAATTTCTAGTTAGACAACACTAAATTACAACATACAAAAAACTACACTTACCTTGACCTCAACATTACATACAATGGCTGTAAAATATCTGAGGGACAAAGCAGGGAGAGCTTTCTATGCAATAAAAAAAAACATTAAAATCTATATTCCAATTGAAATCAGGATAAAAATTTTCCAATTTGTACTAGAACCTATTATTCTATATGGAAGGGAAATTTGGGGACCAAAACTAAATAATGAAACTGACAAATGGGAAAAAACAATCATAGAATCTTTCTTCACTGAGTTCTATAAGAGCATCCTGCAGGTGCAGAGAATACTCTCTGCAGAGCAAAGCTTGGCCAATATCCCCTCTTACTAAAAATACAGAAAAGATCAATTACATTTTACAATCACTTAAAATCAGTTAACCCCAAGACATACCATCACAAAGCCCTAACATATCAGGAGCAGAAACCAGAGAAGAGTCCCCTCAGCCAGCTGGTCCTGAGGCTCTCTGCAGTAACAAGTCTCCAACAGCCTCAGGACAGCAACACCAACTCAAGAAGACCAAACCGAATTATCAACAAGCAAAAAGTAAAATCTACTGAATACTGGAAAGAAATGACCAAAACACCATTACACTGTTATCTGACCCTACAAAGAGAATTCACACTGGCAAATTACCTGAGCGCAATAAAATGTCCTAAACTAAGAAAAATGTTGACAACATACAGACTGAGTGAACACAGCCTGGCCATAGAAAAGGGTCACCAACAGGGTCAATCAACCTTAAGAGAAAAACACTTCCCAAACATTTCCCAAAGATATCCCGAATTCAGATTTATATCAGACACACACAAACTACCCTAGTTACTAGGAGAAATGCCAGAATGCCAAATCATTGCAGCAAAATATGTCTCCTCATGCCACGTACTGAGGACAACCAGTGGAAACTCAGACCAAACTGATAAATAAATTAAATAATTGTACTGTAAAATTTTCACATTATTATTATTTTCATTGTTAGTTATTTTAGTAATTGTCCCTTGGAAAAAGGAATCCATGAACCATAAATACCTCATGGGTTTATGTGTTTGTTTGTTTTTCACATTTCACATTCCTACTTCATTTGATTTTTCTTTGATAGTGATTTATTTTTGTTTATTGATATATTGTTGTTTCTTTACTGATCCTTAACATAAAATAACTATACTACTGACCTATGCCACACACACACACACACACCCCTAGACACTCATACGGTACATATACATAGTCCATCTGTTAGACATATGTAAGAACACAACAACATTAGCATGGAAACCAGTGTTGAGAGCTGAATAAAACTCAAAGATCTGAGTTTTTCTATGTGTCATGTCATATGTGTCAATGTTGAACACAGAATGTGAACATAAACAGGACCTTTCCATGTGCACGGCTTGATCTGAACCACTTCCTATAGTCCTGAATTAGCATAAACCATTACATGATTACATCAAACTTAAATCATCCCCATCACTGAGGAAGCCCAAGATCAGCTCTTCCAGTGCTCTGCTGGTTGCCTTTAATGATAATTTTCTTTCAATCCAATTAGCAGTGATTTAAGTAATTTACAGTCTACTGTACCATCTTCTCAACTGTTATCAGAGCATTTAGAGCATGTTTTAGGGGCCTCGGACTTATTTGTAATAACCTCCAAGATCTTCAGATTAAAATCACCTCAGTTTTTGTGAGAGTGCACTTCTAAAAGTAACTAGCACAATATTAACTTATGCAAGATAGCCATGCTTAAATGTA
Organism: Micropterus dolomieu; assembly: GCF_021292245.1. Classification (NCBI taxonomy): domain Eukaryota; kingdom Metazoa; phylum Chordata; class Actinopteri; order Centrarchiformes; family Centrarchidae; genus Micropterus; species Micropterus dolomieu. The sequence goes on from NC_060150.1 coordinate 20,863,043, forward strand.
GGATATAAAACACTACATGATGCTTGGACCCCACTGAATCATCAACTTGTGCTTTAAGAACACAGAGAACCACAAATCGGGACAGAATAACAAATATAGTGCAGACAAGCTGGGTGAAAGATGTACTTGTCTGGAATGCCTGAATCTAAATGAAAAAGTTATTGACACATCATGCTGACATTCAATTTCAGAGGTTTTGCTACGACAGAATATGCATGCTGGGAAGGCTGAATGGAACGTAACCAGAGAGCGGCTGTGTTCATAAATGTCAAATCACAAATGGTCCAAAGAATGCCAGCGTTTAAAGCTAGACATTACTTGACATGACTTTTCACAGTGTCAAAAGCTGTGAAAATAGTACAAATATCACCGTAAGCTGCAATGATCAGGGTCCAAGAAGATTGCGAAGAATGATACATTTGACATTTTAAGAGCAGAAGACCAGATGCAGATGATGTAAGAGATAAAAATTATAAAATAATTTTGACTCAAAGCCAAGCCACTTTCAAGACATTTTAACAGGGTCCAAGTACAGCAGCCAATCTTTGACTTACTTTAGCCTCAATGAGCAACTGAAAAACACCACACCACAACTCACTGACTGAGCCACTGGTGAGAGCTGGATTCCACACACATTCTCACAAGTTATGGCAGTGAGATCACATGTGCCAACTGGATATTTTTGTCAGTTTAAACTTAGAAAGTTTGCAACAGTCAAAATGTTGGTGATAAAATTCTGAAAAAACACACGTCATTCTCTAACCTGGGTTCAGGTTATTGTCAAATATTTGGTAACATTTTATCCAACACTGAGCACAAAAGAAAATGCTGTGCATACTGTAAAAATGACAGCAAGATATTGAATATCTCTGTAACCTGATTTCTGCCATCTAGAGAATGTAGAATGTTGTTGTAATAAGCCAAGCCCACTCTTGTCAATCATTACCTATTTTTATGAATCAACTCTGTAGTGACCCTAGATTGTGAAACCAAATATTGCACGAATCCCTGCATCCCTGAAGTGTCACTTTATGCACATGAGTAGTGGGTTGAATGACGTTGGTGACGTTTGGTCTTAGTTTTTGCGGCATGAACAGTTTTAGCTGAGAAAAAGAAGAATGAGTCTCCAGCAGCTTTGCTGTGTGGACTCCTACAGATGCACCAAATTATCCAGAGCAATAGTGGAAAACACATTATAACTATTTGTAGTGCCACCATATGGCATGTTTGAAATTTAATACATGACTATTTTAGTGACACATTTTCTATGTTAGCAATTTTTATATTTTTAAATATTACATCTCCAGAATTTCTCAAAGGATAAAGTTGGTGGATTTTGGTTTTGAGTGGATACATAACACTGATCAAATGGAAACAAAATACGCATTTGAACAGGTAGCATTTTATTGGTCATTGCAAAATTTGAAAAAAAATCATTGTTTCTAGTTTTTAAAGACCAAAAATGTTAGAAAAAGAAAATACTATATATGGGAGCATTTACATCTTCATTTTAAAAAAACAATAACAATGTCCATGAATGTTGTAAAAAAAAAAAAAAAGAGAGAGAGAGAGACAGAAAAATAAATGTATAAATAATCAATGGTACATTTAAAAAAACAAAACAAAAGGGAAACTCTGGGTCTGTCTTTCTATTTGTCTGTGTTAGATGGAGGAGTTCTAAATTGTCTATGTTGCCAAAGGCTTCTGGAGTTTTGTTTGCCTTTTCTTGGGCGACTTGGCTGGATAGAGATAACTGTTCTCACTGCTGTATGTCACAGAAAATGGTTCTTGGTCCAAAAAGTGTTCTTCAGGGTCTGTGTTTGTCTAGTCCAGGCTTAATTTCAAACCGGATAAGAACCAGATTAGGTTAAGAGTTTGGTTGTCAAAAACAAGGCAAAAGCAAGTGGCAGGCAACGGAGTGCAGCTGATGGGTTTTGAACTAGAGTCTGGGATTGTGGCTAGTGTTTCAGGAATAATCATGGGTTTAATCATGGTGAGTGAGCTCGTTGGCAAATCCGTGAGTGCATGAACTGCTGTCCTCAGGAAGAGTAGGTGTTACAACCGGCAGGCTAAAACAGGTAACAAATATTTTGATTATGAGCAAACTATTGGCTTAGATGCGAGCTACTAGACATACTCAATGATCCTGGACTGGATCTCTGGCCTTAAGTAGCAGGTTTGAGCAGTGATTAGCAACAGCACACAAAACCGCCCAAAATATGTTTTATTTCAGTATTTTTATTTCCACGTTTCCTTATCTGTGTTACATTAAATTTACACACAAGAAATATTATAGAATATTTCTTTAGATAAAAACACATTGGGATTTTTTTAATGATTACATCAACCACTAGAATCCAATTTTACAAATAGTATAATACTAATAATATTAGGATTATTATAAAGTAGCTTACCCTTTATCTGTTGTTGTGAAAACAGAATGAATAGACGGGCCTGTTACAAGTGAAATAACTGATATGTAAGAAGGATTGCAGAAGAGAAACTTCCTCATGTTTTTATCACATGTTGAAAGTGGAAATGAAAAAATCACCTAAGATTTCTGTCAAGTCTTAGACATACTTATACGTCTATTGAGCATTATGTGAAGGAATCAAAAATTCAATATGTTGGAACCCGGGCAACTGATCTTGAAATACAGACAGCGGCTGATCTATTTGGCACGCCTTTATTTACCCACAATCGAAACAAGTGGCTGAAGTAGCCACCTACCAACATGGTGTCAAATAACTAAGTAATAAATAACAATTTACTTGAACAAACAGAATGAACGTCACCCCCAGGTTGTCACATCAAAAAAGTGAGAATTGTGATGGCATTTGCTGAAAATCAGGAAATGACTAATTTGACAGTGTATCAACATGTCAGACACTTGAGAGAAAAAGAAAAGCCTGCCAAGAAAATTAACAATTTGAACAAGACAAAGTACAAAGTGCACTGAAGTGCTACAGAGAAGATTAAGTGTTAGGAGAAAATGTTAAAAGCAAAAGAGTGTTGCAATATTCCAATGATGAATTGCAGCTTAAAGAACTGTGTAAAGAAAGAGTTGCTATAGATGAGTATTACTGTATAGAGAAAAAGTTCACCAGCAAAGACAAGTATGCCACAGATTGTGGCGGACTCACATGCCTCTCCACATAAATGGCTACAGCAGTGTACATAAATCGTCCGGGCGGTGTGCACTCAGCACAGCTGCTGGGATTGGCCAGGTGGCTGCTGCTGTCGGTGCACATACATCTGCTCTCCATCAGAGCGGAGTATATTCCTGGTGTATTGAACACAGGGGTGGACATCATGTCGAGGGAGGCCCGCGCCCAGAAGAGTGGTGCCTCCATCCAGATCTGATCGCTCAAATCTGGAGCAAGTTTGATGGATCCCTGACTCTGTCTCACCAATTATCCTGGTTGCCTGGTTGGAGCACATGGTGCATTGTTGTTTCCCTGCATACAGCGACTGCTGTTGGGAGGTGTGTTCCATCTTTTCTGCCCGGTGCATGCACTTTCCTGCTATGTTGCATTCATCGGCTTGTTAGTGCACTACAGGGAACAGTCTCTTCCTCTGTCTGCACAGCACCTGTCTCATTGGCTGTGTGGTATCAAGGCACACAGCACAAGAGGCGTCTCCTCCTCTGTGGCACTGCACGGCGGGATGATGGTGGACGACATATGCAAGGTGGCCTCCTGGTCCTCTCCGTGCTCATTCATTCATTTTTACCTGCGGGACATCTCCCTTTTTTTCATGTTTCACTCAGTATTGAGAGTTCTGTCTGAGTGACAGTCCTCTGTAAACGTGCAGTGTGTCTCCCTCTCGCGCGGGGAGACCTGATGCCTGTGTTAGTCCTGCCCTGTCTATAGCTGGTACTGGGGCTGGGCAATAAAACAATAATGATAGTTCTTGCAATATAATTTTCTTCAATAACAATATAAAAAATGTTATATATTGTCAATAAATATTTGCTAATGAATTAATTCATTTGAATCACAAACAAATTAGCACTTAATGTTTCTATTAAAATATTTATTTTGTTGATGAGACCTGAAAAAAGATCAACTAATCATGTTTGCTGAAAAAAGTAATAGTTTGAATGTTCTACTTCAGACTTGTGAAGTGATCCACTGTTTGGCATCAAGTGTTTGTCACATTCTGACCATAAAGAAAACTTTAATCACATAATTAACCATCTGGTTTCTTCAATTTTCACTCAGGAGCAAAAATCTTCCTTTAAACTTGAAAGAAATAATGATTTCACATATATCTTGATAATTATCGATATCAAATGATATGAAATGTTTTTATCGTGATAACATTTTTGACCATATCGCCCAGCCCTAGCTGGTACTGCTACAGTACGTAACCTTTGTCTGCGCTATGCACATCTGCCAAATTTGACTTATGAGCATTTATGTAAAATTTCATTAGAAGACTCAAAAGTTAAAATTTATAATTTAAAAATGAATTGATCTATCAAAATTACTTTGACAACTTTAGATCAGCAAACTCTGTAGTTTTTAGGGTGACTGATTTTTAGAGCAAATGACCATTGGAGCAAACATGTAAATGAGAGATGAAAAGGATGAAATAATTCTGACTGTCAGGCAAGCCGTTTGACATAATTGCAAATTTGCAAACTTGGTTAATACAGCGCCACCTTGAGGCCATTGAGTGTCATTTGATGCGCCTGAGTAAGGGTTGGAACTTTGCAACCTTCCCACCAATTTTGGTGAGTTCTGGTCCAACAATTTTTTCTGGCACACAGTTTTAGAGGAGAAAAAGGCAGAAAAAAATAAGGAGGTGAAGGTACTTTGTTTGTCACATACACATACATGTAGCAAAATGTATCCTCTGCATTTAACCCATCCCTGAAGGAAGTGCTA
>NC_060150.1:20868034-20891339 GCF_021292245.1 Micropterus dolomieu
AGCAAAAATCTTCCTTTAAACTTGAAAGAAATAATGATTTCACATATATCTTGATAATTATCGATATCAAATGATATGAAATGTTTTTATCGTGATAACATTTTTGACCATATCGCCCAGCCCTAGCTGGTACTGCTACAGTACGTAACCTTTGTCTGCGCTATGCACATCTGCCAAATTTGACTTATGAGCATTTATGTAAAATTTCATTAGAAGACTCAAAAGTTAAAATTTATAATTTAAAAATGAATTGATCTATCAAAATTACTTTGACAACTTTAGATCAGCAAACTCTGTAGTTTTTAGGGTGACTGATTTTTAGAGCAAATGACCATTGGAGCAAACATGTAAATGAGAGATGAAAAGGATGAAATAATTCTGACTGTCAGGCAAGCCGTTTGACATAATTGCAAATTTGCAAACTTGGTTAATACAGCGCCACCTTGAGGCCATTGAGTGTCATTTGATGCGCCTGAGTAAGGGTTGGAACTTTGCAACCTTCCCACCAATTTTGGTGAGTTCTGGTCCAACAATTTTTTCTGGCACACAGTTTTAGAGGAGAAAAAGGCAGAAAAAAATAAGGAGGTGAAGGTACTTTGTTTGTCACATACACATACATGTAGCAAAATGTATCCTCTGCATTTAACCCATCCCTGAAGGAAGTGCTATCCACTGGGCCACCGTGCTGCCCAAACAAAAACAATAGTCAAACAACTATTTTATACACCACAGAGCTGCGATATCCATAAAGCACAAGGAGGTGTTTATGGACTATGCAGACACCCTACTTCCTGCCTTCCTTCTGAACGAACTTTGTCATTACATTTATGTACATCAAACTTTACTCCTGGTGGTTAAAGAAACATCATACAACTTTTCAAGTGCACTGGGGTAATGAAATTATAAAGTATATCTGCACAGGCAACCAATGTTTCATACAAAAAAAGGACAATATTTCTACGTGCCAGCAAACTGCCACTGTCAAAATCCTTCTTAATTAAACTCAACAAAAGTAAACTCATTGACAAAGAACTTATCTACCAATGACAAGGGAAACGAAGAGAAAAACCAAACCATGCTAACAACTAATTCTAACCCACCTTCCCAAATCAGCCCACTTGCTTGAGTCCCATGAGTCCAATTAGCTACAGCATTTTCACATGTAGCAGGGTGATTACACTGCCACTCAGCCCGGCCTCAATCAGAAAGTGAAGCTCAAAGGAAAGATCCAGGTTAACAGAAGCACAACCATATAAAAGCAAAATCACATTCCTGTCAATTTGAATAACCAAATAATGTTGCTTACATGAAATAAGCCATGAAATGGGTACAACAAATAATTACTTATATAAGTTCTTCTAACTAAATGACAACATAGGATGTTTGTCATTGTCTTCTCAAACGACTACTAGCTATGAGCCGTATGATTTCTTGATCTAGTGACTTTCATCGGCAAGATGACATCCTTTGCCACCCTACCCAGGCAACAAAAAACAATTAGTTAAGGTTCAGGAAAGAAGGAGATGGATACAAATAGCAGTCTCCCTTGTCAAAGTGTAATGCATTGACAATGAGGTGGCAGATACAAAAATATTTCTTTGCCTTGCTCGCATACAAAGGAAGGACACAGCATTTAATGTTTGGATAAGGAGCCCTGCATAAATTAGTGATGGCAAGTTTGAATCTTTTTACTGACTCGAATCTCCAAGTCTCGTTCATTAAAATGAACTAATCTTTTTTTGAGTCATTTCGTTCATTTGAACTTAACACAGAAGGCTACCTATTTGCTTTAATTGACAAAGTATAATGCACAAATTCACCTCTTGATCATTGTCTATCATCATTCTATAAAGCCCAATGGGGCCGCAACCAAGTTCAAACCATGTAAATACCATAAAATTATGTTGTCAATATTCAATCGCCACTACTCCGTCTAAATCCGTCCATTTTCACAATCTTACGACCAGACCAGCCATATATATGTATATATAATCATAATTATTATCATTATATCCCTAAAGTGTTCATTCATACAGTAGCCTGACGTCCCTATCCATGAGTAACATCTATATATTAACATCAGATTTGCGCACAATTAACAAACACAAAATTAATAAAATTTTACAGATTTAATAATAATCTGGATAAAGTTGACAAAATTTCAACAAGAGGGTTGTCAAAGATGTGGAGAAGCTGAGCCACCACTACCAAACATCATCCCTGCAGGCCTTCCACAGCTTAATCCTGCGCTTCACACCCAAGAATGTGGTTTTCCCTTTCATGGGCATGCTGTGCAGGTATATAAAGTTAATACATTCAGTAACATCACAGCTACTAGAGGCAAAAAAAGTCCAACTACAAAATTATTGTATGGGTCACTTAATTTTGCAATTCCATTTTTATAGGTTGTACCTCGCAGCCATGCACTACAATGAAAATTCAGAGCCGTGAGAAAGCCACGACAACCACAGGACAACCGGTCTACAAAGTTGTGTTCCACAAGTCCAAGAAGAGTGAGGAGGACCACAAGGCCATTAAAAACAGAACCTAAATACCTACTTTTATTGTTACAAAAAGTATTGAATAATAAATAGTGACAATTACAATAGGTACAAGTTATGTAACAAAAAAAATACTACTGACCACCTTATAAATATGTAAAAATGCAGTGGATTCTGAGAACAGTCTGTAAACACTTAAGTGATTGTCTGCATTATTTCACAGCATATGTGGAAGACCTAATTAAGCTTGTCTTCGAGGAGGTATTTGAAGACCCGACGCCATTTGTTGAGGTGCTAAAGACTATCCCCATCCCCAAAGACCTGACATCAGAGTTTGAGAGGCCGTTAAAGGAGGAAGTGGTTGCCCGCCATGTGTCCCGCTTTAGTCAAGGGGCGGCCGGAAACCTACATACTGCCCCTCCGGATCAGGAAACTGCTGGCGTATCCGGAGTACAACACACGACGGGATGACCACTCTCACACTCCTTCCCAAGTAGCCCCAGCACCAGCTGACAAAGCTACGATAGGCAAGGTGCCTGTAGCACCTGTATGGACAGGGTTGGACCAAATTGATAAACATTACTCACTCTATTTAATGTCAATTTTATTTTATTTTTTATTTATTTTTTGACATTTGCTAATAAAACTGACTTTAAGAAAGCACTGACATTGTAATTTATTTAGTTCTTTGGTTGCTGTGTTATAAATTACTTTGGGGACAGTTACATTTTATAAAAACTCAAAGGTCCATAGTCTGCTTGATATACTGTATGTTGTGGATGTTCTGCAAGGTGTAGTAGTTCAAACAGTTTGGCTCCAGGCCTGGATGGTGAACCATGCAGGTAGGAGGGTCAGGAACCTGTTGCATTCGTCTAACAACCTAAAAACAACAAGTCATTTAGACTCACTTCTTCTCTCTTTTCTTAGGTTAACAAGGTTAACTTTTGTAATACTTTCTAACACAGGCAACGTTAGTGAAAATAACCTATAATTGTTGTTGTGCATGACAACATTGCCTATAACCTTAGGTGTGTGCTACTGTTGATGTTTGCTACACAACGTTGTAACTGATTATAATAACTACCTTTCGTATTTCTTGGCAACAGACGTTTTCAACTTTGGTGGGCACTGTCAAGCAGTTTTCACAAGTACACCTACATATTAAATTAAAAAAACGTCAGACAACCTCCAGGCAGTCAGTAAACATTAAGCTGATATTGTAAGGTAGAGGCAGAGCTCGGTTAAAACGTTACGTATGAAAGATAAATGTGTTACAGATTAATAACTTACCACTCAGAAAAGTCTTGCTCCAGTCTAGGTTGTGAAGCTGGTTCTGGTTGTTCTGCCGTTGTTTCTGGATCAGACTCGGGTTCAAACATGTACGGCTGAACCGAAGCCAGGGTTACTGGCTGAAGAGGGTTTGTTTTGGATCACACTACCTTGTTTCTTACGACCTGCCCTAGTAGTAGTCCTTACCTAGGAACTGCGCATGTGCAACTCCCAACAAAGATATGGTACAAGTAAGATGCAACACTCTGTAGCTCAAAAGCGGAGCGTACAACACACAGGGTGAAAAGAGAAGCTGCATTAATGTGCAGCATGAGAAAAATATGGTGTTTTTTGAAAATTAAACCATGTAAACCTGTTCTGGTAAACCCCTAAAAAGATTTTGAACCTGAAAATGAGCACAATACCATCTCTTTAAGATAATAGAAACAAAAGTGGTTTATTTAACTCAAACTAACGAACAACTGAACTAAGTTGATGGCGTAGGCAGATATGAGGAACATCAGTCATGTCAGAAGTGTGAAGATGAGTGAGAATGAAGTGTAATGCATGTTGGTGGGTGCAGCAAATTAAACAAAGGAACAAAGGCTGGGATTGAAGCAGCAGGCCAGCAGTCAGAGAATGACTCCCATAAAGGCAGCCCTTTTATGCCCTCTTGGAGGCCCAACCCAGAGGGGCAGGTACAAGCATTGAACCCTCCCAGCTCCACCTACAAGCCACACCTAGCATCTGCAAAACAGAGAAGACACACAGGCAGGCTGGGGGAAGTCGTCATAACCCACAACCTCAAATTCTCCAGTCTATAGCCAAAATCTGTGGGAAATAAAGACCAAATGTGAAGTCTATGTAGAGCATATTGTACATACCGTACATCCTGTTTATATAGTCCATTTTCCTGGCACCTGGGCCAAGGATTGAATTAAATATGAATTTTTACAAGTAATAAGAGTTATTCCCAGGTTCCCTTCGTGGAACCAAAGTGCCCTCAAAGGACAAAAGAGGTATAGCATGCCATTGGACCAAACTAATCTCTTGGTGCTCATTTATCTATTCCCATTTTGTTAAACCTGATGTCGTGTTTCAACTACTTATATTTTTCTTATTAAGAATGTTTAGACATCAGTATTGTCTTGGAAATATTTAGTTAGTCTGTTCAATCATCTGCTATGATCAATATTCAGTTCTGATTGTTTCCCTTTCCTTTTAACTAATGCTTAGAAATTAAGAACTGTATGACATTTAAGAACAAGCATTGACATTGTGGAAAGATGTATGATTACAACGCACGCAATTAGACTCTGTAAGACATTATTTATTAGGTGAAAGTGAACTCCCACTGTTTGACAACCCCCCAGGTAGGTGACAAACAAAATCCAGCGGACGTGTAGGCTTGCTTTCTCTGCTCTCGCTCGCTCTCTACTTCCAGCTCTCAGCATCCTGCCTCCAAGAGTTCGGCCCGGAGGAGACTCCGTGACTTCCAAATTCTCCATTCTCATTTGTCTAACTTATACCCAAGCGGGAGATTTGGCTCGACTATTTTCTAGCTTTAACTGGGATGAAATTTCCCCAAACTACTTCTCCTTTGATTTATCCCAGCGACATTAATTATAGTCACGAGGTCTTGCAAACCTTCAGTGAAGTTACTGTTTTGTTTTGTTTAAAATTATTAGGTTGATAAACTTATGTACCTTGATTGAGAAACAACAATCAAGTTTCCTGTGAAACTTTATCTTGGTTTGAATTAATTTCCACGACTTTCAACAACCAACGGAGTTTGGAGGTTAGTCCAACAAGTCGGTTACACCACCAGTAACAGAGGACATCAACCTGAGAAAACCGAGCCAGAATTAACGGCCGAGCGACTGTAGAGTTTCCCACCAGCAATTCCCTGGTCTTGCCACCGCCGTGCTGCACGCCAAGCCCTCCCAAAAGGCCCGTGAACGCAACTGACTGGACCACCAGCTGTGGGCCTTCGAAGTAACAGATGACTGAGGAAACAACAAAGTAGTAAGGCAAATAAACTTGACAATCTGTGATCATGGTGGATGACTGCACCTGGGTGTAGCTCTTAAAACTACAGCCAAAATATAAACTTAGTGATCACCATAGGAAACAAAACCTGCATCCGTTCGTTTCCCTTACTTCCTCAGAGTCATTTGGCACTGGTTTTACGCGCTTTCTGATGAAAGATGACGGCGCAGCCTCTGGATTACGCTCTGCAGTGCTTTTTGTGTATTTGTTTATTAACTCTGTTTTCTGCCGTCCCTCTCCGGTAACTTTTACCAGAGAAGAGCTCTTAAACTTCGGACTTTCAACTGCTAACGCTATTACACTGCTCCTGATTGAACCTTTAACTTTCCCGGAGTTATAAGTTGGAACAGCGGCAGCTGTGTTTGGGATCCTCCAGAGACGCTGAAGGGGGAAGCGTGCAGGCGCACTGGTTAAACTGAGATAGCAGGGTTTTCGCACTGCGCTCCCTTCTATCCACTTGGCGAATGTCCGCTCTCTGGCCAACAAAATGGATGAACTGCTGCTCATCAACAGAACTAACTCGGACTTCTGCAGATCTGCTGTCCTATGTTTTCCTGGCTCACCCCGCACATCCCAGACAGCGCACTTTACCTGCCGGGATTTAATCTTTTCCGGGGGAACCGCGTAACAGAGCTCACGGGAAAAACAAGGGGAGGCGGACTCTGTCTCTACATAAACAAAGGTTGGTGCACAGATGGCACAGTGTTGAAGAAATCATAAAGCCCTCACTTAGAGACATTATTCATAAATTGTAAACAGCCTTGGGACTCTCTGATCACTGTCTGGTTCATCTTATCCCGTCTTACAAGCAACGACCGAAATCTCCTAAACCTGTTGTAAAGAGTCTGAAAAGATGGACCAACAGTCAAAGCTGGTGTTACAGGCCTGCTTTGACTGCACTGACTGGAGTGTTTTTGAGGCTGTAGCCGCTGACCTGGACGAACTGACACTGTGACATCTTACATCAGTTTTTGTGAGGACTTTGTGCAGACTAAAACCTTCCGCACATATAACCCTGTTTCACAGAAAAACTCAGGCAGCTTCGTCAGACCAAAGAGGAGGTCAAAGCAGCAAAGTGTTGCTACACTGAAATGCTAGGAAACAGCTTAACAGCCAGCAATCCTGCGTCAGAGAGGACACTTACTAACTACAGGAGACCATCCCCCAACTCTGCTGGTACTCAACGACTGGCTGACAAGCTGAATGGTTTCTATTGTAGGTTTGAAAAGCCCACAGTCACACCTCTTCAATGCTCCAACACCATCTTCAAACAGTCACCTTCCCCGACTGCCACACTCTCATACTGTATACCAAATCCACCTACCTTATGTACATAACACCTGCACATAATACTTACTTATTCCAGCATCTCATCACACTGTATGCTTGTATGTGTATGTGCACTTGTATATCACATCCACCTCCGACATGTACATAACAATAACAAATGGTACTAATAATTTAACTAATAATAACTAGTAATAATAATTTTCTCCTGCATCCTTTCCACTCTGCTCAGTCCACTATTGCGCTATTGTCTCAATCTGTCTGTTTTTTTTATAGTGTATATATGTGTTCTCTATACTGTAGCCTGTGTTTGAATTTATTATTGTCTTATTGTATTATTGTATAAGTAAGCACATCGTGAGCATTGTACAATCCAGAGTCAAATTTCTCTTATGTGTACACATACCTGGCAATAAAGCTAATTTTGATTCTGATTCTGATTCTCCACGACAGGCGTTTCCTCCTCTGTGGCGTTGCACGGTGGGATGACGTGGACGACATCTGGATGGCGGCCTCCTCGTCTTCTTCATGCTCGTTCATCCGGTTCTACCTGCGGGATGTCTCCCGTTTCTCGCTGACTTACTCAGTACGGAGTGTTCTGTCTGAGTGATTGTCCTCTGTGAGTGCGGGGTGTGCCTTCTCCCAGCCGGATGTTGAGTTGGTTGGTTTGCCTACCCAAAGTTGCACGTACGCCACCACGATTGCCGCGGACTGTGAGGGACTGGTTGGCTTATTATGTTGACTCATCCTGCTTCACCTCTAACCCAATAGCAATAGCCTTAGCGGGCGAAGCCTATATGAAGTAGAATGGTAGTTACGTATTGTAACTCTATAAATAGGTGCAGCCCTCTAAGTTGTTGGCCTCACTGGACCTTGGTTCTCAGTGCTGAAGAAAAGGCATTATGGGAGCCGATGGCCAGGTCTCACCGTTGTATATACACAAGGCACGCGTAGGGGTAAACCCAATATTGATAGCCTTAGACGGCTGCGCTTCTACTCATAGAATCTGGTTTTCACAGCCTGATAATGAGCAGCCCAACTTGGAGCATGTTTGCTCTTTTTGTAAATTCAAATATAGCCCCAAGTGGCAACGATGAAAAATAGTGGGTGAAATGTTCAACTCACCAGCCATATTATGTGTTTCTCAGTATTAAGGTATATGCTGCACAAACACTTTTAAGCAGAGAAAAAATAGAAAGTGTCACCAGACTCAAGAAGAAAAAAATTCAACTTACTATGATCTGAACAACATCACTGTTGACAAGTGGGACTTGTTCAGTCGGGGATTTGAACCCTGGAACTTCATATCCCCGGGTAGGTGACTTACTGACTTACTGACTTAGCTATATCAGGGTACCAACACTCTCTTAAAAGTATTAAAAAAGTCTTAAATTTAATATTCTAAAAATAAGGCCTTAAAAGTATTACATTTCGTTTACAAAGTATTAAATTTCATTTACAAAGATCTTAAGTCTTTTCTTGTCCCTTTGTGCGATTCAATAAATGCCGTAACGTCATAAATAAATATTTTTTATCAGAATCAGCTTTATTGCCAGGTATGTGTATACATACGAGGAATTTGACTCAGGATTGTGCAATGAGTAGAGTGCAAAGGTAAATTATTATTATCATTGTTATTATTATTATTATTATTATTATGTCCATGTCGTAGGTGGATGAGATATACAGGTGCACATACACACACATACGTACATGTACACATGTACATAGTGCGATGGAGCACAGTGGAAAGGATGCTGGAATAAATAAGCATTATGTGCAGGTGTTACATACTTGAGGAAGGTGGAGACAGACCGTCTGGGCCAGGAGCCTTCCTGATCAGTAAAATCTATTCTGCTCGTCAGCCAGTCATTGAGTACCAGCAGTGTTGGGGGATGGCCTCCTGTAGTTAGTAAGTGTCCGCAGGCCTTTCCACACCTACTCAGGGTCACTGGCTGTGAAGCTGTTTCTAGCTTTTCAGAGTAGCTCCTCTTAGCTTCTTTGATCTCTTTAGTCAGTGTGTTCCTGGCCTGGTTATACAGGACTCTGTCTCCACTTCTGAAGGTTGTTGTATGTAAACTGATTTTGGATGTCACACTCCAGTCAGTGCAGTCAAAGCAGGCCTGTAAATCCAGCTTTGACTCGTTGGTCCATCTTCTCACACTCTTTACAACAGGTTTAGCAGATGTCAATTTGTGCCTGTATGTTGGGATAAGGGCCCTGTGATGGACTGGCCTGTCCAGGGTGTACCCCGCCTTCCGCCCGATGTCAGCTGGAATTGGCTCCAGCCCCCCCGTGACCCTGTACGAAGGATAAGCGGTTGACAATGGATGGATGGATGTTGGGATAAGATGAAGCAGACAGTGATCAGAGAGTGTAAGTCCATACTTAAAGCCACTGAGGGTTGCAGAGACAGGCATCCAATTGACGCGCTCGCCCAGCCGCCATAGCCCACCAATGTGACACGAAAAAATGTTGCTTGCACTTGCCGTTTCCTTTTGGCTTTATTGTTCACCGATGACAGGTAAACACAACAATCCATTGAATGTTACACTGTTTTCACACAACACTTGCACGGCTTGCCCAGTGTAGCGTGCCAGAGCGAAGCGGTCAAAAAACTATAGGTGCTCTCCTCCGTCCAGCAACCCCTGTCACCTGTGCAAAGGTTCCTACCTAAATTACCTTTGACCCAAAAACAGAGAGGAGCCACCTACTGGCCCACAAGAGTACCGCACCCAACATACAAACCCTATAAATGGCATTTACAGAGAGTCCTAAGGCTGCACAGGGAACAGAGCAGTGATTCAGTGTGTTAGTGTCCCTAGTGGGACACTTAATATGCTGTCTGTACTTTGGAAGTTCATAGCTGAGGTTTGCTCTGTTGAAGTCCCCAAGAACAATGAGCAGGGAGTCTGGATGTTTTTTCTCCACGTTAGTTATCTGGTCGGCCAGGTGTAGTAACGCCTCACTAATACAGGCCTGAGGTGGAATGTAAACGGCAACCAGAAGAAACAAGGAAAACTGTATAAAAAGGTTTACAGTTTATGAATAAGGTGTCTAAGTGAGGACTGCATGATTTCTTCAACACTGTGTCATCTGTACACCATCCTTAGTTTATATAGAGACAGAGTTGTCCTCCCCTTGTTTATCCTGTTAGCTCCGTTATGCAATCCACACGGATGAGATTAAATCCCGGTAGGTGAAGTGCGCTGTCTGGGATGTGCTCGGTGAGCCAGAATTCGGTTTGGTGTGACTTGGATATTATGTATCATAGCAACCAAAGTGTCTCAGCCGAAAAAAACGCTGCGCTTCCAAAGCGCACCCTAGTGCTCTCAGCTAGGCGTTTTCAGAAGAGCACCTAGCAAGTTGGTAAAAAAAAGGAATTTATTTTATTGTTTTTGTATTTTCTTCTTTGATGCTCTTCTTTTCTTCTTATTTTCTTCTTGTCCCCTGATGAAAATGGTAATGCATGCTGCGTCCTCTGTCTTCTGTGTGAGACATAAAAGAAAAGTAACTAGCCTACATTCAATCATTTTGACTGGTAAAGTGCAGTAAAGTTAACTTTAAATTGTCCCATTACCACACATAAAACATGGTTTAATAGCAATCACATTTAACAGAAGCATAAAATTCAGCTGAATAACTATCAAGATTAGTTTATTTGTTAGTCACCATTACTAGCTTAAGAGCTTTAGCCTATGGCATTTAACGCGACATAAATTAACCTAGTGGCTAGCGGACTTTTCCTCTTCTCATAGCTTAACAAATTACATGTATTATTCATAGTATTTCTTACTCACCGCTGGTTAAATCACTGCATCTCCCGACACAACACCTCGGTTGAATTTTCACCCTGAATGGACATTTTGTTGATTCGGTTTGGAGTAACTTGGATGTTATACGGTAGTACAGGTAATGTTACCTCCACGGATATTATGTATCATAGCAACCAAAGCATCTCAAAAAAAAAATATGCTGCGCTTCCAAAGTGCACCCTAGTGCTCACAGCTAGGAGTTTTCAGAAAAAGCAGCTGGTGAGTTGGTAAAAAAACGCTTTGGTGGACACAAGCCTTTAGGAAAGAAAACAAAATGTCTCTGACGTGCTACTAACAAGCAAACGTTAGCCCGTTGACTCAGAATGGGCAAGTGGTTAGTGGAGGTTAGCACAACAGGCTCAGCGTCATGGTGGATGGATTCTGACATAAAGGGAAATAAATACATAAATAAATAAATGTTCAATAAATCCTGCGATGGACTGGCGACCTGTCCAGGGTGTACCCTGCCTTTCGCCCCAATGTCAGCTGGGATTGGCTCCAGCCCCCCGCGACCCTGTATGCAGCAGGATAAGCAGTTGACAATGGATGGATGGATGTTGAATAAATAAACATCCGATTAAATGCACAAAAAATAGTAAATAAATAATATAAAATAATAATAATATAAAAATGTAGGCAGTAATTAAATTATGCAATGAGACATAATATATATATATATATATATATATACACACACACACACACACACACACACACACACACACACATATATATCTTTTAATTGGCTTCTTTATTTATTGCCTTTTTAAATAATTTCTTTATTTATTGTCTGTTATAATCTTCAACTTTATTTATTAATTACTTGTTTTTTAAATGTATTTATTTATGTGTGTTTTGTTTTGGTCTGTTTTATTCTTCCTTTGCATTTCTACCCTATTGATTTCCCCAATGGTTATATATTTGTCTGCTCTTCTTACATTTCTTGATACATTTCTGCCTCATTATGTAAATGAGGAGGGGATGTATCTCAACGGGTCAACTTCTCGCCTATTGGTGGATCAGTCAGATGACAGAGGTCAACTTTACATTTACACATCAACAGGCGTGCTCCTCACAGTCAAAAGAGATGGTTTCGTTTAGTGAACTGAACTGATTAGCAAATCTGTTTGAGGAAAATTCTGCCAGCCATGTCTTCCTTCTTTTTTGTGTGGACGCTCTGACAGATAGTGTTTCAGTTTGTGGCATGCACGGACACAGAACTGCAGTAAAGGGAGCCGTTGTTTGTGGGAAGCACATCGTCAGCTAGCCGCAGCTAAATCTGGAGTGCACGCGTAGTCGACCCTGTATGGTAAATTCAGTTTTAACAGAGCAGAGCAAGCTGACAGGCAGGGTCAGCTTCTAATGTGAAGAGAGACTTTCAAATCTCAATAGTACGAGATACGAGCACCACATACAACATAATTGTATAACAATGTCTGGTTTTCAAAATAAGGTGTTAACAATTATATACAGTATGAAAATAAGTTTAATTGGATTATATTCACAGGAAGTATAAAACATATTATATGTGTCTATTAAAAGTAAAAAAACACTAAAATGTTAGGGAAGTTACTTTATTCTTTAATTTTCATTTGCTGGGAAAATGTTAAAAATTCCTGACAACAAATAGGCTAACACATTTGAGTTCAGTACAACATTTATGACTACATAAAGATTTGAAATTAA
Source organism: Micropterus dolomieu (assembly GCF_021292245.1). Classification (NCBI taxonomy): domain Eukaryota; kingdom Metazoa; phylum Chordata; class Actinopteri; order Centrarchiformes; family Centrarchidae; genus Micropterus; species Micropterus dolomieu. The sequence continues at coordinate 20,880,642 of NC_060150.1, forward strand.
GCATTTTTACTGTATTGATTTTGAACTTGAACTATTGCAGTTGTACATTGAAATACCTTCCTTTCTGATTGGTAGTCTTTTTGAGATATGGCAGTGAAGCATTAAATTTCGTAGTAAAAATGTCTTATATTTAACATGGAGAATCCTGGGGGTACCCTGTATAGAGAAAATGTTGTGCATACTGTACAAATTATAGCAAGATATTGAAACTCATTGTGGAGTCAACGTTTGACCAATCTGAAAACACTTGATATCTGCCATACTGAGAAAGTCTGTGTGAATTTTCGTAGCGTTTGAATAAAGTGGACTTGTGGAGACATATTCTGAAAAATAATGACAGACTTCTGAATTGACCATACACTGAAAAAACTGATTCGGACCGCTTGTAAATGTTACATGTTTTTATCTGGTTTATTTCATAGATTTTAATGTGTTATTTAATCCTACTTATTTTTTTTAATTAATTTTCAAATGTACTGCCCTTGTTTAAAACAAGTTTATTTCATTCAATTAAAAGTAATTAGAAAAAAATATGTTTAATTTAATTTCCACATATGCATGTGCAGACACATGCTGCCACTTTGTTCTGAAGGCGGGGGAATGTACGTTATACACTCTTTTGAATGCTGTACGCAGCTCTGCATCTAAGGTAAGTAAGCAATTTATAATCATTGGTGTGTTATATTTGTTACTTAAACAGGGTTCTGTTTACACTTTGAAACATAAAAAATGTGTTTAGCTAATGCTAAGTTTTTTTAAAATTAAATTACACTAGCTAACCTTACAGCAACTAGCTTAACGTGAGTTGTGTAAGGTTAGTAAGTTAACTTAAGTATAACTGCGTGGTGAATTCATTCTTTGTCTTGTTAGACTTATTAGTTTGTGGACTCTGAATAAAAGCAAAACAGGTTTACCACTGTTAACGTTAATTGTAGCTTCACCTTCCTTGCTGTAAGTTACTGAAACTTATTCCCGACTGGCTGTGTAAGCATGTTTTCTAATCTTGTCAATGTGTTAACATTAGGACAAAATACACCTGTGAAATCATGTTGGTAAAAGGTGGTTAATGTGCACTGACGGCAAGAGTTTATATTTTTACATAATGGCAGTCCTAGGTAACGTTAGGTGCCTGAATTGCCATTAAAATTCATTCAAAACACAAAGCGAGCGGCAGACTGCAACAGCAATTTATCTTTAAGTTAGTCAGGAGCGGATTTCAGAAATGCAAAAATAATCACAAGATTGTGCTTCATGAAGTAACACTAAATAAATGTCGTGGGTTGGTAAGCAGATGATAGTGTATACTCGGGTCCTGTCCTTTACCATTTCTTTAAAAGTAGCCTATGTTTTTTTTTTTCACACCCGTATTCCGCGAAGACCCGCCCCTACTCTGCCGCTGACTGGCTCCGACCGACCATGACATTTTAAAAAACCTGTCACTCCACTTGCGCCAACCTAACTAACCTAACTAACCTAACCAACGAAGGCAACGAACACTAACCAATCAGAGGAAGGTCTTTGCGGAATGCGGGTAGGGGGGAAAAAAAAGCTTCTCTTCACCTCGCGTTAACAAAGCTTAAAACGTAGGCTAAAGGTGGGGCTGAAAGTTTACCCGCTGAAGTAGAAGCATGCAAATGCTTCATAACTAACTAGCAGGAGCTTTGCAGATGACAGAAGAGGACTAACGTTAGCAGAGCACGAGCACAGCCGATAGTCCAGTGAAAGACCACCTGAAGTGGTAGGCAGAAGATGACAGGGATGAGAATGTGGGTTTAGCTAGCAGGTTAATGCTGTTTAACTTTGTTTCTGCTCTAAACACAAATACTGATTATGTTGGCACTGCATTTATTGCTCCCAATTTCAAACTAATATTTGTAGTATAGAAGTGGAACGTGAAAAATACAAATACTATATGGCATGAAGACAGAAAAAATAATCACAAAACTAAGAGCTGGCAGGGGTCCTGACTAGTTGACTCAGTTATAATATCTCACAATGTACTTAGTTGTTGTAGTGGACTGCATTATGAAGAGATTTTTCTGTTTCTGATTTCACAAACAGTTAATAAAAAATCGATACAATATGATCTGACACAGTGTAAATAAGTTACACAATTATTTATTCTAAAATATTGTACAGGTGTTTATATTTCATGTATTGTTGTACAAATAATGGTAGTTAATTTAAGAAACCAAATCTGTTTTGTACTTAATTCACACCATAAACACCATAAACGTCAATATACCTCTCTTGTTTCATAAAATGTGTTTGCTTAAAGCATCTAAAGCTTTGAAAGCATTATTTTCTGATGTCATTTCTAAATGCTCTAAAGTAATTTATAAGAGGAATAACATACTTGCAAGAAAATAGTCCAGCTGTGAATAAATAAATAAGTTGATAAATAAGTAATCTTTCCTGAATATGAAGTCCATGTCTGTCTGTCCACTTCCACCCTCTTAATCTGCCATTTGTTGGATATTTTTATAGTAATTAGTTTGTACTGATCTGATTTGAGTCGTGGGCTTAACATGTTCTGTGATGACACAAGTATGTGATTATTTGGACTCCTCAACATGCTTACGATTTATCTTTTTAATTCATGATCATTTTTATTTTTATTTCAGGTTTTTCTCACATCTGATTGTCTTGGTGTGACGTGGACCAGAACCTAATTCTTTGGGGAGCTCGTATTGTTTTGGTAAGTGCATTTAACCACATCTTAGACACAGTGCAATTAACATACATCTTAACAGCTATACTGATCACAACAGTGCTGCTAAGGAAAAATATAAAAATGTTCTGTAACTGTGTGGTGTACATTTTTTTCTTGATTTATGGGGGGGATCTCAACGCTGGTACTTTATCATATAATTCATAGAGAAGTGCTGCTATAAAAGTACCAGTACACACAGACATTTTCTTCATGTGTAGCTTCCTGCTAGGCGTGCTTCTGTGTATTTGTTCTTTCTGTAACAGTAATGACTAACAGCAGTGCAAAGTAAATCTGCCACTGATCATGTGTAGACACTGTTACTCTTGGTCTACTCACACTAGGCCCGGTTGCCCTATACTGTGCCCAAGCACGATTGTCCCCCCACGGTTATGCTTTCATTCTCTAGGAAACACTGCACTCTTTTGAAAAAAGTGCTCTCTCTCGCACGGCACAGTGGAGTTTATCACACTAGATGCGTGTCGTTCCAGAGTCCAGCTTAACCATGCCTGGGCCCACCTCTTTAAGCGGGCACGGCACAGAGCGATTACACTGCTAAAATGAACCGGACTTTAGGGGTTAAACGAGTTTGGGCATGGTACAGATCGCCTAGTGTGAGTACACCCTTAATCTGTTGAGTAAAGCTTCTGTTTGCTTAATATGAGATTCTGTGGCCCAAACTTTAAGTCACATTAAACTATACATTTAGTTGTCTTTACAGAGCATAGCTTTATGTCATCAAAGTTGATACAGATCACCATGCCCCTGACATGACTGTTACAACATTATCACTAATGTTTGATTTTTGTCCCCTTTTCTCTCTTTGTGGTTTGTCTAGTTTATGTGGCAGTGTAAAGACTGTGGTGCGGAAGTGTCTAGGCGATCAGAAATTCTTAAACATTACAGACTAAAACATAGTAATTTTGGGCGTGGCCATCATTTTTAAGTTTATATACCCTAATTGTCCATGCGTTTTGGAATTAGAAAAGACTTGGAATTCACTTTTGACACATTTGCCGCTTTTGTGTGGCAAAAAAGTTGGAAATTAAGGAGAGAGAAGTGAGTTCAGGGACATTTACTCTCCGAAGCAAAGAGATGCATGAAATCCATGTTAGATCAGCACAGGACAATGCACAACTTGTTACGGTGTTAAAAGGAAGTTTGTTTTCTCTTCATATCTTTCTCATTTCAATGTCTGCACAGGCTACCCGTCCAGATGTTGCACATGACATCTTTGAAGGCATATTACCAGTTGAGTTGGCACACTGCCTCAACTTGTTAATTTTAAAAAAGTATTTCACACTTGACAAACTCAATGAGTCCATTCAGACATTTCCTTACAAGTGGACAGACAAAAGTAATCGTCCTCATGCTATTCCCAGGACATTCATGCTGAAGAAAAGTATTGGAGGAAATGCTCATGAAAATTGGAGTATTTTGCGATTGCTTCCTCTTTTGGTTTGGCAAGGTTCTGCAGTTGGAATACCCTGATATTACTCACATTCAGCTCACAAAGAATGCGTCTGTTAATGGAGTTAACTACAGAGACGGTATGGTTGCTGTTCATGTCTCTGCTGGTGGCTTACCAGAGTTTGCAGAGGTTATCCAGGTGGTTGTAGTGGAGAAAAGCTTGAGCTTTATTGCTAAAAAGCTTGGTGCATGGTATAGGGAGCATTTTAGGGCATTTGAGTTATGTCCCACTTCAGAAGTCTCCCTCATTCAACTTGGTGCCTTGTTGGACCAATACCCCTTGGCAGATTACAGGATTGGAGGCCGGCGAATGGTGACACTTAAAAAGATTCATACAGATACAAGGTTGGATTATGGTAGCTCATGTTGTGTTCATACGCTGCATGAGTTGATACACTAATACACTAAATATGGTAACGAGGGTTGCCTAACATTTCTTACAGGAGGAATAATTTTGTTTTTAGTAATGATAGAGATAATTTTCTAAGGGAAATTATCCAGTCATCTGACATCTCCCTGTACTAAATTACCCTCTTGTTGCCATTTGTTATAGACATGTACATGTTAAGAAAAATATTTGTGACTAAAATAATACAAATTAGTGTTCAAATCTGTCAGTTTAAATATATCATGTTCAAAGGAAGAACTACCACACAACCATAAACAAAGAAAAAAGCATCTCAGTGTTTTTCATTCCATGCAAATAAAGTAACAGTAAAAATGTATTGTGTTTTCAAGTGCAGAATAACATTAGAGTTTGGAATTGTGTGGTAGTATGTTCCTGCTCTAATTTGGTTCATAAAAAGTTATACTTAAGTAACAATAGTACGAAATGCTGATTTAACTTTTTTTTGGTCTTCTTTAACAATTAGATTGAAGAATGGCACAGCATCTGAAGTTGAGAGTCATTGTGGACGACGATGACTTTAGAAGACTTGATCTCCATTCAGGAATGCCAGAAACTTTGACAGAGTTACACAATACAATTTGCCAAGCATTTGGAATTGAAACAGACTTTTGTATTCAGTTCATGGATCCTGACTTCAACAATGAATCCATGAATGTTACATCAATACAGGACATAAAGGACAGAAGTACAATCAAGTTGGTGTACATGGCAACCCTAACTCTAACCCCCCTAAATGATGTGGGTTTGAGTCCATCTTCTTTAATGCAGAATGCTCCCAGCACTTCTGGATCATCTGGAGCACCAGTGAGCAGCCAAACATCTCCCCTTTCCCCACAGGCCTCATTGTCCTCAACAGACTCGGATAGCACCATCATTCTGTCACATTCAGACAATGACTTGAGATCATGTGCATGGCCACGTGAATTCCCCATTCCTTGCTTTCCATACAATGTAGAGGTGCAGCTTCAACGTGGAAATGCCAGCTTCAGAGACACTGGCACTCAACTGAAGATTACTCCAGGGTTGAAGTCTGACATCTTAGAGAAGCTAGCTGAGGAGATCTTCCAGTATACAGCATATCCACAAAATCACCAAATAGATGAGGTAGCAGAGGCACTTATCAAAAAATTTCCCTGTTTGAAGGAACCATCTGCTACTGGTTATTATGGCTGGATGATTAGCCTAAAATATAAAATGGCTAATTACAGGACAAAGATGCGAAACATTGGATGTCCAGAAGTGGCTGTAAATGCTTTGAAAAACGTAGTGATGAATACCTCCCAGCCAAAAATGTAAAGAAGCCTAAAAAGGCTGAAGTCAACTTTTGTCTTTCGCACCCTGCTGGCAAAACGGATGAAAGCTTAGAAAATGTCAGACTTGAACTGTTGAATGATGTCAGACAAAGAAACTCTACACCGTGTGTAAAAAAGAAGATGTCACAAACATTCTCCTACAGAAGAAAAGAGGTAGTGCAGGAAAATCCAACTGCCGGAGAGTTTAAAGCCAGGTGGCCTGCACTTTTTCATATTGATGAGTCAAGCACATGCTTGCTCCCTGAAATTGGGGTTTTTACATTGCACTTTGACCCATTGTAAATTTAAGAAAATATTAGCAAGGTTTAAATAAGGATGCAGGCTGCTGGTCCAGTTTAGATTTCTTGCCATTACCCTTGATTGATAGCAATATGTTTGGCTAGAACACACTGTACACCAATACTCGTGCTATCAGAGACAGTCTTAGATAATGAGGTCAAAATTAGAATATCTTTTAATGATACAGTAGCTACAAAATACCATTACACCGATGGCTGATCACAGTGCGTTTTGTCTGATTTTGTTGTTTTTGTGGGTATGTGTAATAGATAAATGCTGAATTCCAGCGCATAACAACAATCCCACTTGAAACAACCTTCATGGCTTAGTTGGACAGCCATTCACCCCAGCTATTTTCAAGAAGAAGGGAGGTGTTTCTGGCCAGAAACTAGCCAAACATCTGGCTGTTTTGCAAGAGGTAAACATATTTTTACATTGTAGTAGAAAATATCATATGCACCTAAATGTACTTGAAATGTACCTGTCTAGTACCACATGGAACCTTTGAAGACTTCAAATCCAGCCTTGATTATTTGTAAGGAGCAAGGTTCCTAAGGCTACATCCACACTAAAACATTTTTGTTTTAAAACGGAGACCTTTTGCTACATTTGCACCTGTCCAGACTGAACTGCTGCGAATACCTAAAACGGAGAAGGTCGAAAATGCTGCCGACCCTTTTTTATTTTAAACTCCATGGTAGTGTTTTATAGATTTCTAAGGAGATCTGATGATGCCTTTATGAGGCAATAGTGGCATACAGGTTAGAGAAGCAGGGTTGTGACTGGAAATATTCCAGTTTAATCCCTAGGTGGGGAAAATCCTCAGTAGCCAGCATATCTGACTAGTTTTTCTAGGAGCTTCTAGGTCTAAACAGTGAGGATAATAAGTAGAAGTTACAATAGTACTATCGCCCTACAGATTCAGACCTGATATTTTATTAAAATTAAGTCACAATACACTAACATTCTTTAGCTAAAGATGGCATTCCATTTACAGAATGTATAATGAAGTCATTGTGTATATATTTTATATTTTTATTATATTTTAATAGTTAATCTATTTACACAGGCTACAAGTGATGTCAATCTTGAAAGGGCAGCAGTCCTCAAGGCACTTTGCATCTACCTTGGTGAGGATGATGGACATCTCATTCGGGAGTATAAGGCAAGTCATTGTAATTGCATTTGTCAGTCAGATGTACTGTCTTGTATTATAGAAAATGTTTTAAGATCGTAATGTCACTAACCCAATGTCTATACGCTGTTACACCATGGTGCAATGAAGAACTCTGACATCCAATAATTATTATCAGAATCTGACAAACTTTGTGTTGAGGAAATGAAATCCTCAAAAGACACACAGGGTCTCCCTGGTCGGCTCATCCAGGGGCAGTCCGCATGTAAGCGTCATGTTAGCTATCTATTAGCTCAACATTAGCTTTCTGTTAGCTCAACATTAGCTCCCTGTTAGCTCAACATTAGCTTGCCTCGCCGCGGCAACCTAGCCAACGTCGAGAACGGGGGAAGTGAAGAGCCGCTCAGAGACCCGTGAACGGAAATAGTGGAGCCATCCGACTCCCGTTCTTCCAGCAACAGCAGATCAAAGTCCAGAGAGTGGGTGGACCGCAACACCTCCTCGTCCTGAACAGCAAAGCTATCCGCCCGGCGCAGCTGCTCTTCAGGGGGGAGAAGGGCGCAGAACGGGCAGTGCGAACCGGGAGTGAGCGCTTGGCCGGCGTGCTCCGGTTCGAGGCACGCCTCACAGCGGGGATGGAGATCCCCCGGCACGGTGTAGCCCGTGTGGCAGACACCGCACATCCGTACGGCTGTAGCAGCGTCTCGCCCCGTTCTAGCCAGCTTGCTGGAAGACATCATTCTTCTTGTTTCCCAGCTGGAAATCTTCTGCTCTTTAGACAGCTCAGTGTTGAAGTAAAATAGTAGTCGTTGGCCAGGTCTCACCGTTGTATATATACAAGGTGCGGACGTAGAAGAGGCCCATACTATGGGTGGGCGTAGACAAGTTTTATCAGTGCTGCGCATTCGCGCGTGTAGGGGTAAACCCAATAGCGATAGCCTTAGAGGGCGAAGCCTATACAAAATAGAACTTTAGATCAGCTTGGTTTTTTGCTGCACAAGCACTTTTAGCAAAGGAAAGAAAGAAAAGGAAGCAGAAACCAGGCTGAGGGTGCACACCTATTCCACAAAATGTCCCGGACAACCTTATTGGCTTTCCATTGGCTAGCAAGCTTTTGAGTGACAGCTCACTGCCCTCGGCGTTGTTCACCTGACTCCCTGAATTTAAAAAACATGTTTAAAGGGTGTATAGACTTTGGCTACCCATTCCATTAAAGCCTCGTGCTTTGCTGGTTCCATAATCCAGTGTGCATGAAAGCTTTGGATCATCAATTTCCTTTCATTTTAGCTTGAAATGCATTAATAAATAATTTAGCCAAGAGAAAATGATAAATAATATAACAGTCTAAATACTATAACATTTATTATGTTGTCCAGTAGAAGTTTGGTGGCAGTGGGGAGTGGAGACATTAGCCTCTTTTAGCTTTCCATCGACCTTGGCTGTATTCCATGTGTACAGTAACTTGTCTTCTGCATCAGTTCACCTCCAGGTAAAGCAATTCTCACTCAGTCTGTTCTTCAAAGTCAGTCCTTCCAACTCCATCATGGGGTTGTCTTTACTTTATCCGACACAGCAGACAATAAACACCCCCATCACCCCGTAACACTTTCCAATTAAATCTCTTCCATTTGTTGACTTTGAGATGCCATCTTTAAGTGAATTATGGAGGAAAATGGAGTCGGATAAGAGGGGGGGTTACGGAGATATGCTGTGTGCAATGTAAACTTAAGACACTGTATCCTCTCAGCACTGAAAGGAGTAGAATTGATAGATGGATAGAGGGAGAGACAATGAGGAGATAGAGAGAGGGGAGAAAGGGAGGGAGAGTGATGCATGACCCCCAATTTCTCAAGGCTTTGTAATAAAAGGCTGCTGTGTGGTGTTCTCTGTCTCTGTCACATTAAAAGTAAATAAGACTAATAGCATGACGCAGAAAACTCCACAGGACTAGACTGCCCCAAAGTGAAATGTGTTGTAGGAGTGTGTATATTTTTCCACAAACACAGCCAGGTTATATGCTATCAATAATGCCACCTACCCACACAGCAATGGCATCATCATGCATTCCTGTGCTGGCAGGATTATGAACCACTCACACGTCCTCCTCAGGATGGGCCCTTTAGTCTGGGACATTTAAGATTTTAGGGGAATTGGCCAAACTGTGACGCAGTTCCATCAGCTTGGACTGTTGATGGTGGAAACTTTTTAAATTATGTTGGGGCTAATGTATCAAAAATCTTCTAAATTACTTTGAGGAAGAAGAACCCCCCTCCTTCTCAGTCTAGTGAACAATTTCACTATATACTGTGACAGTCTTTTTTTCCATCGTAAGTTGCCTACAGGTAGAGATGGGCTGCACCATCTAACATGATGTCCTGCACTTGGGCAGGCTGGGCCTAGGTTATTTAGGCTGGCTTCGTCTTTTTCTGTCTCTCTCAGCATCTACACTTTTGGTTTGGTTGGTAACATACCATGCCATTAGTAACAACCAGGCCAGCCATTAGGAATTATGGACAGGGGGACAACATTTACCAAACTGGGCTCCTCATCGACACCCACTCCAGCACCACCTCCACCCACCCTCTAACGCAAACATGGACAATTTCAAAGAAGTTCTTGGCCATTCAATCTTGATGGCTACATTAATCAAAGTATATGCCAAATTGTGTGCAGAACTGAAATGCTGTATAGAGTATATGGCTGGGTCAGCTTAAATGATAAGAATAATACAAAACAGAGGCTTACCACATGTATAGCTTATTATTGTATCCTATGACTTGTGATGTGCTGCTGGCTAGTGTTTACTTTAGGTCGGTTTTCTTGAGGTTGGTACAGGGGAACTTGGGACTGTTATTAATCTTCATTAATAGGAAGGGAAACACAAAATTCCAAAGGTAAGTTACGATCCAAAGTATAATAGAATATAATCCAGTAAAGCTCTCAGGCATTCAGTGTTGCTTTTAAATATAAGTTTTCTCTTGTAATAATAATAATAATAATAATAATAATAATAATCCTTATTTGTAGAGCACTTTTCAAAAACAAGTTACAAAGTGCTTTAACAAGTGTAAAGACAATAATACCCAAGAGACAATAATACAAAAAACAATACAAGATAAAAGCATGAAAACATTGAAAAGACTAAAATACAGATAAATATAAAATTAGTAAAATACAATAAAATAAAGTCAAATAAGATCGGGAAAGGCTCTCCTATAAAAGTATGTTTTAAGAAGGGACTTAAAAGAGTTCACTGACTCAGCTGACCTGATTTCCTCGGGCAGGCTGTTCCAGAGCCTCGGGGCCCTGACAGCAAACGCTCTGTCCCCTTTAGTTTTCAGTCGAGACTCTGGAACAGACAACAGACCTCTGCCCGAGGATC
>NC_060150.1:20891439-20909284 GCF_021292245.1 Micropterus dolomieu
GAGAGCTTCATGGAATGGGTTTCCATGGCCGAGCAGCTGCATCCAAGCCTTACATCACCAAGTGCAATGCAAAGCGTCGGATACATGGTGAAAAGCACTCCACCACTAAACACTAGTGCAGTGGAGACGTGTTTTCTGGAGTGACGAATCACGCTTCTCTGTCTGGCAATCTGATGGATAAGTCTGGGTTTGGCGGTTGCAAAGAGAATGGTATTGGCCTGACTGCATTGTGCCAAGTGTGTAAAGTTTGGTGTGGGGGTGTTTTTCAGGGGTTTGGCTTGGCCCCTTAGTTCCAGTGAAAGGAACTGTTAATGCTTCAGCATACCAAAACAATTTCATGCTCCCAGCTTTGTGGAAACAGTTTGGGAATGGCCCCTTCCTGTTCCAACATGACTGCGCACCAGTGCACAAAGCAAGGTCCAGAAAGACATGGATAAGCAAGTTTGGTGTGGAGAACTTGACTGGTCTGCACAGTCCTGACCCCAACCCGATAGAACACCTTTGGGATGAATTAGAGCGTAGACTGCGAGCCAGGCCTTCTCATCCAACATCTGTCCCTGACCTCACAAATGCCCTTCTAGAAGAACTAGAAGAATGGTCCAAAAGTCCAATGATCTCACACACACACACACACACACACACACACACAGCTGATTACCAGTTTTAGAACAGTATTTTAACATTTTTATTAAAGGAAAATCTAGTATTTGCGGGTGTTGTAGCATTCTTTTTTACATATATATTGATTACATTAACAAGATTTTTATGTGAAATTATATAATAAAACTCAATTAAAAGCAGCACTCTACTATAAATTTTAAGCTTGATTATTTGTATTATAGCAGTGTTCAACTATATTTAAAGGTTTATATGTTCTTAATTAAACAATAAAATCCCCACAAATTGCACAAGATTTTGTCATTATGGAATATTACCGTATTTTTACGAGTGGGTTATTTACTGTTATTTTACGGTATTTTTCTGGCGCCCCAGCTGCCGGAATATTTCCGTTCTTTTACGAGTTGGTTATTTACTGTTATTTTACAGTATTTTTCCGGCGCCCCAGCTGCCAGAATATTTCCGTTCTTTTACAAGTTGGTTATTTACTGTTATGTAACAGTATTTTTCTGGCACCCCAGCTGCCGGAATATTTCCGTTTTTTCACATTTTCTTTTTTAACAGTGTAGTAGTAGAGTCTAAGGTGAATGAAATGAAGAAATGGCTGTTGGTAAACCCTTTCTCATAATCACTGTTATTTTTATGTTTTGGATCAGGATTGATTTACCATAGTTTTGGTATGTATATGAATACATATCATCACATCAGTCAAGAAACTGACAAAAACCACCTTGGTTCCACACATCCTGTCCCTTAAGACCAAGGGTGCTTCTCAAGTCATAGTTTCCTCACTCCTCGATCCTCTTTGAACCGGAAGTTGTTCCACTCCGCCATCTTGTAGGCAGTCCCAAAGCTCTTCTTTGCTCTCTGAGGAGCTATGAGCGAGGATACACCAGTGCATCCTTCGTGGAAGTCTTTTACTGACCGACACGCCCTTGGTAGCTATTATGTTGATTGGACGCTGCATCTTATTGGACTAATCTGATACATCATGACAGATAACATTAAACTCAAGTGCATCACTGCACAGAGTTAGGCTATATTTGATTTGTTTTAAGATTCACTGTCTAGTTAAAACCGGAGTTCATCGTAGGTCTGAACAACAAAAGCCCCATACAACTTTCTTCATTTAGCATATTAAAAAGATTTTCTTTTTCTTTTATTTCTTCCATCAACTTAGTCAGAGAGAGTCAGAGAGTCTGTCAGCAAGAAACATGTTTTACATAATGTATTTTCAGTCACATGTGAGGCTGGTCGTTTAGTCCAAATAGGCAACTATAAAACATAGTAAACAAGTTAGGAGTCGGACAAGTCACTAAACTGCACTTAAGACTCTAATGAAGCAAGCAAAGGAAAATAAGGCCGCTCATCAGCTGATGAAGGTAGGCTATGAATGAAAGCCGATGCGCTAAATAAAAGCGCAAGACAGAAACGTATAATTATTCATGTGTAGGTGTTTGTTAAACAGGTAACAGCTACAGAGAGAATCATGCTGCTGTGCACTGATAACTGAGACTTTTAGTATCAGAACAGCGCACATGTGTGCAGACACAAACTCCATCAAGTCTCTACAGAGCTGACTGACAGCTGATCCAGCTGTGATCAGCTGCCGCCGTCATCAGAAACGGACATCGCTTCATGTGACGCTTCAGAGGAAAGGACGTCCCCATGTCTCTAAAAACATATTTCCTTGTCCCTTCTCTCCTGGAACAGACGCAAGTGAGGGAAACGTGGATGTAATTAAGAGACTTGAGAAGCACCCCAAGAAATATAGCAAAAGCATTCCTCCATGTCCAAAAACTCCTCCTCCTTTGGTTAGCTTAAAAAAAGAGCTCCACAGTAATCCTAGGTTTAGGCTGACCCTCAGTCAACTTGGAGCTCACACCTGTTGTCTTTAGTTTTCTTAGATATCTTACAAGCTTATGTGCCTCATTTAAAGTTAGCACACAATTTAACTATTCTCTCAGCAAGTCTTTGAATGCCTCAACTGAAATTCTGTTTCACGTTGTTTTTGTACCCTACCACAGTTATAGCATGCTATTTCTGTGTTTAGCTTATCTAGCCAACAGAATTAGAAGCCTAGCTTAAGAAGTTAGTGTAGTCAGATATTTTATTCGACAAAGCCAACTTGACATCCTGAAGAACAGCTCATAACTGTACCGGAACTGGTGGAGCCCTGCCAACTTTAAAAGAAACTTTCTCGGTGTTCTAATGCAACAAAGGTTAGAGAGAGAAGTTGCTTTGAATCCTGCATCCTCCAGAGATGAGACACAACATCTCGGCCTGGATCTCTGCCGTCGGCCCTGAAACCAGACTGCTGGACCAGTTTCTACAGAACAGTAGGTTGAACCACGGTTTTTGCTGTGATAAAGAGCTGATTTTGAATAAAATATATTAATTCCCATTTAAAGAAAAGTATCCTAGCAATTCGTTACATTTATTCTTTTAGCTGACACTTTTATCCAAAGCAACTTACAATTGCTATACATGTCAGAGGTCACATGCCTCTGGAGCAGCTAGTGGTTAAGTGTCTTGCTCAGGGACACAATGGTAGATGGGTCACTGTGGGGAATTGTACCCAGGTCTCTTACACCAAAGGCATGTGTCTTATCCATTGCGCCATCACTTCGTCACCACGTCTTGTGGTTGTATTTCACCATCACATACTTAACACTACCAATAATGTCAGGTTTATTTAATCACAATATCTACTGTTCATCTGGTGTGCTTGTTAGATTTCTTTATTCATCATTAATTAAGTATTTAGCTATAAATGAATACCCTCATTTAATCAGTAAGAAGTTGTCTGTGTTGTGAGTCAGGACAGAACGGACCCAAACGCAACGCTCAGGATTAAACAGGTTTTATTAAGGGCGAAAGGGCTGAGGGAGGGGAGATGCAGGAGAGGTGAACGCCTGGGAATGCGGGCACGGAGGACCAAGGAGCAGGTGGGGTAGAGGAGGCTGAGGCGAGGTAGCCGAGGGGATCAGAGGACAGAGAAGGAGAGGAGGCCCAGGAGAACTGACCGGAGGGATGGGAGAAGGGGTGTGGTGGCAGGCAGATGAGGGGAGAGGGCAGGTAGGCGAGCCCAGCTGACATGACAAGGGATGGAGGTGAGTGAACCTGGGGAAAAGGCAGACCGACAGGGTTAATCACAGGGAAACAGAAAACAGGGAAAAAGAGATTCTGGAGGATTCTAAGAAGCTTGAGTAACGCAGTGGCACCAAGTCAGGAGCAACGACAATCAAGCGGAGATTGTGTGGAGAACCGGGGTAGATATACTGGCGGAGATGGAGTTGATTGCTGGCAGGTGTGGCAGGCAGAGGAGGCTGCTGATGAGGTGCAGGTGTGAATCGTCAGCTAGGCTCAGGAGTGGAGAGAGAGAGGGGGGCCTTTCTCAATCTGTGTTCTTGTCTGTACTTGTGTTCTTGTGAAACGTCATCTCTTCTGTCCCAAGCGGTTAAAAATCCCGTAAGTGTTCTTGACACGCCTATTTCACTGAGGATGCATCGGTTGGTAACTTGTGTGAACTTGACGGCAGAGATATCCCAGTATTCATTTCAGCATTCAAGCAAGGAGCTGAAAGAAGCTGAGAGAGACGAACAACAGAATGTTTTGTACTATTTTTGTACGTTATTTCATCACTAAATCCATTTCTGATTTGAGTCACCTAAATGAGAGTCAGAGGCAGGTAGTTCAACAGATGCTTAGAGAAGAGTGTCATTCCTTCTCAAGATCAGACAATGTTATTGGCTGCATTGAAAGATTACAAATGACTTTCTCTCAAAGACACTGAACCAGTCAAACACACCTACTCAGCAGTGCTTAGGCCCCTGTACCAGGAGATGAAGGGCTACCTCCATGATCTAATAGCACAGGGCTGGGTCAGAAAATCTAACTCTTCATACTCTTCACCTGTCGTGTGCGTCAGGAATAAGGACGCCACCCTCCGGTTGTGGATAGACTATAGGGATCTGAACAGGAAGACCCATCCTGACCGCCAGCCTATACCTAAGGTCCAAGACATCATGGACAGTTTGGGTGGTAATTCCTGGTTCTCTCTTCTAGACCAGGGAAAAGCTTACCACCAGGGATTTATCTCTGAAGAAAACAGACCAATAACAGCTTTTGTTACCCCGTGGGGACTTTGAGTGGATACACATGCCATTCGGCCTCATGAACGCCCCTGCAGCTTTTCAATCTTGTATGGAGGAGTGTGTGGATAACATGGCTATACAAGTACGGAGCATTTACAGTCATGTGAACGATGTAAGAAAAGTGTTGCAACACCTCAGAGAGCATGGCATCAAACTCAAGCCAAGTAAGTGTGACCTCTTTAAACCTGAAGTCCGTTATTTGGGCAGGATAGTCTCAGTAGAGGGCAGCAGAGTAGATCCAGCTGATTTTGAAGTAGTTAGAGCATTGAAAGACATCAGACCAAAAACTGTGGGCCAGCTCAGGAAAATGCTTGGTCTACTCACCTATTACAGACAATACAAATACATCAAAGACTTTTCCAGAAAAGCCAGCTGTCTGTATGACCTCCTTAAAGCAGATCCAATTGAAGTATGTGACAAGCCAAAGAAGACAAAAATCAAGAAAGTAAGTCATGTTGTGCCCTCAAATAAGTCGATCACATGGACTGATGAGCACCAACAGGCCCTGGAACAGCTGATTGACTGTTTGCTTCACCCACCAGTGTTAGGTTTCCCTGATTTTAGTCAACCATTCGTTGTATACACTGATGCATCTCACCAAGGCTTGGGAGCAGTACTGTATCAAAAGCAAGATGGCAAGCTTAGAGTCATTGCTTACGGCTCTCGCACCTTGACAACAGCAGAGAAGAAATCTCAGTCTCAACTGAAGTCTCAGTTGAAGATGATGCAGCCACTGCATCAATCAGCCCCATACCGGTTAAGAAGGGCACAAATGTCCGACCCAGTCATCCGTCCTGTGTTAGATTGTAAACTGTCAGATTCCAAACTGTCACTTAGGGGACTAAAAGCACTCAACCCAAAGACAAGATGCCTGTTTAGAGAATGGGATAAACTGACAATAGATAGTGATGGCATTTTACACTAGGCCACAACTTCTCGCAAGCAGTTGGTCCTACCAGAGCAATACAAACAAACAGTGCTTGAGGAACTGCACAATAACATGGGACATCAAGGTGTTGACCGCACAGTTTCTCTGGTACGTGATCGCTTCTTTTGGCCGTATGTGCATTCCGACATTGACCACTATGTGGCTAAAGCCTGTACTTGTCTCAAGCAGAAAAAGCCATGCCACGAAACAAGAGCTCCCTTGACCAATATTGTGACAACACAGCCCTTTGAACTGGTATGTATTGATTTTCTCCATCTCGACAGCTGCAAAGGTGGATACGAGTACACCCTTGTTATTGTTGATCATTTCACACGTTTTGCGCAAGCATATGCCATCACCTTAATGTCAGGAAAAACTGCTGCAAATCTCATCTTCAATGACTTTGCCCTGAAGTTTGGGTTCCCCTCCCGTATCCACCATGATCAAGGGGGTGAATTTGAAAATCAGCTTTTCTTTCAGTTACAGAAACTCAGTGACATGGCCGGGTCCAGAACGACACCCTACCATCCCATGGGGAATGGGAAAGTGGAGCGAATGAACAGGACATTGTTGCAAATGCTTAAAACATTGACTGAGTCACAGAAATAAAACTGGAAGGAGTCTCTGAACAAAATGCCTATAACTGTACCCGTTGTGAAGTGACAGGTTATTCACCATTCTACCTTCTGTTTGGGAGATCACCAAGGCTTCCAGTTGATATGCTTTTTGGCTTGTATGCAGAGTCAAGTTCCAGCATCCAGCGAGAGTACATGGAGAAATGGAAACAAGGAATGGAAGAAGCATATGCCATTGCAAATGAGCATGCTCAAAAGGCTGCTGAAAGGAGTAAAGGAGTACTATGACACAAAAATCAGGAGTTCAGTGCTACAGTCTGGTGAGCGCGTCCTGATCAAAAACCTGACACCAAGAGGAGGCCCAGGGAAACTCAGGGTGATTATTGGGAGGACACAGTTCACACAGTAGTGAGACAAATGGGATCTGAGATTCCGATTTATGAAGTGAGACCAGAAAAGGGTAAGGGACGTTCCAGGGTCCTGCACAGGAACTTGCTTATGTCCTGTGACCACTTACCTTTTGAGACACAACTAGAAGGAACTAAAGAGAACAAAGGTAAACAGAAAACGAGGCTCCAGCACGCATCTGAGCCTCAAGAGTCTGATGAAGATAGTGGGGATGAATATGACCTTCATTATAAGCCACTGGCCCCTGTATCGCCTGCAGGATCAAACAAGAGATGTGCTGGACCAGAGATGGAGCCTGAATACAGGCCCCCACCAGTAAGTCTGAGAGTGTCAGTCCCTGCTACGCCGCCAGTACATCGTTTTGCTGGAGAGTAGCTGGAGGAGCTCAACACGCCTGTTGAAAATCTGCCTGGTGAGGAAACAAACTTACCTACTGAGAATCTGCCTGATGATCACTCATCCAAGTGCCTCTCCTTCATCAAATGCTGCTGCCGAACCTGAGGAACTGACCTTCCAGCTACCACCAAGAGAGAGACGCCCACCAAGACGCATAACCTACGATCAGCTTGGCGTTCCTTCCTGCTACAGTATTCAGCCACCATCGCAGCTGTTACCTGTCAATCCTGGACTAGGATTAGTCCCCTGGATGCCACCGCTACACCCATACTACTTTCAACCACCATGTATGTATGGACTGCGACAAACATGAATCTACAGCATTAACACGTTGCCTAGAACTATAAACTGCTTGCAGACTGTCACCATAGACAATTCATGGCCTGATTCACAGACTGTTCATATAGATCATTGACACCGATGGACTGTTGATCAAGAGTATGTGGAAAGACTGCTTTAAAGACTGTTTATACAGTGGCAAATCAACAGCTATGGACTGTGTGAATATGGACTGTTGACTGTATTTGAACTGTGACCCTCGTACTTTGGTTAAAGCATCAGCTTGCAGGAGAGGATCTCTCAAGTCAAGTTCATAAGAGACTGTTTGATATGACAGAAAATGGTTGGTTTCATGTCGGGACGACATTTATTTTGGAGGAGAGAATGTGAATGAGTTAGAATATATTAATAACCTGAGCATAAGATAATTAAATATAGTAAATTCATGGTCTGTGATGCTGAAATGTGCTGATGTTAAAAATACATTAATACAGTAATACATTCTGCAGAAGTTAATAAGAATGGCCTAAAACCATAAAATTGGGTTATATAGTCAAAATATGTTATCTGATTTAAAAAGGGTTAAAACGTTAAAAAGTGGTTTATCTTACATTGTTTAATTTGTTGTTGATCGTGTAATTTGCGATTAAAAAGTGTTAATTTACGATCTATGAGGTGATCTTGAACTAGGATCTGGAGACTGACACCTTCCATCTCTGCCCACATGCCTGGGGATGTAGCGGTATTTTCCTCATTAGAGTAAAAGTTCTCGCTGAGGAAACATCTCTTTTCACGCTCGTGATTATTTCTCCCCCATTTCCAGGTATGTTGTCGTTGTTAAACAGAGTTAGCATGATTGTAATAATCCACTAACATGTCAAAGAGATTTCAAGCGTGTTTGTGTGACATTTTGAGTAAGTTATAACTATGTTTTGTCGTGCGTGTGTTAGCTAACTCCCTGCTAAAGAGCACTGACCGACCCGTAGCCGTGCAGAGCTTCGCCATTTTGTGTCAACTGTGAATACACATGTACGCTCATTGTGGTATATTTTGCACTATTGTAGAGATGTTTCATGCACTTTGGTGACTTGTGTAAGAGTTTACAGAGCTATTTTGTGGTAACAGTAACATTATAAAGCGTGTTAACAGAAGTATAAAGTAGTTTTGCTAATGTGTGAGGACACAGTTGCCTGTTTATACACTAAGCTATTTACCTGCTATTTAATGGCGGATTACTTTCTGTATGCTTAATTACTGTGTCTACTAATTTGGATTTTGTTGTAATATGTTAATCTCATAGGACTTCAGTTTTGTTGTTATTATAGGTTACCAGTCCGTCTCAGGTAAAGTATGCGCATTCTCTACACCTAAGCCTTTTGCTGTATAAATTGTATGTACTGTTTATTTTTGTAAAAGATTATTATTAGAGTAAAAGTTCTCGCTGAGGAAACATCTCTTTTCACGCTCGTGATTATTCCTCCCCATTTCCAGGGGCGTAACATTTAGATGTCGAATATTGGCAGTTTTAGCAAAAATGATGGCGAATCTAAAATGTGCTCAAACATTTTCGGAGTTGTGACGAACCAGCCCCTGGGGGTATTCTAACGAGCCAGCTGGCCAGATCAGCTCACAGTGCCCTCAGACACGCAGACCACTGCAGCCAACACAGCAGAGTCCAGCAACAACGGCAGAGTAAAGACCCACAGCAGTATGATAGTTTTAATGTTCGTATCGCTGTTATTCTGTCATTACATTCTGAGTAATTTTGTAAGATTTGAACTGAAATCAAGAGACATCTCGATGATGTACAGAAAAATGGTAATGTACTAAAAAAATATGGTCTTGTGAAACTTATTATTATAAAATTATCAGAAATAGTATGAAAGGGGACTGTCTTTGCTTTTTATTTATTATTATTAATATTATTATTATATTAGACATTACATTGCTAGTGTACAGTAGAGTTGTGGTCATAGTATTTGCTTTTATTTTATATAATTTTTATGTGCAAATATATCTTGATAAGTTAAAACCTACAATAAACCCGATTCTGAGATTTTTGTTTTGGGGGATAAAGCCTGGCTGTTATAATAATAATTAGAGCATGCAGACGGCCTCTGTGCTGGGGGTATTGCGCAATACCAGCAAGAATGCATCGTCTCAAACCGTCAGCAGTGTTTTGTGTGCTTGTGACATTGCAAGTTCATTCTTCCAAGAACGACTGGCAAGAATGTTCTTCCCAAGTCCATTCTTTGCATTCTTGGTTTTGAGAAACACCCATCGAGAACACAAGCAGGGGAAGAGGAGGAGACACAGAGGGGCAGGCAAAACACGGGAAAACAGAATGGTAGGAAAAAAGGAAAAATAAACAGGACACTCACCGTCAGCCAGGCTGCCACCACAACAGTCTGTGTGTTTTCTTTGAAGCAGGAGACATGCAATCTATGGAAATTATTCTCTTCCTTCTGAAGAGAATGTCCAAATTAATAATCAAGTTTTTGAAGTAGTGTTTCTTCTACATTTGAGTTCTTTTTAACTTAAGTAACATACATTTCACATTTTATGAGTTTTGGACATGCAGGAGGGACCTTCACCATAATGGTAACAATAATAAACGCATTACTGTTGTGAAACAGTAGCATTTTGATTAGATTTAGCCACCAAAGCTACTTGGTCATGTTTAGGAAAAGATCCTGGTTTGGGGTTAAGTTATGTAGATTAAACGTTAATAACAAGTCATTGTTGATTATTGATTGATATTGGTTTCACATGGGAAATGAACAGCAGTCTTCTGGGTGAAAGGCCCGTTTTGTCTAAAATGATGCCCCAAACCTAATGTCTTTAAGGGGAAACGTGAGGGTGAAATCAGCGTTCATGCCGTTAAAATATGTGAATAATTAATACTGACAACTAGAGTAAACATAATTGAAGGTATAGTTTGGGAAACATCCTGTACAAACTATGGTCTAAACAAAGAAACATGACTGCAATGTTCTGTTGGCCATCATACATTTGTATGTGTGAATGTGTTTTATGAAGGAAGCGCCACCTAATGGTGACACCCTGCCATTGAATGACTGGGCATGTTTACAGTTGAATCTAGACACATCCTGTCAGGAAACCAGTGCCAGTGGGGAGACTCCCAATGGCTGTCAGTTGGCTGGGAACTGGTCCCCAATTCTGACTGGCCGCCACTGTAAGTGCGGTCCTTGTGGTAGGATGTGAACAGAGAGAGTGCAGAGCCTTAGACTCCCACTTCCTGGAGGATGGAGAGGAGGATCTGGTGGTTCACTGTGTCAAATACTGCTCATTGACAGGTTTGTAATTCTTTACATCAGAAAGGTTGAATGTGGATATTGTTAAAAGAGAGGAACTGCTGCTTTTTGAGCGTTAGGCAAACGACCATCTAAGAGGTATTGATGAGGTAGATGAGGAAAGGAAAGAGGTCAGGACTAATAGATTGAAGAGGGTGAGGAGGTATAGGGTCAAGAATAGACTGTACTTATAGCACCTTTCTAGTCTTACATCCACTCATGTCACATTCACCCATTCACACACAAAGCTTGTACCTTTTACATATTAAGAGATTTTCTGTGCTTTCCACTGTAATTTATTTTGATATGATATTCTACTAGATGGCCGTACTAGATGGAAGTCCATGAAGGTAAAGAGGAGGACAATAAATAACATTATGTAGATGAACTTGCCCCAACTACTTTTTAATTCAAGAAAAATTTAGATAATTTTGAAAGAAATGATACAAATATGGACAAGCAATGGGCGCGTGCTTTATTGCATAAAATTGTTTGATAGCTCAAGCAGAACTCAAAACGGCTGTTTAACAGTCTGCCTTGAAGAGTGGGCAACATCACTCTGGGCTTTTATAGAGGGAGAAGATGACATGTTTATTCACTGTTTAATTTGGAGTCACACTGCATTTTCACAGAATGCAATTTCTAAATGACCATCTTATGGCATGAATGCGCACCACTAAAAACAACGATCATTTGCCCCCTCCTCCCCCCCTTAATATGGAACTCTGCATGTACTGAAGACTTTCACTTGCCCTTGAAAATATAAAGTTTTCTTCAAATGTATTTTTGATCTAATATCTGAGCGGTGCTGGCAGTGATGTGGAGTATTTGGCGGGAGGCGGGGTGAGAACATTTCAAAAATTTCCACTTATACCTCTGCATGTCCTGGAAAACCAGTCGGCTTATAAGTGAAAGGTTTAAGAGGACAGCATTTTGCTGATGGATGGGGTGGCTAAATGAAATCTCAGTAAATAAGGGAAAAGATGGAGGGCTAAGCTAACTGACAGATGGCTCAGGAGTGTCTGTAACCCAAAACACATTACAGAGCCATCAGACTGAGTGACACTTCCCCCCCTCCCTTTACAGCAGCCACAATGAATGGCAACCCCTTGTTCTCCCTCTTGAAATGACAACCTCAGAATATCAAACGCCAATTAAACAGGAGACAGGCATGGCTGGAGGAGTGGCATCTAATTTCCATCAATGTGATAGGTAGAGGGAAAAAAACAGAGAAAGGGGTCACTTTGAGAGGGTGATCTGGCCATTCTGAGATATTAAAAGGGAAAGGTAGTGCACGGGCACTAATAGAAGCCATATTAGAGCTGCTGGGACTAAATCAGAAGTGAAAAGTGTACCAAATCTGGTGGAAACAGATAGACAGGAGTGTGCGTTTGTACGTGGTTGTGTGCTGCTCTGTGAAAGGCAGTTACAGGGGCAGCCTCACCCGGGGGTCCGTAACCTTGCCGCTAAGTTTTTACAGGCTAATTTATATTCTAAGTTTTTAAGGCTAATTTCTTTGACAAAGTCAGGGATCCACAAGAGAGGGGCTGCTGACCCCTGCATTAGAACTTTAGCTTAGCTCAGCATAAATACAGGCAGGGGAAAACACTTGCTATTACCAAATTTCAAAAATACGCCTAGCAAAGTTGCTGTTTCCCAGTAAAAACAAATTTTTTGCTTAGCCAACTTTCAAATGCTTTTCTGATGTTTGTGGATCTTTTTGATAGTGCCAGTTGCTTTTAACTCTCAAAACACCCTGGCCTCATTTACAAAGATTGCTATGGACAAAAAGGTGTCCTAAACAGCGGTGAAATGTGTGTACGCATATTTGAAATGTGTGTAAGCATATTTTACCGCAAACATCTGGATTTAAGGAACACTTCTAGAGGGAAAAATGTGCAGATTTCTACGCATCCTTTCACCCATGCATAGAGCTCATGCTAGTTTTTCAGACACGGGAACCAGCAATGCCAGATGGTGAAAATGTGAGGGGAATTTAAATTGTAAAATATATAGGCCAACTAAAATCTCATTAAATCAAATTCCGCTCAATATTTAATCAGCGCCGTCTCACCATCACATTACCCACCCCTCTGCAATACCGGAGCAAAGAGGGACTGTAGCTGCTGATACTTATGGTCAGTTGTGGAGCACGGCAGCTGTTGAAATGTCAGGATGATGTCAAGATATGGATAGGCAGGCAGCAGGATTAAGGAAAGTCTATATTATTTTAGTGTATAGTTTTTGTGTGTGAAATTGCTGCAGTGAACACACTGTGCTGCCAATCCACAGAGCGGTGGCGCACATACAGATCTGCCTTTTGAACCCTCTTGAAAACGAGATGCTGCATCTCAAGGGGCTATCCACCAATAAAACTGAAATTGAAATTGAAAATTGAAATTATTACCTCGACTCTTCACCACCTGCACATATGGACTGTGAAAATGAACAAAGTCTGGAAATAAAGTCAGTGACAGCTTACGCACAATAGCTACACTCCATCTTCACCATCTGTCCTTATCATAATGCAGGCTAAGAATTTTAAAAGATTTAAAAAATGTGTTTACCTGTCAAAATTCCATATTCAGTCAAATCCCAGGGGGGATACAGGGGTGCAAAATTCAGCGAAAATATCTTTTTTTTTAAATCTCGAAATAGGTAATTCACATGAATCATAGATCTGCAAGTTTTCAGGGGGTCATGATCAAAGTATCTGCGAGTCATCTGTGTCATGTCACCTGCATTTTTTTCCCTGTCTGCCTCTGATTGACTTACCTTAATGTTCTCTCCCTCATCCAACCAATCTCATTCCTGAAGGTGAACTTTGACGTTTCAGGCAACTTCACATATTTGAAGAGACTACGTGAAACGTGAAGGAACAAGCTAACGGTGAGCAACCTCCATTGAATTAGACTGTGTAGGTGGTTGGATTAGCCTGTTGGTTAGGTTGCTGTAGAGCAGGAGGAAATTCATTTGTATCTGCTGTAAGTTATGTGTTCCAGTTTAGTGAGGCAGACAGAGAAATACCTAGTATAAAGGCCTTCAAAAAATTTGAGCGCTGAAATGAAAATCTGACAGTGTTTCCCACATAAAGACTTTACTTTGGCAGGCTGCCCAGGTACTGTATGTGTTTTAGGTGACTTTATAAAACGAAGCCTACAGCTGATGGATAAAGTCAACATACAGGTAGAGAGAGACAGAAAGAGGCTGGGTATGCTGGTGTGATTGCAGCAGAGGTGAAGTGTGTGCGTGTGGGGAAAGGAGAACGGTAACTCCAGAGTCTATGAGTATAGGCGCAGCCCTCTAAGGTTATCGCTATTGGGTTTACTCCTCCGTGCCCTGCACGGCACTGAGAAAAGTTGTCTACGCCCACCCACTGCGTGGGCCTCTCATACGTCCGCACCTTGTATATACACAACGTTGAGACCTGGCCTTCGCCTCCCAAAATGCCTGCCAGTAGGCCAGATTCAAAACCACAGACAGAGGAACAGCGATCAGGCACCGTCTCTGTCTCACTGGGTCGACACGCACGCGGATGAACCACTGCTGCAGCCTTCTCATGTGCAGGAGGCCCAGGGGGACCACCATGTGAGCACCCGACATGAGGCACAGAAGCTTCATGATCGACAGAGCTGTCACCACTGCCCGTGGGACAACACACAGGCCTTACTGCACGTTGGCCCTCTTGCTGATCTCCTTCTTCTCCAACTCTGTCATGGTGGTGGAGTTTGCTGCCAGCTTAGTGAAGGAGGAGGCTATCAGAGCCGTATTGTTGGCAGAGGCAGAATTCTGAAAGGAACATTGGTAGGATTTATCAGCGAAACGGCCACCCACTGTGCTCCTGGGGAGGCCAGAACAGCGCGCCGCCTGGCCACCATCTGTCCTGGCTTCACGCCGAAGAAGGTTGGGAGGTTTGGCTTCAGAGGGGGGACTTGAGAAAACCCCAGATCCGTGAACCCCTCCACCTTAGTGATTGGAATGTAGGTGGAGACAGGAGCCCAAAGAACCCTCGGATCTGTAATGGCACCATCCTGGTACCGCTCGATGGGAGGGAAACGCAGCCAGACCAGATCTCGCTTAGCCATCTGGCTGAGAGTGAGAACGGCGGCCATTTCGGCCAGTAAAGTGAGCTCTTGGGCCCGGGCAACAACCAGGTGACAGTGGGGGTTGGAATGGGGGAAGCAGGGAGACCCATGAATGGAAGTAGCAGATTCGTCCGACTCCTGCTCTTTCGGTAACAGCAGGGCTTCGTCCAGAGAGTGGGTAGGCCGCCATGCTGAGCTGTCTAGCAGCTAGCTGACCTTCCAAAACTAATGGACAGTAAGGGTCACAGATTAAGAGGTCACAGAGGTTTGGCCTACTAAGTAGCCTGCCTACTATCTTTTTACATAGTTTTTATACAGACTTTTGTATAAATTAGTTAGTGTGTTATCATGATTTATTTAATACGGACCCCCCTAAGGGTCAGGGCGAGAATATGTTTGAGGACTACATTGTGTTCTCTCGCAATATGTTTAGCATTACTTCGCAATATGTTCTCCTGCAATACTTTTCTTCTTTCCTCCTTCTGAGTCATAGCTATGTCACTCGGCTTCTCCCAGCGCAACGCTACAGTGTAGATCAGCCTATTGGACTTTACTTTGAACTGGGCATTTCTTATGCTGATGTACATCGCGTTCAGAATTATTATGCAAATGATATTTTACATTGATTTTCCAATGAAATGAAAATGATAGTATAATTTTCAAGTCAACAACCGTTACGGTATAACTCCAATTTCATGGTTTCTTTTATTTTTTCCGAACTAAAAAACTCAAAATGTACTGTTTCAAATTATTATGCACAGAGTTGGAACAGAGTTGCAAAACATTTTATAGGTTGTAAAGAACTGAAAATGGTAATTTATTGAACTTGCAGCATTAGGCCCGCATCAGACAGAACGCATTTTTTAAATTGTATTCTATTGGCGCTGAGCGTTGTGCGTGCTGTTTATGCGCCTTGGGCGCCTCGCGTTTTGGGCGCCTGCTGCACCTTGACTTTTCGAAGGCGCACTCTGAGCACACGTAGTTGAAAAAAATTCAACCATGAGCAGAACAGCGAATGAATAGAGGTTGTGGTGATGGAAGTTTACAGTTGCTTGGATTGTCCAGAGACTCCAACAAACTGTCCCCGAGTCATCCTAAAATAAGCCTTGAACCGACCTTCATTAAGACGAAGCTATTGGACCAGCTGTTGGTACTACCAGCGGTGTCTCCTCTTTTGAGGGTATCATGTACCCACACGGATCTCTGTATCCCTGTGTCCTGCGTGTTTGTACACCTCTCACCCTCAAAACAATGCCATTACAAGCGCCCTCCTTTTGTCTATTTTATTAAAGCAGATGTTTTTAGCAACAAAAGACACAGACCTATGAGTTTAGATCAAGTTCCTGTTAATACAACATTAAAAAACCCGCAGCGCACCGCTCTTTTCCAAATTCAACCAAAAAAGGCAGTGCTGTGTGCCTCATGTTTTCAAACCCGCAAAGCACTTTCTGTCTGATCAGGGCCTTAGGAGGTCATATTTACAGAAATCAAAAACTATTTTAATCAAACACATCTTAACAGGGCAAGTTACATGTAAACATGGGACCGCTTCTTTGATATCACCTTCACAATTCTTGCATCCATTGAACTTGTGAGTTTGTGCAGAGTTTCTGTTTAAAATTTCTTTGCAGGATGTCAGAATAGCCTCCCAGCCTCTGGGGTGGTCACCACCAGCTGGCCTGGACCCAGATGACCCAAACCACTTCCGCCCAATCTCCAACCTACCTTTTATATGCAAGTTATTGGAAAGCGCTGTGGCTGCCCAACTCAACCATCATATGCTACATCACAACCTCTAAAAGCCATTTCAATCTGGCTTCAGGACACATCATAGCACGGAAACTGCCCTCATTAAAATCACAAATGACCTTCTCATGGCAGCTGACTCTGGCCATGTCAGCATCTTAATTCTACTCGACCTCTCTGCAGCCTTCGATACAGTCTCCCACACCATTCTTCTCACTCGCCTCTCCAAACTCATTGGCCTCACTGGTACTGTGTATTCCTGCTTTCAATCCTACCTCACCAACAGACAACAATACATCACCCTCAAGGGCATCTGCTCTGAATTGGCGCCTGTCTCACACGGCGTGCCTCAAGGATCGGTGCTTGGCCCGCTACTATTCAATATCTACATGCTACCTCTTGGGATGATCATCCGGAATCATGGACTCCTCGTCCACTGCTACGCTGATGACACCAAGCTCTACATCAGCACTAAGTCATCTACTCCCCTTCCACCAGTGCCGCTTATCAACTGCCTGAAGGACATCAAGAACTGGATGGACAGTAACCTCCTCAAACTCAATAAAGACAAAACAGAACTCATGGTGTTTGCCCCACAGTCACTTCTCAAAAAGGTTGGGGACATCACACTGGATGTGGATGGCTGCTCAATCTCTGCATCCCCTCAAGTACGCAACCTGGGCATCATCATGGACTACACCCTGTCCTTCAAACAGCACATCAAAAACACTACTAAAACTGCCTTTTACCATCGTAAGAATATCTCCAGACTCCAACAGTGCCTCTCCAACTCTGTAGCTGAGACCCTCATCCACTCCTTCATCACCTCCAGACTTGACTATTGTAACGGTATCCTGTTCGTTCTGCCCAGCAAGGCTACTGACAGACTCCAGTATGTCCAGAACTCTGCAGCTAGGATGCTCACCCACACAAAACTTGGACTTCACATCACTCCCATCCTGAAGAAGCTCCAATGGCTGCCAGTTAAGTCCCAGATCAAATATAAAATCCTCCTACTGACGTACAAATCTCTCCAGGGACTTGCACCTCAGTTCCTCACAGATCTACTCCATCCCTACACTCAGTCACGGTCCCTGCGGTCCTCTGACAAGGACCTGCTCGCTGTCCCTAATTCCAGGCTCCGGATATTTGGTGACAGAACGTTCTGTGTCAGTGCACCATCACTCTGGAACAAGCTTCCTCCTGCCATCCACTCTGCCTTCTCTATAATAACCTTTAAAACCCAGCTTGAAAGATACCTCTTCACTGAGCCCTATGGGCTTCAAACCCCCCCCCCCCCCCCTTTTTTTTTTTTTTTTTTTTTTTTTTTTTTTTTTTT